>NC_143515.1:32065324-32369962 GCF_031878675.1 Megascapheus bottae
CCTCCTTCCCAGACACTAGCTTTATTGTGAGACTAGAACTTTCCATCAATTTATTATTTCTAGTCCCAACCATATATTTTACTTTGCCAGTCCTGAGGCTTGAACTCAGGGCCTGGGCACTGTCCTTGAGCTTTCTCAAGGCTAGTACTATACCACTTGAGCCACAGCATCACTTCGGCTTTTTCTGTGTATGTGATACTGACTAATTGAACCCAGGGCTTTGTGCATGCTAGGCAAGCACGCTACCACTAGGCCACATTCCTAAGCCTATTTTAAAGTCTGTTGGCAGGAAAATCCCTAGACGGCGTAAAAAGGTCTGTATGATTGCTGGGAGACCAGAGGCAAAGGAGAAGTGGTAGGCAGGTGGATTTCCATTCTTATATTCAGATACATACTGGTAAGAAGCAGCATGGGAAAGGCTGGAGCCATAATAGCATCCAGTCAGACCCATGACCAAACATTCTTTTGCTGGAGCTTTCTATCTCTACTGAGGTAACCTGCAAGTCATTTTTAAAATTAACAGATATTGGGGTGTTACTTTCTTCTTTCTATCACTCCTCAACCCCCCCCCCTTTTTTGCCAGTCGTGGGCTTGAGCTCGGGGCCTGAGCACTGTCCTTGGATTTTCTCAAGGCTAGAGCTCTACCACTTGAGCCTCAGCACCATTTCTGGCTTTTTTCTATGTATGTGGTACTGAGGAATCAAACTCGGGTCTTCGTGTATGCTAGGCAAGCACTCTACAGCTAGGCCCAATTCCCAGCCCCTCTCTTCAACCCTTCTATATTCTCTTCTCTGATTCTTTCAACCCTTTTTCCTATGACATCCATGTGTTAATTGACCAGGCCTTACTAAGCATGTCTCTAACCAAGACATACACATCAGTTCTTAAGGACGACAGTTGAGGTTTCAGACTGATTAGGCTGATTCTGCTTCTCAGAAACCATCAAGATCCTAGGTCCAACTCGGAGGTCAGCACCTCCTAGGTAGGCAAGTATTTGAAGAAAGAACAAGACAAGGAATTAGGACAAGACTCACCTTGATCTTCATGGTACTGGGAGCCAGGGCTGTGATCTCCTTCTGCATCCTATCAGCAATGCCGGGATACATGGTGGTACCCCCAGAAAGGACATTGTTGGCATATAAATCCTTACGGATGTCAATGTCACACTTCATGATGGAATTGTAGGTTGTCTCATGAATCCCAGCAGACTCCATGCCTGTGAAATCACAGATCTGGTCATCACCCACTGTTTCATACATACTCTTAGTGCCAGCTCTTCAAACCATCCCCCTACTGCTACAGCTGCCCTCACTCAGACTGTTCACTGGGCCTCCAACTCAAGATTCACTCCCTCATTAGTGATAGCTCAGCCTTCATTTTTACCCAGCTGGCTGAGTTGTCATACTATTCCTCTGGGGATATTGCTAATACTATAAACAATTTCATCTTTCATTTCATTCTTCATATACGTGCTGGGACTGGGGCTTCAACTCAGAGGCTGGGTGCAGTCCCTAAGATTTTTCTGTTTTATTACTTGGACAACAGCTCTACTTCCAGCTTTTTGCTGGTTAGTTGGAGATAAGAGTCTTATGGACTTTCTTGCCCTTTGAGTCTTGATCCTCCTATTTCAGACTTCTGGATAGCTAGAATTTATATGAATAAACCAGGGGCACTAGCATATATTATACTCTTAAAAGTGTATGGGGGGGCCGGAAGTTTGGCCTAGTGGTAGAGTGCTTGCCTAGCATGCATGATGACCAGGGTTCAAGTCCTTGGTACCACATACATAAAAAGAGCTGAAGTGGTGCTGAGGCTCAAGTGGTAGAGCTCTAGCCTTGAGAAAGTCCAAGGACAGTGCTCAGGCCCTGAGCTCAAGCCCAGGACTGGAAAAGAAAAAAAAAATTGCTATGGGACTGGGAGTTTGGCCTAGTGGTTAAAGTGCTTGCCTAGCGTGCATGAAGACCCGGGTTCAATTCCTCGGTACCACATACATAGAAAAAAGCTGGAAGTGGTGCTGAGGCTCAAGTGGTAGAGCTCTAGCCTTGAGAAAGTCCAAGGACAGTGCTCAGGCCCTGAGCTCAAGCCCAGGACTGGCCCCCCCCCCAAAAAAAAAGTGTATGGGGTGCCAGGAGCGTAGCTTAGTGGTAGAGTACTTACTTAGCATGCACTAAGCCCTGGGTTTGATTCCTCAGTTCCACATACTCAGAAAAAGCTGGTAGTGGCGCTGTTGCTCAAGTGGCAGTACTCACTTAGCATGCACTAAGCCCTGGGTTTGATTCCTCAGTTCCACATACTCAGAAAAAGCTGGTAGTGGCGCTGTTGCTCAAGTGGCAGAATGCTAGTCTTTTTTTTTTTTTTTTTCGGAAAGTGATTTATTTATTTTTTTCATATATTTTTTATTGTAATTAATAGAAGGGTTACATTATATTCACCAGATAGAAGGTGCATTACTTCACATATATTGATACCCTTTCTCATGTCTTGGTCCCCGTTTCCCTCCCCCCTAGAGTGCTAGTCTTGAGAAAAAAAAAAAAAAGTGTCTAAGGGCAGTGCTCAGGCCCTGAGTTCAGGCCCCAGGACTGGCCAAAAAAAAAAAAAAAAAAAATGTATGGTTCTGGGGCTGGAAGTTGGACCTGGTGGTAGAGTGCTTGCTTAGTATTCATGAAGACCGGGGTCTGATTCCTAGGTACCACATACATAGAAAAAGCAGGAAGTGATGGTGTGGCTCACGTGGTAGAGCTCTAGCCTTGAGAAAGCCTGAGGACAGTGCTCAGTCCCTGAGTTCAAGCTCCAGGACTGGCAAAAAGTAAGTGTATGGTTCTGTCTCAGACCTCAGCTCTTACCTGAGGTCTGAGGATTGTAGTTTGAAGCCATGGCTAGTAGGAAAGCCCGTGAAATTCTTATCTCCAATTAACTACCCAAAAAGCTGGAAGTGGAACTATGGCTCAAGTAGTAGAGTGCTAACCTTGAGCAAAGAAATTCAGGGGCAGTGTACAAATCTTGAATTCAAGCCCCAAGACTGGACACACAAAGAAAAGTGTACGGTTCAGTAGTTTTTAGTATATCTATAGGTTTGTGAAACTATTATTACACCATCTAATTTTAGAGCATTTAAATATTCTCCCCAAAGAGACCTCGTACACATAAACAGTTGATCCCCGGTTTCCTCTTCATTGTCCTTGTAGCAAGTAGTAAATACCATTCCCTAATTCTTGTAATATTATGTGGTAGGAATTATTATTTTCATTTTATAGGTGAGAAAACTATGATTTGGAGACAGAAATATGTTCAAAGTAAATCTGAGCCAGAAACATCCTTTACTACTATATAGATAAAGGCCTCTATAACCTACATGTTAAGTGATCTGAGTAATATTTTGATTCTGATTATATATTAACCTCATTCTTTATGTCTGTCATGGGGCTTGAATTCAGGGCCTGGGCACTGTCCTTGAGCTATTTTGCTCAAGGCTAATGGTCCTACCACTTTGTGCCATAGTCCTACTACTGGTTTTTGAGAGGTTTATTGGAGATAAGAGTCTCACGGGTACTTTTCTGCCTGGGATGACTTGAAACTGTCACCCTCAGATCTAGTCTCCTGAGTAGCTAGGATTACAGATGTGAGCCACTGGCACCTGGTCTCATTCTTATTTCTATATTTCTTTTTCTGCTTTTCTTTTATCTTGATTTCCTTACCTTTATATTTAAATTTTGATTTTAATCTGTTTTTACTGTTCATACAGTTTTGTCCTTTCCTGGAGAAATGTGGAGTATGTATATATGATAAACTAGGTGGCAGGACTGGGGAGAGCTAATAAAGAAGTCATCATAATTTAGTTGCATGAATGGGACTAGAACAATGAAACCTGTTGAAATTGTTTTAAGAGGGAGAAGGGAGAATAACGGAGGGAGGGCGTTTGAATGGGATACACTGTCACAACAATGTATACTAATAGAAAAAAATGTCTGTGACTCCAGGTGTTTCTTGAGCCAAACCTCACTCCTCGCCCCATCAGGCACCCCTCTACACATCACTCCACCTGCACCCCCCAGCCCTCCTCATCCATCATCAGTGACTGCAGGCAACACCTCACCAATGAAGGAAGGCTGGAAGAGTGTCTCTGGGCAGCGGAAACGCTCATTGCCAATGGTGATGACCTGCCCATCTGGCAGCTCATAACTCTTCTCCAGGGAGGAAGATGAGGCTGCTGTGGCCATCTCATTCTCAAAATCCAGGGCCACGTAGCACAGCTTCTCCTTGATGTCACGAACGATTTCTCGCTCAGCTGGAATGGAAGACAGAAAGTGGGCATGCAGCCCTGCTATGTCTCCCAGAGATTCATGGTTTCTTCTATTCCCTGTCAAGATTTCCATTTACTCTTCTTTCTAAAGTGGAGTTCAAACGCTTGATTCCCAAACAAGGTTTTGCAATGATTCTCCCCTTGTCCTCATCATCTGTCTGACCAAGCCGTGTGTCCCCTGGGGAACTTAGTGGGCACATTCCAGTGAAGAGTCTGATTTCCACTTGGTGATCTTACAGAACCTACATGGTCCTACCTAAAACTTCCTCTAGTTTAGGAGGATCTGGTGACTGCCTGCACCTTAGAAATTCAGACCTCTTGTGTTGCATTTGTTCTCAGACACACTGTAGACACCCCGAGGTAATGAGATGCAGAACTAGCTTCTCACTGTGGTCCAGCCTGGTTGCCAATACACATCCTAATGTGACATGAGCAGAGGCAGCAGGCACTGGGAAGGGAGGAGTGCTGAGCGAAGGAGGAACTGACAGTGCGCTGCTTAGAGAAATTGGTTTGACCCTTTTTCACTTCCCCCAGGGTGCTTTGTGTCTTGGTAGAAACTTTCCTCCTTCAGTCAAGGCTGCCTTAATCTTCTGGTGTTGTCCCAAGGCCACAGCCTCAGCCTAGGGTTGGTTCAGTCTGTCTCCCAGAGACGTTGAGGATTTAGAACTACAAACTTCTTATCCCTGCTGAGAACTTTCTGGTCCTATTTTAGATTTTGTTCTGAGCTCAAGTTAGAACCAGGAAAGGAGGAAGTGAAACCTGTAGTTCAAGTGCTACAGAGGCAGCTAAAGCACTGAAAGCTAAGAGACAGCGGCCAGGCCGGAGTTCAAGTCCTAGCAGTGGCACAATAAATAAAATACATAAAAATGCATGAGTTAAAAATATATATGTAAGAGTTTAAAAAAAGAAATAAAACAACTTAGGCCAGGGGCTGCTCACCTGTGGTAACGAAGGAGTAGCCTCTCTCTGTGAGGATCTTCATGAGGTAGTCCGTGAGGTCTCGGCCAGCCAGGTCAAGGCGCATGATGGCATGGGGCAGAGCATAGCCCTCATAGATGGGGACATTGTGGGTGACGCCATCTCCTGAATCCAGGACAATGCCTATGGACAAAGAGGTTAGGACCTATGAAAACCACATTGTCTTTCATTTACTTTTCGTATTTGTTACCACATGATGGTCAATGACCATATTCTTTTGGCATTTGAGAAATTTTACCCATCACAAGGATTTCAATCAGTGTGTGTGTGTGTGTGTGTGTGTGTGTGTGTGTGTGTGTGTGTGTGTGAATTATCTTTCACATAATACTGTACGCTTCTAGAGGCAAATAGAAGGTCTTCTCATAGGCCGGGAGTTTGGTCTAGTGGTAAAGTGCTTGCCTAGCATGGACAAAGACTCAAGTTTGATTCCTCGGTAGCACATACATAGAAAAAGCTAGAAGTGGTGCTGTGGCTCAAGTGATCTAGCCTTGAGAAAGCCCAAGTACTCAGGCATAGATAGTAATACATGCTTGTCATTTTGCATGAAATCCACAGTGCACTTCAAAGTAAATTGGGTAATTTGCACATCGTTCAGGAGCCAATGGAACATATCATATACCTACTGTCACAGTGCCAAACCTAGAAGGAGTTATGAAAACCAGACAGCATGAAAAAGACTAACATTTTCTATGAATGATATTAGTAAACCATGAAAGGAAGAATGATTGTTGTGGGTATATGTATGTCACTCCTGAGGCTTGAACTCAGGGTGTGGGCACTGTTCCTGAGCCTCTTTTGCACTTTACAACTTGAGCTAAAGCTACGCTTCTAGCTCTTTGGGTACTTTATTAAAGATAAGAGTTTTGTGGATTTCCCCCTGCTTAGGGGCTGGCTTTGAGCCACAATCCCCAAATTTCAGCCTCCTGAGCAGCTATGGTTACCGTTGTGAGCCAGAATGGAATCACTGTACAATGATTATCCTGTGTCCAGTAACTATAATGTTTATACTATAAAATTAAGCCTAGGATACCAGACTGTATATTACCTTCACTGTTCTTTATTACCTGTGGTGAAATCACCTTTCACATCTATCTCTTTCCTACTACAATGTTGGCTCCATAGTGCCAGGATGTCTTGTTTGTCAGTGTGTGCTTATGGTCTGATGCAAAGTTTACCACATCATAGAAAGTAATAGAAAATAGCTGAAGGATGAATGAATGAATAAATCCCTGAAGACATGAACAAGTGATATTTGAACAGTGTGTACAGTCAAGTCCCTGCTAAGAGGCTTCACACTGAGGTTCTGTTTCTGGAGTAATCTTCTATAGGGAGCGAGGCTTGCTTACTTACACTTCATCATCGTAGGCTGCTTATCGCCATTTGCTGCTTCATGAAGCAAAGCATTCCAGTACGGAGTGGATGTACAAGCTACTGGAATGTCCATTGTGTAGAAACAGCCTTTTCTGAATATGCTAGTTACACTCTTTATGTAAATCCCTTCCAACTATACAAGTAGGCTCAGCACCACCATTCCCATCTGTTATTTTATTTTATTTTTTTGTATGTGTGTGGGTCATAGAACTTGAACTCTGGCTTTGGGCACTGTCCCTGAACTCTTCAGCTCAAGGCTACCACCCTATCCCTGGAGCTACAAGCCCCACTTCCAGTTTTCTGGTGATTAATTGGAGGTAAGAGTCTGATGTTCTTTAGTGCCCAGGCTGGCTTTGAACTGTGGTCCTCAGATCTCAGCCTCCTGAGTAGTAAGCATTATAGGAGTAAGCCAGTATACCTGGCTCTATCTGTTATTCTTACACAAGATTTCCCCTTGAACTTTGATTTTTTTTTTTTGCCAGTCCTGGACTTGGTCTCAGGGCCTAAGCACCGTCCTTGGGTTTTCTCAAGGCTAGAGCTCTACCACTTGAACCATAGCACCACTTCTGGCTTTTTTCTATGTATGTGGTACTGAGGAATCGAACCCAGGTCTTTGTGCATGCTAGGCAAGCACTCACCACTAGGCAAAACTCTCAGCCTGATTTTGATTTTTGATTTTTCTCTTTGATTTTTCTGAGCAAGATCCTTTGCGAGAATCTAGTGCATCCCTACTTCCCCTCAAGTCAGGAAAGGAATTGGTTATAAGATATTACCAGTGGTACGGCCAGAGGCATAAAGGGAGAGCACAGCTTGAATGGCGACATACATGGCAGGAACGTTGAAGGTTTCAAACATGATCTAAAAGGACAATGAGAGATAAAAGATTGTCTGAAAAAAACACAAAGCACATCCCAGCCTACAGAATGGTTTGCAATCTTATTTGAGACAAGAATTATGCCAACATGGTGGTGCTTCTTTATCTTATTCCCAATTCCCATTGGGCCTGGTCTGGGATACACTAGTCCTGCAGACTAGTCCTGGCTGAACATTTGTGTTGCATTCTTGTACCCATGCTCAAGTAAGTCATCCTGGATCTTACCTGGGTCATCTTCTCCCTGTTGGCTTTGGGATTTAGTGGGGCCTCCGTGAGCAGGGTGGGATGTTCTTCTGGTGCTACTCGTAGCTCGTTGTAGAAGGAGTGGTGCCAGATCTGGTTGAGACAAAAACCTGATGAATCCAGCAGACTTCCAGTAGGATGGAAAAATCTGACATCTGACATGACCATGCTGGAGGAGTGTGGCCAAATGGAGCTAGACTGTTGGGACTTTTGATGGACATTTAGAGGGTGTATTTTCAACGGTTCCCAGGAAGATCAGACTTGTATATTTATTATTTATATTTAACCTTTACTCTTCTTCCATTTTTCCTGTGGTGCCACAGGGAAGCCAGTCACATTGCTTCATGCAATGTTCTTTGTTTTCCAGCTTCTGGCTGAGTTTGGCTGATATGTTATTACAGGAAACTAGCTGGATAGCGGGAGGACAGAGTGAGGCCAGGCCATTTCTCCTGGCAATGATGTGACCCTCCATGAACACAGCCTTTGTTGGGTGGCCCTTTTTCAGGACACCAGTTCTCACAGGGCTTCAGTGATATTGCCCCTACTTGGCCCTTAGGAGCTCCCTTTGCTGCTGGTACTTGAGTTTCTCTCTCTCTCTTTCTTTCTTCCTTTCTTTCTTCCTTCCTTTCCTTCTTTCTTTCTTTCTTTCTTTCTTCCTTCCTTCCTTCCTTCCTTCCTTCCTTTCTTTCTTTCTTTCTTTCTTTCTTTCTTTCTTTCTTTCTTTCTTTCTTTCTTTCTTTCTTTCTTTCTTTCTTTTTGTGAGTTATGGGGCCTGAACTTGGCCTGGGTGCTGTCCCAGAGCTCTTCAGCTCAAGGATACCCCTGAGCCCTACTCCTGAGCCTGGACAGTGTCCCTGAGCTCTTCAGCTCAAGGCTATTGCCCTACCCTTAAACCAAGCCCCACTTCCCATTTTCTAGAGGTTAATTGGAGATAAGAGTCTCTTGGGTCTTTTGTGCCCTGGCTGGCTTTGAACCTTGATCCTCAGATCTCTTAGCTAGGATTACAGGTGTGAGCCTCCGTGCCCAGCTCACTTGAGTGCCTTTCTAATTAACTAACCCTACTTGAACTCCTGTAAATCTTTCATTTAATTTAATCAATCTCAAATAAACCAACAAATGCTGTCTCTTGGTGGGAACCTAACAGATATGCCTGGGATCAGTTTTGACCGTATATTTTGATTGGGCTGGGTCTTCAGAGCAGAGTCTCACTATCTCAGCACTGTTGACATGTAAGGTTGGATAATTTGATGGTACCAAGGAATCAAACCCAGGTCTTCATGCATGCTAGGCAAGCACTCTACCATTAGACCAAACTCCCTGCCTCCTACCCCCGTCATTCGCTTTTGATTGTTCATTCATTTACAAGTAGTTTCATCATGATATTTAAGATGTACATATATTTTAGTTTGCTCAAAAGAACTCTCTTTGTGGTTTCTCTTTCTTTGTTCTCCAGCACCTTGCTAATTAACAGTTTTCCTTAAGATTCCTTTTGCTATCTTCATATATAGTTGCAATGTATTTCAAAATCATCTACCATCTATTCCCCTCTGTCCTCCCCTTACCATATTTTTCTTTCAAATTTATTTTTATAGATAGACTTGAGTTTTTCTTAGAGCTGGCCTGGACTGGGATCCTCAGGAAGCTGAGATCTGATTATTACAGCTTGAAGCTAGCTCAGGCAAAAAAAGTCCATGAAGCTCTCATCTCCAGTTAACCACCAAAAAGTCCAAAGTGGAACAGTGGCTCGGGTGGTAGAGCACAAGCCAGGGTCTAAGTTCAAGTCTCAGTAGTAGCACAAAAAAAAAAAAGGAAGAAAGAGAGAAGCTGGGTGTGGTGGCTCATGCCTATAATCCTAGCTACTCAGGAGCCTGAGATCTGAGGATCGTGGTTCAAAGCCAGCCTAGGCACTAAAGAATGTGAGACTCTTATCTTCAATTAATCACTAGAAAATAGGAAGTGAGGCTGTGGCTTCAGGAATAGGGTGGTAGCCTTGAGCTGAAGAGCTCAGGGACAGCACCAAGGCCCAGAGTTCAAGTCCCATGATGACAAAGAGAGAGAGGGGGGAGGGAGAAAGGGAGGAAAGAAAGAGAAAAAAGAAAGAAACAAAGAAAGGAAGAGGGCTGAGAGTTTGGCCTAGTGGTAGAGTGCTTGCCTGGCATGCACAAAGACCCGGGTTCGATTCCTTGGTACCATATACATAGAAAAAAGCCAGAAGTGGTGCTGAGGCTCAAGTGGTAGAGCTCCATCCTTGAGAAAATCCCAAGGACAATGTTCAGGTCTTGAGCTCAAGCCCAGGACTAGAAAAAAAAAGAAAGGAAGAAAGAAAAGGAAGAAAGAAAAGGAAGGAAGGAAGGAAGGAAGAAAGAAAGAAAGAAAGAAAGAAAGAAAGAAAAATGTTTTCAGCAACAGAGAATTAATTGGGTGAATTAGGGCAAGATACAATAGTCCTGGAGAGAGACTACCTGTCTAGGTTGGAAAATAGAGTATAGGCGCTGGAAGTTTGGCCTAGTGGTAGAGTGCTTGCCTAGCATGCACGGAGGCCCAAGTTCCATTCCTTGGTACCACATACATAGAAAAAAGTTGGAAGTGGTGCTGAGGCTCAAGTGTAGAGAAAAGTGTAGAGAAAAGTCCTTGAGAAAAGTTAAAGGACAGTGCACAGGCCTTGAGTTCAAGCCTCACAACTGGCAAAAAAAAAGAAAGAAAGAAAGAAAGAAAAATAGAGTACAGAAAGGAGAGACAGAAAGGTGAAGAAAACATGTGAGAGTAAGTTGACAGGACATAGCAAGCTGTGGGACATGAGTATTATCATGAAAATAAGCATGTCAAAGAATGAGATTCAGGTTACCTTCTCCATGTCATCCCAGTTGGTGATGATGCCATGTTCGATGGGGTATTTGAGGGTTAAGATCCCTCGTTTGCTCTGAGCTTCATCTCCCACATAGCTGTCTTTCTGGCCCATCCCCACCATTACACCCTGCGACACAAAAGAGAAGACAAGTGAATTGGATGAGGACTCTAAACAGAGGGATTCAGGTACTGGAATGTTTCAGAAGGAGGAAGAAGATGGAGCAGATGAGCTTTTCTTTCCTGGAACAAGACAGCAGGGGACAAGGTTAAGAAGACATGGGAGGGGGAATGGAATTAGGAAGAAAAGATAGAGTCCTCATCCATGGGCTAGTCTTTTTTTCCTCTAAAATGTTTTCTTTTTTCTTTTTGCCAATTCTGGGGCTTAAACTTAGGGCCTGGGCACTGTCCTTGAGCTTTCTCAAGGCTAGTGCTCTACTACTTTGAGCCACAACACCACTTCTGGCTTTTTCTGTGTATGTGGTACCAAGGAATTGAACCCAGGGCTTCATGCATGCTAGGCAAGCACTTTACCACTAGGCCACACTCCTGGCCCTGATTTCATTTCTTTTGAGAGAAAATAAGATCCATGTATACACTTTTTGTCAGTTCCTTACTATACACACACACACACACACACACACACACACACACACACACACACACACACACTCTCTCTCTCACACACACCCCTCTTACATAGCCTTCACAGTAGTCTAGTCCTTAGGGCTCAAAGCCTTGGATCTAGATGGACAATCACACACCTGATGCCGAGGACGGCCCACAATGGAGGGGAAGACAGCCCGGGGAGCATCGTCGCCTGCGAAGCCTGCCTTGCATAGGCCAGAGCCATTATCGCACACTAGCGCGGTGGTCTCTTCTTCACACATGGTGAGTGTGGCAGAGTGAACTGGGGACTGGAGCACCTTGGAGTTGGAGGAGAGGAAGAGTAGTCAGTCATTTGTGAAATCAGGCTGGAGAGAGCTGTCATGTATTTGAGAGCTTATACCACCTGCGACCAGGATCCTGTTCCAGGAGGGACAGTGTGGACCTGGCCTCACTCTCCAGCTGCTAGACCTTAACCTTCTACTTAGCTTTTATGGACTGAATTGTATTTTCCAACATATGCATGTTGAAATTCCAACTCCTACCTCAGAATGTGTGCTTGGAGATAGGGTCTTTAACAGGGTAGTTAAGTTAAAATGTGGCAATAAATTCAATGTGGCTGGTGCTCCATATGGTTACTCCCACACTGCAGGTATCTCTGTCACAACAAACTAGCACACAGATCCCCGGGCAACATGAAGACATGGCAAGAAAGCGGCCATCTACAGGCCGGAAAGGGGCCTTCGGGGAAATCAATCCTGCCAACACCTGTCTTTAGATTACTGGTCTCTGGAACTATTGGAAAATAAAATTCTAGCTGGATCCCAGTGGCTCCTAGCCATGCAGGAGGATGAGATCGACAACTGTGGTTCAAAGCTAGCTTAGGTGGAAAAGTCCTTGTGAGACTTGAACTCTGGATCTGAGCGCTGTCCCTGAGCTCTTCAGCTCAAGGCTCTACCACTTGAGCCACAGTGCTACTTCTGGTTTTCTGGTGATTAATTGGGGGTAAGAGTCTCTCTGGATTTTTGTGCCTGGGCTGGCTTTGAACTGCAACCCTCAGATCTCAGCCTCCTGAGTAGCTAGGATTACAGGTGTGAGCCACTGGCACTCAGATTCCTGTGAGACTTTTTTTTTCTTGGCCAGTCCTGGGGCCAAGTCAGGACCTGGGCACTGACCTTGAACACAGTTTGCTTAAGTCTAGTACTCTGCTACAGAGTCACAGAGCCACTTCCGGCTTTTCCTATATATATATATATGGTACTGAGGAATCTAACCCAGGGCTTCATGCATGCTAGACGAACACTTTACCACTAGGCTATACTCCTGGCCCCTGTGAGTCTTTTTATCTCCAGTTAACCACTCAAACACTGGGAGGTGTTTGCTCAAAGAGGCAGAGCAAAAGAGCTTAGAAACAACAGCCAGGCCCTGAGTTCAGAAAATCAATAACTAAAGGGAAATAATTGGCAGAAAAAGTTAAAATGTCTAATTCAGCCCCATTAGGTATTAAATATAACCATCTTCCACCTAGCATATCATATGAAGTATATCATATGTATTATAGTTGCATCATTAAAGTTCAAAGTTCTATGGTACATGTTGGGAAAACTTATACTCTTTAGCTAGGAAAACATATAATTTGGATGCACAATTTGAAGCTACATAAATGACCAAATTATAGGCTACTCTACGACAGTAAGGAAAAGGGCAAGATTTAGAGACTCACACAGGTAGTTTTTATACCTTCTGAGTGATAAAGCAATCAGTAGAATAAAGCCATTGTGTATGTTCTTTTTACAAAATTTAAAATATGGTTTTATGGAAGTGTTGCAGGAAGGAGTTACTATTTCATGTCAGCTAATGAGTACAATTCTTTTTGGCATCACCGCTTCTTTTGCTTTCTCCCTAGTTTCCTCCTGCCATCCCTGCCCACAGGTTGCACTGTTCATTTTTTCATAGTTTATAGAGGATACCATGACTATATTTGTTCACTCTTCCTCCCTCCTTTTCTGTGCTCACCTTTTACTCCACCCAGTAAAAAGAGAAAAAAAAATCAGACCCAAAAGTGCATGTTCCTTTTGAAGCACAAAGCATTATTATGTCTACTGGCTTGTAATTAAGTTGCTAGAAGTCTCTATCTAGCTACGAGAGCAAAATCATTCAGAGCAATGGGAAAGGCTCAGGTTGACTTTTTAGGTGAAACACATCTGTACATTGTACCTTTGTGTTTGGTAGAAACACAATTTTTTTTAAAATTGAAGACCCTTTACATGTACAACATTATCTAATTAAACATTAAAGCAATCCTGAGGAAAAGGTATTTTAAATCTCATTTCAAATCACGTCTCAGGAAACTTAAAGACCTCAGCCAGAGACCTCCTAGGCAGGAAAATGCAAGGAGATCCAGGCCTGGCATCAACCCAGGCCAGGTCCACAGCCTGAGCCTGTGCCACCCTCACTACTTCAGTGGGACCGTCATAACTTCTCCATGTTTGGAGGTTTTGCTTCTGCCTGTCTCTTTCTCTAGAACTATTGGCAGCAGAAGCCTTAAAACAAAAGCCTCTGTTTCTTTTTCACTGTGACCCTCTGAGTTCTTGGATCACATGTGCCCCAACACCTAACTTGGTGTATAGTACAGGATAAATGCTCATAGTTGGATAACATAGTAGCCCCATCCCAGGCTCTGTCTTTTCTGCCCCTGGGTTCCCTGGGTGCTTAATCTTCTCTTCCTAAGTTTGCCAGCAAACCATTAAGCTCCTCTGTTCTAGCATCTGGTCCATCCAGAGGGGATAACAGCTTTGAATGTTCTAAGATGGCCGAGAGGTAAAGCCACAAGTCCATGCCTGTCTTTCCCTGTGACCCTTCCACATTCTGCATCATACTCCCTTGGGTGTGATTGCTAGTTTGAGCTCCTCTGGCTTTTCAACAAACTTCCTTTTGTATGTGTGCTTGAACTCAAGGGCCTGTGCTTTATTCCTTAGCTTTTTTGGTGAAGGTTGAAGTTCTACCTCCAGCTTTTTGGTGGTAAATTGGAGATAAGAGTCTCATTGACTTTTCTGCCTAGGCTGGCTTTGAAAGGAGATCCTCAGATCTCAACCTCCAGAGACACTGAGAAGACAAGTATGATATACAGGTGCTCAGATCAATGAATTCTTCTGATATTCCTTCAGTTGGGAAAGATGAAAGGCTTAGAGATTGTTCCCCAAGAAGTAGAGCCACCAAGACAAGCCACAGAGAAACTGCAAGCTTCAATGCCTACCTAAAGTTCTTTTGTGCCTTTAGGTTCACTTTCCTGAAGGCAGAGCTGCAGGAAAAGGGAGGAAGAGGTGGCCTGCCAAGTGAGTGAAGCCTAATGGCTCTAGGCGAAGAAGGGCCTCTTTCACTCTGGAGTCAGACTCTGGAACATCTCTCTCTGTAAGCAAAATCCTAAATCTTCCTCAGCTACTTTCTAGAAGTTTGTGGCTAGCCTTGAATATGGCAACTGATCCTGAGCCAAAGTCACTGTGGCTTTTTGGGGGTCACAGCTACTTTATGCTTAAGGGCAGCTGAGTGAATTATACTGACTTTTCTTTTTTTTTTTGCCAGTCCTGGGCTTGAACTCAGGGCCTGAGCACTGTCCTTGGACTTTTTCAAGGCCAGAGAACTACCACTTGAGCCTCAGCACCACTTCTGGCTTTTTTCTATGTATGTGGTACTGAGGAATAGAACCTGGGTCTTCGTGCATTCTAGGCAAGCACGCCACCACTAGGCCAAACTCCCAGACTTGACTTTAAAAAAAAAAACAAAAAAAACAAAAAAACCCACAAACCTGAATTATATCTAGGCTTCATTGAGGACTCAGGAAGTTAGAAATACAGCTTTATCCCCACCCCCTCCAAAGCCAGCTCAAAACCTAACATAACAAGTACAAATAATGTGTTCACTCACACAACTCCTTAACCACCACAGCTCATTGTAAAGACAGAGATACGGAATCCACCCTTGCCCCTACTCTGAAGGGATGTTTGGCTATACCACTCCTCTCTCACCTCTTTTCTCTCTTTACCCTTATTCTTCTCTGGTTCCTAGTTTTCTGCATTACAAAATGGAAACAACTTCGTCAGTCTCACAACTATCCTAACTACTCAGGAGGCAGAGACCTGAGGATCAAGATTCTAAGCCAGCTTAAGCAGACAAATTCAGAAGAGGTTGTGTGTGTGTGTGTGTGTGTGTGTGTGTGTGTGTGTGTGTGTGTGTGTGTGTGTATGTGTACTAGGACTTGAACCTAGGGTCTGGGTCTGTCCCTAAGACTTTTTTATTTAACGCTGGCATTCTACCACTCAAACCAGAGCTCCAAGTCTGTTTTTTTTTTTTTTAATGGTTAGCTTAAGATTAAGAGTCTCTTGGACTTCCCTGCCTAGGCTGGCTTCAAATTGCGATTGTTAGATCTCAGCTTCCCTAGATGGTGGTGTCATCTACCAGTGTCCAACTCATGAGACTTATACCTCTAATAAACTAACAAAAAGTCAGAAGTGATTCAAGTGGTAGAGTGCCAGCTGTTAGTAAAAAAGCCAAGTGACTAGAAACGTTAAACTTAATTGTTTTCATTTGTACAGGAGTAAACACACTGTATTATCTCCGTAGGTTTGATTACAGAAACTAATATTCTCTAAATAAAAACAAAGTCAAGTGAGAATATAATGCCTTGAGTTTGAGGACTTAGTTCAAGTTCCAATGCTGACAAAATGCACACATAAAACTGTAAATCAGGATAAGCCTGTTTTTATATAGCCCATGAGCTAAGACTGATTTTTTACATTTTTAATGGCTGAAAGACAAAAGCAGTAGGAGAATAATATTCTAAGATTCATGAAAATTACCTGAAATTCAATCACAGTATCTATCCATAAATGAAGTTTTATTGGTACACAGGAGTGCTCCCTTATTTCCACATTTTCTATGGCTGTTTTTTTTTTTTTTTACAATGGTAGAGTTAAGGATGGTTATAATAGACTATCAAGCTCTCAAAGCCTAAAATAGTTAAGTTTGTCACTCTCTGTTGTAAAAGGCTATAAAGCTAATAATTCTTATTAATCTCTCTTATTCTTCTTCACCAAAACTTAGTCAAAGGATGGAGCTTATTATAATGAAGGGATTCTATAATCTGTTTAATAAATCATATACTTGATTTCTTGAGATCTTGTCTCTTCTTTTACAAAATAGTATTACTAGTTTGAATTATGTCAGGTCCCATCCCAGAGACATTTTTATTTTAGTGAAAAGGGCTAGCCCTAAAAAGACAGGAATAGTTGGGGGATATATTTTTGAATGAGAGCTTCATCTGCCTCTCTATGATGAGACTCCACACATGTATATAGATATTGCTATAGTACAGATAGTAAAGGTTCCCTAAAGGCTTGCATCTCCAGGGTAATATCTTTAGAAAGACAGGCTTAGTGGAAGGTCCTTATATCACTGGAGGTCATTATTTTTACTGATGAAGATTGTGGAACCCCCACAATCCTCTCTCTTCTTTGCTTCTGGTTTGTTTAGTGGGTAGTTTTGCTTTGCCAACTGTTTCTATCACAATGTGTTACCATGTTATAACTGCAGAGCCATTAACCATGGACTGGAATCTCCAAAACTGGAAGCTGAACAAATGTTTTACCTTTTGTAGTTTATTATTTTAGGGATTTTGTTATTATTATGGAAAGCTGATGAACACAATAGGACCAAGAAAGCAGACAGGAAGAAACCTCACAGAACAAAACAAAACACTGCTATAGTGGATCACAAATAGTAATTTCAGGGATGTCACTGGGTTCACTTTAAAATGTCTGGTTGATAATTTGATACTCAGGAATTTGTCACTGGCACTGTTCTGACCTACCCTGGCCTCTCATCCATTGCCTTAGCTCAACTCCTGGTCCTGGTCCCTCTGCTGAGCTCCAGACCCACTGCTGTTCATCTGCTCACCTACAGCCCCTGGCATCTGGAAACAACACTCTCAGGATGTTCTCCCCATCACCAACTTCTACCTGCCGCCTCCCTCCAAGAGGCACACCACCCACCTGGAATCCATATCCTGTTGTGTCCTTTTTCCCTTCCAACCATCCACAGCCCTTCTCAATTCTGCCTCCCCACCACCTATCCACCAGATCAGGACAATTACTCACCACAGTAGCACTCTTGCCCCTAAGCGAGTCTCATTACTCAATTCTTCCTTCCCTTTTCCCTCTCCTTCCCTCCCTACCTAACTTGTTTTCACAAAAACTAAAGGGCTAACTCTACGCAGCCCTCTGAAATGGAGTTTTCCGGATTCTTGTTTTGCAATCTAAATGCAGTGGAGATAGTATCAGTTGCCATGCTTATTTCTTCTTTGCCAGGACTACCTCACTTGAGGATTTAATTCAGGCACCTCTTCCTCCAGGAAGCCTTCTGTAACAACAGGGTGAGGGGCACCTCCTCAGTTTTTACCTTTTACATAGCTACTCCATGCTTCTCATTTGTATCTCCATCTTTCCCAGTAATTCTATGCTGTCTCCCAGAAACAGACGGGTGAACCCACCTATCTTCACAGCAGGAAACAATATCTCTTTTCATCATAAGGGCCAATCTCAAAAAGAAAATCCCATTCAAACGGTAAAAGTGAGAGTTCACAGTCTCCCTTGGACCCTAGTTCCAAGCCAAACTCAGCAGTCTGAGCATCATTTGGGAACTCTTTAGGAATGCAAATCCTTAACCTATGGCTCAGAATCTGAGCCTTAACAAACCTCCGGGTGGTCCTTGCAGTTGGAAAGCTCAGGAAGACTGTGTGAGTGTTGTACTTTATACACAATAGTACTATCAAATCAATATTATTCAAATTAGTCCCATTTTATAGGCAAGGAAACTGAGGTCACTCAGTAATGTTGGAAGCTGGGCAGTCTGGCTCCAAGGTCTGTACCACACCAGCCTGCTTGTCTGTGGCAGTAGCCCCTCAGCATGTGGATGTATGTTAGGGGGTGAGATGAATGATGGCATTGGCAGGTGATTTCACAGCTGGATTCACAGCTGGACGTGAATGGCTTGACTCAGCTGGATCTCAATTTCCTTCTAGCCCTAAAACATCATGTCTGTGGCTCATGTCTGTAATACTAGCTACTCAGAAGGCTGATATCTGAGGATTGGAGGTCCAAACACATCCAGGGTAGAAAGTCTGTGAAATTCTCATATCCAATTAAACACCAAAAAGCTAGCAACAGATCTGTGGTGCAGGTAGTAGAGCATTTGCCTTGAGCTTTGAGCAAAAAAGCTCAGGGACAGTGCCCAGACTCACAACCTGCACAGAAGTAAGTAAGCAAACAACAAAACAAAAACAAAACAAACCTTCACGATGCCATTGAACAGGTCTTTCCCTCATCCTTGACTTTCCTCACCCTACCATGACTTTAGAGTCTTCAGAGACAAAAAATCCTTTGTTTACCTCAAATTAGGTACAAATCAGAGGCTAAAGAGGCCCCAGGGATTTCGGATAGAAATATTTTTCTATTCCCAACATGGTCAACTCAGACTCCAGGATCATCTTTGGCTTTGACTCAAATATTCCAGAAGAAGCTACTTTTTCCCCCCTGCAAAGTAGTTGCTCCCTTAAAACACCTCCTGGACACATGACAAAGGGTGAGCAGGACAAGGGGAGATTGTAGGTGCCATCAACCAGCCACCTCTTGGCCTGCAAGCCTGGAGCAGAGGGCCCAGATGTTCTCTGGCCAGGAATGCCTTTTCCTAGCAGGCTTGGAGGCCCCACTGCCACCCAGGGGCTTGACATGTGACCCAGGCCAGCGTCACAGAAGCCAGGCCAATCTGAAGGCATCTCTGGCACCCAGGAGGCCCTAGAAAGGAAGGGAAGCCATCTAGTACTCACCGGGGTTCTTCGTCCTGGGAGTGAGGGCCCGCTGTGTCTTTGGCAGAAATACCAGAGCAATATAAAACCCCAGAGGCGGATCTTCTTTAAACAGAGTCCCTAAAAAGGCCAGCTGACGGTGTGGTAGCAATATTACCATATAAGGTTTTTTTTCCCCAATAAATCTGCCTTGGGGGGGAGGGTAGTGAAGAGGAAGGGGGGGGGGAGAGTGAATTATCATTTGAAAAAATGTATGCAAAAGCATTCAAGAGGCAACAGCCCCAGTGCTGGTGGATTCGTTCCTTTTATGCTGTACTTGCATAAACAAAATTCACACCAGACCTTATAAGCTGCCCAGAGTGAGGTCAGATGGGGTTCAGCTCCTAGAGTGAGAACCATACCAAGAATGGCAGTGGGCCTTCTCTGTCCACCCCTCCCTCCTCAGCCTGCCGCTCTGCCTGGGTAGTAGTATCTTCTGAATGGGTGTGTGCCTCTTGTAGCACAAGCCTGGGACCGCTGAAATCCCATGTGCCCCATTCACTTGCTTTCCTGGGGTTCTTAGAACTGAGATTTCACTCTCTTCTAAACATTTCTCTTTTTTTCCCCTGAATTCCCTCTACCAGGGGACTTGTCTCCATGCAGAGGCACACCCTAACAAGACTTAAAAATCCTGGAGCTATTGCCCCTTGTTTTGCAATTCACTCGCCCTGGGAAGTTGTTCCAGGTCTAACACTGTCAGCTATCAGCTATCTATTAGCTTTGTGGCAATCACTTCTATCCCTCACAAATTCATAACCCATTTCTGACTAAAATCATCAAAGTGCTGATTGGAGAGACTCACTTACCTATTCTGGGTTCTGAAGCACGGTTTCCCTAAACTGACCGAGCTTCCTTGATCACAAAGCTGTGATGTCTTCCAGTTCCCCTTTCCTGTCCTTCCTCTTAGCTGGTGAAGCCAGATGGCAGCTAATCTAGAAGCCACTTTCTCTCACCCCTACAGACATCTGGGCATTCTTCCTGGTTGTCCTGAACTGCTGCTCAATGGTCCTTGTGTGGGTGCATGTGTGTGTGAACTGAGGCTTGACTGCAGGACTTGGGCATAATCTCTTAGTTTATTTTGCTCAAGGATGGCACTCTACCACTTGAGCCACCCTCCACTTTTAGCTTTTTTGGTGGTTCATTTGAGATAAGAGTCTCACAGACTTTCCTGCTCAGGCAGGTTTCAAACCAGGATCCTTTGACCTTAGCCTCCAAAGCTAGAATTACAGGTGTGAACCACTGGTACCCAGCAATGTCTGGTTTTATCTGGCACAGAGTAGGGCACAGCTTCCCAATTCTGCCTACTCCATCTTCAAACTCAACCGTTCCCAGAGTGTGAGGCCACCAGCATGAAGCACTCACACGAAGTGGACATGTATCTGAAATGCAGCTTCTCAGGCGTTCCCCTAGAACTCCAGGGGAAACACAATCACATGGGATTTCAAGGGTCAACAGCAACACCCAGTCTCCCAGAGACCTCTCTTTCAGTAGAAGCAGAATGTGATGAAAACTTGTCAGGAGCAAGGAGCTCCGTGTGCTGTTGTGGGCTGGTGAGAATTGTGTTTCTGGGTCTTTATTAAGAAATTTTCAGCCTGTGCCAAGGAGACCTAGTGTATCTCCTATTCCTTCTTGTAAAGTTTTCAGTGTATCTGCTTTTACCTCGAGGTCTTTGATCCATTTGGAGTTAATCCTGGTGCAGGGTGACATAGAAGGATCTAACTTTAGTTTTCTGCAGGTGCTTAACCAGTTCTGCCAGCACCACTTGTTGAAGAGGCTGTCTTTCTTCCATTCTATTTTTTGGCTCCCTTATCAAAGATTAGGTGGCCATAGGTCTGTGGGTTGATTTCTGGGTCTCCAGTTCTATTCCATTGGTCTTCAGGCCTGTTCTTGTGCCAGTAGTAAGCTGTTTTGGTTACTATAGCTCTGTAATAGAATCTAAAGTTTGGCATTGAAATTCCTTCTGCGCTGTTCTTTCTGCTAAGAATTTCTTGCTATATGGGGTCTTTTATTATTCCATATGAAATTTAGATTACTTCTATTTC
Organism: Megascapheus bottae; assembly: GCF_031878675.1. Lineage (NCBI taxonomy): Eukaryota > Metazoa > Chordata > Mammalia > Rodentia > Geomyidae > Megascapheus > Megascapheus bottae. Next base: position 32,086,480 of record NC_143515.1, read on the forward strand.
CTTAAAGAATGACATTGGGATATTGATGGGTATTGCATTGAATTTGTTTCCTTCCTTCTTTCTTTTGCCTGCCTTCCTTCCTTCCCTCTTTCTTTTCTTTCTTTCTCTTTCTTTCTTTCTTTCTTTCTTTCTTTCTTTCTTTCTTTCTTTCTTTCTTTCTTTCTTCCTTCCTTCCTTCCTTCCTTTCTTTCTTTCTTTCTTTCTTTCTTTCTTTCTTTCTTTCTTTCTTTCTTTCTTTCTTTCTTTCTTTCTTTTTTCTTCCATGTGTGCTAGTCCTGGGACTTGAATTCAGGACCTGAATACTGTTCCCGAACTATTTTTGTTGCAAACTGGTACTTTATCACTTCAGCCTCAGCTCCACTTTTGGCTTTTGTTTTTTTTTTTTCGGGGGGGGGGACAGTTAACTGAAGATAAGGGTCTCACAAACTTTCTTGCCCAGGCTGGCTTTGACCCTCAATCCTTAGATCTAAGCCTCCTGAGTAGCTAGGATTATAGGTATGAGCCACTAGCTTGAACTCAGGGCTTCACACTCCTATCTATCTATCTATCTATCTATCTATCTATCTATCTATCTATCTATCTATTTTTCACTCAGGGCTGGTGCTCTACCACTTGAGTCACATTTCCACTTCTAGCTATTTTGTGGTTAACTGGAAATAAGAGTCTCTCGGATTTGTCTGCCCAGTTTAGCCTGGAAGCTCTGTTCTTACAACTCAGCCTCCTAAGTATCTAGGTTTACAGGTATGAGCCACCAGTGCCTGGCTACAATACTTAGATTTTTTTTCCTTTGGTTGGTTGTGGGACTTGAACTCAGGACCTGGGCACTGTCCTTGAGACTCTTTGAGCTCCAGGTCAGTGTTTTACCACATGAACCACAGGGTCACTTCTGGTTTTTGAGTGGTTAATTGGACATAAGTCTCATGGGGCTGGGTGTGGTGGCTCATGCCTATAATCCTAGCTACTTAAGAGGCTGAGATCTGAGGATCTCAGTTCAAAGCTAGCCCTGACAGTAAAGTCCATGAGACTCTTATCTCCAATTAACCGAAAGTGGTGCTGTGGCTCAAGAGGTAGGGTGGTAAATTTGAGCTGAAGAGCTCAGGAACAGCCCACAGGTCCAGAGTTTAAGCCTCATGATGAGAGAGAGAGAGAGAGAGAGAGAGAGAGAGAGAGAGAGAGAGAGAGAGAGAGAGAGAGAGAGAGAGAGAGAGAGAGAGAGAGAGAAAATATGAATCATGGGGACTTTTGGCTTCAAACCTTGGTTCTCGGGTTTCAGCCTCCTAAGTAGCTAGAATTATAGGTGTTGGTCTGTATACTATATTGTATACTATATACTATTTATACTATTATACTATTTATACTGTATACTGTATGTATATGATTTATACTATATACTATTGTATGCTATATACTATACTTTGATTGTTGAAGGAACAACATGTCCATGTTCTCACACTACCATCAACACCACAGACTCGTGACACCTGCGATGAAGATACCTGACATCCAGTGACACCAACTGGGGGAAGGGGTCCCCAAGTCCATTTCTGTTCTAATTCTAACCACCTGGGGATTGTTTTAAATCTGGCTGGTTGAGGGCTCAGTCCCCAAGACCTCTTCAGATGCAGCTGTAAGGGCTAGGTTTTTGTTTTTCCTGTGCTTCTGGCTGACCTGCCATAATTGGGAAATTGGGACTCCCACAGTCTCCTCCTCTGGGTCAACTTATTTGCTTGAATGGCTTAGAGGGCTCAGCCTATGTACTTAGGAAGGATATTAGGAAATATGCAGGTGAAAAGACGCAGAAGACCAGGGATGGGAGAAGAAGCACAGAGCTCCCATGCTGTTTCTGGGAACCTCCATATATCTAGATTACTGGAACCTTTCTGGTCTTTATGGAAGATTCATCACACAGATGTGGACTGGGTGGAGAAATCCAGCAAGGCTAGCATGTGGTAGAGCGCTAGCCTTGAAAAAAAAGCCCAAAGTCAGTGCTCAGACCTTGAGTTCAAGCCCCAGGACTGGCTAGAAAGAAAGAAAGACAAAGAAAAGAAAAGAAAAGAAAAGAGAGTTGTAGGCCAGGAGTGTGGCCTAGTGGTAGACTGCTTGCCTAGCATGCACAAAGCCCTGAGTCCAATTCCTTGGTACCACATACACAGAAAAAGACAGAAGTGGTGCTGTGGCTCAAGTGGTAGAGCACTAGCCTTGAGCAAAATGGCAGCACCCAGGCCCTGAGTTCAAGCCTGAGGACCAGCAGAAAAAATAAACTAAAATAAAACCCAATCAAAACTAAGCAAACCCAAAAATAACTACCCCCTGTAGACAAGATCCCCAAACAAAAATGAAGCTTTTCCCTATCTACCAGGACTGTTTAGAAAGATGGCATTGGTGGAAGAAGGACACATCTCTCCCTTCATGATTAGGGCTGTGGTATCTTTGGGAATTACAAGAAACACATAGGGCCTTGACTAATCTGGGCTGTCGGGACCCTCTGTCCACCTTTTTAGATGACTTGGGTGCTGTCCCTCAGTTGTTTTTTAACTAAAGTCTAACATTCTTACTTCTTGAGCCACACTGAGCCTTCTTTTTCTTTTTTGCCAGTCCTGGGCTTGAGCTCAGGGCCTGAGCACTGTCCTTGGACTTTCTCAAGGCTAGAGCTCTACCACTTGAGCCTCAACACCACTTCTAGCTTTTTTCTGTGTATGTGGTACCAAGGAATCGAACCCGGGTCTTCATGCATGCTAGGCAAGCACTTTAACCACTAGGCCAAACTCCCGGTCCCAACACACTGAGCCTTCTTGAGCTCCACTTCTGGCCTTTTTTTCCCCTTAAGAATTCTTAGGCAGCCATGATAACCTTTAACAAGTCCAATGGAGAAGTGTGGAAAAACCAAAATAGGAAGAGGACACTCAGGACCTCATAAAAGTGCAAGAACAAGCTTTCAAGCTCTTAACTTCAATAGCTCTCCATGGTAAGAACTGAATCTCGTGGTAACTCTGGTCCCAGGGCAGACTCCGGAAGACTTGTATAAGTTACCTGGGCAATGAGTTAGCCCAAATTACACCTAGGAAGCTTCTCTCCTCCCACTTCTCACCAAACAAGGTCAATGCGCCAAGTCTTATGAACATATGACCTGTCTCAAATGAAAGCTCAATCACCATCGTCCACTGCCCAGGGAGTTTTCCCTTGAGCTGCATACAATATCAACGAAGAACTCCTTGACTCTAGAGTGGTTAATAAATCATGGGCTCCAAATTCTTGGCTTTGTTTATTAGTGTTGACTGACTGACTTAAAGCCAATTAGCACCTCTTCTAATTCAAACAAAAGGTCCATTCTACCCAAATTCAATACCATCCTCTTAATGAAATATACACATTGGACCTTAACTTGTCCAAGAACAGTCATATCAAGTTTCTTGTATCTTTTATTGGTCTTTCCCCAGTTCTAGGCTATAGGTGAATTGAATGGACCCTGCTACATCATGGGTTAGAATCATGTGAACAGCTTTCCTGAGAGCTGGTCTGGGTTTAGCACTGAAGCCAAATATTTTTGCACTCATAAAATAAATATAGCTGGGTGTTGTTGGCTCACACCTGTCATCCTAGCTACTTAGGAGGCTGAGAGCTGAGGACTGCCATTGAAACTTGGGTAGAAAAGTCCATGAGACTCTTATCCCCAATGATCCAAGAACAAACAAACAAACAAACCCAACCAACCAAACCAAACAAAACAAAAAGCCAGAGGGGCCGGGAGTTTGGCCTAGTGGTAGAGTGCTTGCCTAGCATGCACGAAGACCCGGGTTCGATTCCTTGGTACCACATACGTAGCAAAAAGCCAGAAGTGGTGCTGTGGCTCAGGTGGTGGAGCCCTATCCTTGAGAAAACCCAGGGACAGTGCTCAAGCCCTGAGCCCAAGCCCAGGACTGGAAAAAAACAAACAAACAAAAAAGAAAACAACAACAACAAAAAAACAAAAACAAAAAACCCCCAAAAAGCCAGAAAGTAGAGCTGTGGCTTACATGGTAGAATGCCAGCATTGAATGAAAAAGTCAAGCAAGAACACAGGCCTTGGGTTCAAACCTCAGTACTGGGACAAAAAAATCTGTGCTGGGGGCATGGTACAAGTAGAACAGTTGCCTAAGCATGTATAAGGTCTTGCATTGAAATCCTAGCACCTTCCCCCTCCAACCCAAATCTGTTACGTTCTTTGAATCAGCTGTTGAATAGCACTTTGCCAAATTTCATAAGCAATTGAGACAGCACATTACACAAAACTCCCCTGATGCAGAAACACTGTGGCTATGGCAATCCCTTTTACCACTGCAAAGCGAAACGGTGCATAATATAGTAAGTGGGCCACAGGCTCCACCTGGATGAGCTTTGTCAAAACAAACAAAATTAGTAATCAGTCAAAAGTCTCAGTCTTGGGGCCAGGAGTTTAGTTTAGCCTTCTGGTAGTGCTTGCCTAGCATGCACGAAGACCTGGGTTCAATTATTTGGTACCACATACATAGAAAAAAGGTGGAAGTGGTGCTGTGGCTCAAGTGGTAGAGTGCTATCCTTAAGAAGTCGAAGGAGAATGCCCAGGACCTGAGTTCAAGCCCCAGGACTGGCAAAAAAAAAGTCTCAGTCTTACTCAGCCAACAGTTAAGAATGGCAGTTGTATTCAGACACTTGTGAAGATTGCGATTCAACTAGAAATATCAATTAGAGAAAACTTGGTGTTGTTTGAAGTGTTCCCAGCCCATCATCTAGAGGAGTAACAAAATATATCCCTAAGCTAGGGTGGCATACCAGTGTCTTAGTTGGCATGCACTATACCCACACAAGTGTCAATGCAATGAGTTTTACTCCATACTGTGCTTTAGTGAGAGGCCATCATTTGTAGGGGAAAACACAGCCCCTCTGTGTTTTTTGATGGTTGTGTTTATTATACAAATGATGACCTCATACATCATGCAGCCAATCCACAGTGTGATGTAAGTAATCAGAGTTCATTTTTTCTCTTATTACTGAATTCACTTAGATGCATCCTCGATTTCCATATTCCTTCCCACCACAATAGATTTATTTTCTCTTTGTAATATTTTACATTTCTATGAAGTCTCTGGAACCTACTATATCAATCTATGCGCTTTGGCACTTAATAGGTATGCACCAAATATTTATTCAACTGTAAGTAGAGTATAAAAAAATGAAAACACTCATATCTTCCTCAACACTTATGGGAAAAGTTAATGTTCATTGTCTGGTATATACTCAGTAATAAGGGAGAACTTGCTCTTGTGCTCTATTAGGAAGATATGAGTTCTTTGTCTTACCCCATGGTCTGCCTTTTTTTTTCTTGATGGTACTGTGTTTGAACTCAGAGACTCATGTTGTCTAGGCAGACACTGTACTACAGAGTAGCATCTTTAGCCCCTTTATGCACTGTTTTTTTGTTTGGTTTTTGGTAGTTATAGGGCTTGAACTAAAGACCTATAGGTTGTCCCTGAGCTTTTTTGCTCAAGGCTAGTGCTCTACTACTTTGAGTCATAGCTCCACTTCCAGATTTCTGGTGGTTAACTGGAGATAAGAGTCTTACCAACTTTCCTGCCCAGGCTGGATTTGAACCACAATCTTCAGATCTCAACCTACTGAGTAGCTACAATTACAGGGGTGGGCCACTGGCACCTGGCTTGGCGTGGTTGATTTTGAGATCAGATCTTGTTTCCTGCCTGAACATGTCCCTGGGTTTTGATACTCCCCCATTTATGCTAAGATAAGCAGCATGGGCCATTGTGTTTGGCTATTGGTCAAGAAGGGATCTTATTCCTAGCCACTCAGGCTGAGATCTGAGGATTGTGGTTCAATGCCAGCCCAGGCACTAAAGTCTGTGAGACTCTTTTCTTCAATTAACCACCAGAAAACTGGAAGTGGCTCTGTGGCTCCAGGGGTAGGGCGATAGCCTTGAGCTGAAGAGCTCAGGGACAGTGCCCAGGCCAAGTTCAAGTCCCACAAATGACAAAAAAAAAAAAAAAGGAAGGGATTTGTAAACGTTATTTTTTGGCCTCAAATAGTAATCTTCCTCATCTCAACCTCCCAGTTGACTGGGATTACAGGTGTGAGGTGCCAACACCTATTTTCCACTAACTACTTGAGTTCAGTGACAGTAACATCTACCTTTGTATACAGTGGGTACTGAATAGGTGGAAATTGAATGAACTATATGTGTGACCTTTATCTTTGGAAGTGGGAGAGGCAGCACCCCACAGTTCAGATGCTATTATCTAAAGTCAAGCCCTTTTGGTGCTCCCATTTACATTTTATTACCTCACTCTCTTTGGGTCATGCTGCTCATGGAAGTGGTGTGCAGTAGAGTGAGCCTAGGCACATGTTATGCCTCTGCCTGCCTAGCACCTCCTTCTTCTCCTACTACAAATCTCCAGTATCAGTACGTGTGGCTCAGGCAGGGAATAGGGAAATGATACAGGCTTGACCAATTGGAGCATTCAGTCACTGACCACAGTCACTGACTGGATCAAGGATGAAGTGATAATCAAAGGAACCACTGACCCAGGGATTCTCTTTTTCACTCTTGGATTTGTCAAGACAATGGGCTATCAAACTGTGGTTATCAAAGCTTTAGTACAATTAACCATATTAAACAAACATTAAATATGTGAGAGTTAGGCATGAAAGAGGCTAGAAATGAGCCGGATGTGTTGATACAATTCTGTAATCCCAGCCCTAGGCCCCAGCTTAGGCAGGATGAAAACTTGGAGGAAATCCTAAATCACATAGTAAGACCCTGTCTCAAAAAGAAAAAGGAGCCAAGAGATGAATACAAAATGAGCCTTGAGTCTTAATGACAGTAGGTGCTGGATCTAGCTATGTCTGAATACCAGTTTGAGCTGAATTTTCTGTCATTTCAATTTGAACTAAAACAGGATCCTTTTCTCATTCTATAGTCTCTTCCTAGGCCATCTGAAGTCACAATCAGAGGACTTGTACTTTCAAAACAGCGCTGGGATTGGGAACAAACTAAAATACTTGTGTGACCTTATCCCCAAGTCCACCGAGGTTCAGGCCAAAATAATTTAAAATTCCTCAGTCGTTGGAAAGGTGTAGAACTTTAGGCTGGGTGAGAGGAGTTTTAGACACAGTGTGCTAAGCATGGTGCCGGGACCTGTTCATGGTGGCAAAGAGGCCAATGCTGGTGACAGAAGGAATGGTGTATTGTGACAGGATTGTGCTCTGGTTGATACCACTGACGTGTGTGTGTGTGTGTGTGTGTGTGTGTGTGTGTGTGTGTGTGTGTGTGTGTTGGGTATTGAACTCAGGGCCTCTCATGCTAGGCAAGTCCTTTACCACTTGAGTCATATCTTCGGCCTAACATTAACTTTGTGAAGAAGACAAAGGGCTGCTGGTGATGGCAAAGCTAACTACAGACAATGGGAAAAATCTAAGAACAATTTTGCTTCCTGTTTGGGAGATGTTTTCACTTCTGTTATGCACTAATAACCCAATACAGCTTGGTCAACATAAGTAATACCTAGGTTCTCACTCAAGCCTAAAAAATGAGAGAACGAACTCTGGGTCATTTCCGAGTTCTTCTAGAGGAGGGTGAGGCTGGGAAGAACAACCCTTCCCTGGGAACTGATCACTCACATCTGTGGAACCCAGGTGGTTAGACAGGATTTCTCTAGGCCCTGGGGCATTTCTTTCTCAGCTCTCTGCAGTATAGGTTTTTGCCCAAAGATCTCAGCTAGCTCTAGCTTAAGCAGGCATGGTTTATGTTGAATGGGCTCCAGGGATGAAGTCAGCCTCATGGAAGGTGTCCATATATGACAGGCTCTGCCGCTATGCCCACAAGCTTTCCCAAGGCCCATTCACTGGTGCTGTCCAAGAGTCAGGGCTTGGCTGAAGTTTCACATTGAAGGAGCAGTGTTTTGTATCTGTAAATAAGAGGTATTGTACTTTTGGTCCAATGGTTCATGCAAAACATATTATCTGTAATAAATGTGGAAGAATCAAAAAAGGGTAGAGGGGGGAAGAAAATAATCATAGTATAGTCCCATCACTTACAGTTGTGAGTATTCTGAAGAATAATTTTTGCACTTTTTTTTGTCAGTGGAGGGGCTTGAACTCAGGACCTGTGCACTGTCCTTGCTCAAGGCTAGCACTTGAGCCACAGCATTCCTTCAGTTTTTCTGGTGGTTATTTGAAGATAAGAATCTCATAGACTTTCCTGCTTGGGCTGGGTTTGGACTGCAATCTTCAGATCTCAGCTTCCTGAATAGCTAGGATTATAAACTTCCACATTTTTCTTAATCCATGAGTCCACATGTAATTTAGGAAGGCAACATGTTAGCATGGTGGGTCATGTTGATTTGAATGTCCAACTCCACTCATTTGGTTCTCCAGGGTGCTAGATAAATTAACCACTTTAAATATTCCTGCCTTCAAGAATGAAGTTTGCTAATTGTAGTCCTTGACTAGGATTTTTAACTCATAGATCTTAATTAATTAATTATTTTTGTGGGTCATGGGGCTTAAACTCTGGGCCTGGGCACTGTCTCTGGGTTCTTCAGCTCAAGGCTACCACCCTACCCCTTGAACAACAGCCCCACTTCCCATTTTATAGTGATTAATTAAGGAGTCTCAGGTGTTCTTTAGTGCCTGGTCTGGCTTTGAACCGAGATTCTCAGATCTCAGCCTCCTGAGTAGCTAGGATTACAGGCATGAGCCACCTTGTCCAACTACTATTATTATTATTATTATTATTATTATTATTATTATTATTTTGCCAGTCCTGGGACTTGAACTGAGTGTCGAGCACTGTCCTTGGACACTTTTGCTCAATGCTAGTGCTCTGCCACTTGAGCCACACTGCCACTTCTGGCTTTTTCTGAATAGGTGGTACTAAGGAATCGAACCCAGGGCTTTGTGCATGGTAGGCAAGGACTCTACCACTAGACTATGCTCCCAGCCCTACGTTTTTTGAAATTTTACTTTTTTTTTGCCAGTCCTGGGGCTTGAACTCAGGGCCTGGGTGGGAACTGTCCTTGAATTTTTTCAAGGCTAGCACTCTACCACTTCTGGCTTTTTTTTTTTTTCTGTGTATATGGTATTGAGGAATGGAACCCAGGGCTTCGTGCATGCTAAGGAAGCACTCTACCACTAAGCCACATTTCCAACCCCAACTTAGAGGTTTTTTAAGTTAACTTTTAACTTACAGGTTTTATTTGTACTTAGTTGGTTGTTTATGTCAGTACTGGGGCTAGAACTCAAGGCCTCATGGTTTTCTTGGCTTTTTCACTCAAGACTGGCTTCTTTCACTTCACTTCTGGCTTCTTGCTGGTTACTTGAAGTTTGGAGTCTGAATTTTTTTTGCCTGGACTGGCTTCACATTGTGATTCTCAGACACCTGTAATCCTAGCTCAGTAACTGAGCAGCTAGGATTACAGGTATAAGTCACCAACATCTGACATTTACAGGTTTTATAACAGGAGTTAAATGGTCATAAAAATTTCCCCAAGTTTTATTTTTAAATTTTATTTATTTTTTATTATTGCCAGTCCTGGGCTTGAGCTCAGGGCCTGAGCACTGTCCTTGGGCTTTCTCAAGGCTAGAGCTCTACCACTTGAGCCTCAGCACCACTTCTGGCTTTTTTCTATGTATGTGGTACCGAGGAATCAAACCCCGGTCTTCGTGCATGCTAGGCAAGCACTCTACCACTAGACCAAACTCCTGGCCCTTATTTTTAAATTTTAATGGTTATTTTATATACTTTAGATTATAACATAGTCTTTTCAAGGTAAGAAAAGGAGATTTTTTTTTTAAAGATTTGCACTTAAATTTCTGGATTAATTAAAGAATTAGCATTTGTGTTAATTTTTTATTGCAGTGGTAAATACCTGAAAAAATAATTAAGGAAGGAAAACTCCTTTGGCTTGAGGTTTTCAGAGGTTGTAGTCCAAGGGCAGTTGGAGCCATTGCTTTGTGCCTGTGGTGAGACAGAGCATTGTGATGGAAGCCTGTGGTGGAGGAAGTTGTCTTAGGGACAGAGACAGGAAGGGACCAGGGGCAACGTATTTCTTAGGAACATGTTCCCAGCTGGGGTGCTGGTAGCTCATTCCTGTACTATTTATACCTAGCTACTTGGGAAGGCTGAGGTCTGAGGATCATGGTTGCAAGCCAGGAAAGACTGGACTCTTACTTTGAATTAACCACCAGGAAACTGGAAGCGGTGCTGTGGTTCAAAGTGGTAGAGCACTAGCCTTGAGTGCAAAAGCTCAGAAATAGTGCCCAGGTCCTGAATTCAAGCTTCACAACTGACCAAAGAGGGTTAAAAAAAAAGGCAACTGTAATTCTAGCTACTCTGGAGGCTAAAATTTGAATCTAGTATTGACAAAACAAACAAACAATTCTGAGAGACTCTGTCTCCAAAATAATCAGCAAAATGTCAGACTAGAGGCATGACATGAAGTGGTACAGCACTAGCATCAGCACATAAAAAGAATAGTAGAAAATACATTTGCATCATGTTAAGATTTTTTGCTAATTTATCAGGGAAGTATAAAACAAATGGAAGCAAATGTTGGTTTTCATCTTAAAGTACTTTTTAAAAATGAAAGACTCATTCTCATGTGTTCATGCTGACTGCATTCTATGATGTCCTATGCTAGCAGCTTTTTGTTGTTGTTGTTGGGCATGGGGCTTGAACTCTGAGCCTGGGCGCCATCCCTGAGCTCTTCAGCTCAAGGCTACTGCCCTACCCCTTGAGCCACAGCCCCACTTCCCATTTTCTAGTGGAGATAAAGAGTCTCACAGTCTTTAGTGCCTGGGCTGGCTTTGAATTGCAGTCCTCAGATCTCAGCCTCCTGAGTAGCTAGGATTACAGGCATGAGCCACCGCACCCAACTATTTTCTTATTTTTTAATTTTTTTTTCTGAATTGAATCCAACATTAAATTTGTATGTGTGTATAGCAGTACTGGAGCTTTTAAAATCATTATAAAATCATTATACGGACTCACTGCTCTGTTCCTTAAGGAAGGAAAGTCTTCACACGTATTAGCTGGCTAATTCTGGGCAAGTCTACATATGTATTCATATCAGGACAATTTCTGGTAGCTAAAAATAAGAAAGTGAACAAGACAAAGTTGCTGTTCTCAAGAAGTAAGCTTTAGATGTGAGAACTAGAAATAATCTGGATAATTTCAGTTAGTATTGGTGCAACTCAGTAGGAAGGTTCCATGACAGAGTGGTATGGTTGTTTGGGAAGGTATCTGCTATCTGCCAGGCTTTGTGAGCTCATGTTGAGATTTAGCACACAATACTCATTTTGAGCCATTTGGCAGCATGGATGTCTATTGCCTTTTTTGGTTTCTGTCAAGAGAAAAGGGTCATTATTTCCTGTCTCCTACCTCTTTGACCTCCTCTTTTCAGCATTCTCCACACATTTCATTCACTAGAGAGCCTGTGGAGCAAGCCAGCCATCTGTCCTGCAGCTAGAAGAGTGCTCAATGCAATACAGGCCCGGGATGTGATGGTCAAGAAGTGAAAGTGGTGTCAAAATGGTAATGGGAGAACTTTTCAAGTCAGGCCTATGTACAGCTGACTTCCTAACATGGGACTCAACAATCAAGGACACTGGTTTGTCTTTCTTTTCTTTCCTCTCTTTCTTTCTTTTCTCTCTCTCTCTCCCTCTCCCTCTCTTTCTCTCTCTCTCTCTCTTTCTCTCTCTCCCTCCCTCCCTCCCTCCTCCCCTCTCTCTTTCCTTCCTTCTTTCTTTCTTTCATTCGCTGGTCCTGGAGCTTCAACTCTGGACCTGGGCATTGTCCCTAAGCAGCATCCTACCACTTCAGCCTCAGCTAACATTCTGGCTTTTTGTGGTTAATTGGAGGTGAGTTGCACAGATTGCCCTGGCTTTGAACAGAGATCCTTAGATCTCAATCTCCTGAGGAGTTAGGATTACAGGCATGAGCCACCAGCACCCAAACAAGGGCACTTTAAAGGAAAAGCTAAGCAATAAGGAAATACTACACTGAGTAAAACACGCAAACAAGGTCTCCACTTTTCATTAATTTACAATTTGAGATTTGAAATGTGCAATTTCAGAGACATGATACATAAGACAACCATAAGAAAACATTACAAAACAGAAAAACAAAATCAATCCTGTCCCCAGACAAAATTTTAGGAAATAGTCTACAGATACAACTAGAAAATGGAGTTTCAGGAAACATTTACCAGGGAGAGAAAAATACTAGAGGAAATAAAACTTGAGTGCAGACAAGGGAAGCAGATACAATCAGCAAAGGACACAGCACATTTGCCAGAGGTCATACAGGCCACAGGGATGGCTTCTAGATCTAACTGGGCTCAATGAATGATGTTGGACATTTTTTATAAGTTTATGATCTTTTTTTGCCAGTCCTAGGCTTGAGCTCAGGGCCTGAGCACTGTCCTTGAACTTTCTCAAGTCTAGAGCTCTACCACTTGAGCCTCAGCACCACTTCCAGGTTTTTTTCTATCACTGTACCACTAGGCCAAACTCCCGGACCATGATCCCATTTCTCATCTCAAGTAGGTAAAAGCTAAGTGACAACTGGTCCCTGGATGAAATAACAACAATGAAGATAGGAAGTTAAAACAAGAATGTGGTAGAACCAAGGGAAAGAAAATAATGTAATCCTTTTTTATCTTGGCTTTTGGTCTTGGCCCTAGAGAAGATGAGTAGAGCTTCTTGAAGCCCTCAGTTTCCCAGCTCAGAACATCAGGGCAGACTAGAGCTTTGATGCTCAAACCCAGCCAGTGATCAAGATCACAGACCTGGCTCAACAGTCATTTATGTGGAAGTTGGATCGATGTAATTCCACCTCAGTGTCATCACTTCAAGTGATGTAAACCAAATCCTGTAAGACTTCATAGCATCTTTCAATTCTCCTAGGCCTTATATGCATATAAATATTCTGCTCTTATGAGTGACATATCTGGCCTATCTTAGCTTGTAGCTTTTAAGGAAGTTTGGAAATGAAGTGACTTGCTGGGGAATGAGTAGCTGGACCTAGAAACAAAATCTTCAGAGTTCAGCCTAGTTCTTCCTCTCCAGAGAAGAGCAGTGCCCCAGACAAAGCTCTTCACAGATGAAATAAGCCTTGACTCACAAACTCACACGCTCCAGAAATCCTTAGACAAACTTGCCTCCACACTCAGCAGGGGTTAAAACAGAGAGACATGAGGAGTGGGACTCATAATGCCAACAATGGACGTTCACTATTTTATAGGAAACCACTTATGGCTGAGTTTTGAAACTGTTCTTGAAATTAATTGCAAACAGATGGGACTTGCAAGATTCGCTGAACTCTGACTCCAGTCTCCGTTCACTTCATCTTCTCCCTGAAAGCAGACTCCTACTGGGGAAAGTGAAAGCCAGAAGACCTCATCAATAGTCAAAGGGGGTAAGTGCTTCTGATTTTGAATTTTGTGGTATGTAAATGAAAGCTGGAATTTTGCCTCTCGAGCAAGGCACATCCACCCCAACACTGGCCCCACTAAAGAATGCTTCTCACACACTGCCTTTTAAGGTGGTTGGTGTCCTCGAGAGCACTGCAAGGCTCAAGAGTTTCTTCTTCCTCTTTGCTTCCATTTAGGAGTGTGTGTAAGGGATCACCTGAAAAATCCAGCCTTGCTTTTCTCCAGGAGAGCAGTAACTCCACAATTCCTGCTGGGACCTGAACCAACTTGAAGAGATCCCCTGAAATCAGCTGTAATACCAGTCTCTGTCTCCCTTTATAGCCTAGACTATTTAGCAGGCAGCTAAGAATGGCAGAAAAGGCTCCTGGCCTTTGAGGCTCAGAAGCCCAAGTGTCAGTTTCTCTAGATCTCGTTCTTTCTGTGACTCTTTTATTCACAATATTCCTTTTCTCCTTTCCCTACAATTCTAGTTCCTTTTTGTTTCCATCCTTTTTTTTTTTTTTTTTCTGTAGGTCGCGGGGCTTGAATTCTGGGCCTGGGTGCTATCCCTCAGCTCTTCAGCTCAAGGCTAGTGCTCTACCACATGAGCCACAGCGCCACTTCCAGTTTTCTGGTGGTTAATTGGAGAGAAGAGACTCATAGACTTTTGTGCCTGCACTGGTGCCCAGCTCTTTCCCATCTTATTTAATCTTCTTGCTTCTTCATAGGCTGATTGCTAGCTCATCTCTTCCTCCAGAGGAAGGTAAAAAGACACTGAAACAATTGGATAGGGTGCCTCTGATAGCAGGTACAGGTGCAGACTACTTTCTTGTACCCATCTAGCCACTACCATATCTTATACATAATGGCAGAGACAGGAAAATATGGCAGTCTGGTAATCATCAATATAGCCTCTTTATGATATATTGGACTAATGCAGTGGTTTTCAAACCTGCATCCACTAGAGAATCCTAACAGCTCAAAAACATTGCAAAATGACAAATGTAACTGTAATGCCTCTATACATTATTCCGACAATAAAATATATTTTTTTAAATTGTAAAATGAAACAGAACAAAAATAATGTCTGGGGTCCCATCCCAGAGAGTTGGGTTTAATTGGCATGGGGTGGGGCACAGGCATTAAGATCTCTTTAAGCTCTCCAGATATTTGAATGTACAGTCAGGAAGAAGAAATTTATGTGGCTGTAAGTGCAAAGTTCTGAATGAAAAGCTGGGCACTGTGGTTCACGCCTATAATCCTAGCTACTCAGGGGGCTAAGATCTGAGGATCACCTTTTCAAAGCCAGCCTGGACACTAAAGTCAGTGAGACTATTCAGTTAACCACCAGAAAATCAGAAGTGGTGCTGTGGCTCAAGGTGTAGGGCAGTAGCCTTGTGCTAAAGAGCTCAGGGACAGCACGTAGGCCCAGGGTACAAGCCCCATGACAAAACAAAACAAAACAAAAAAATAAAAAAACCAAAAAAACACACACCCAATTCACCTTCATTCAGAACTTTTTTGGGTGCCTGGGCATTGTGCCTGAGCTCTTCAGCTCAAAGCTACTGCCCTACCTCTTGAGCCACAGCCCCACTTCCCCTTTTCTAGTGATTAACTGTAGATAAGAGTCTCTTGTGTTCTTTAGTGCCAGGCTGGGTTTGAACCACAAGCCTGAGATCTCAGCCTTCTCAAGTATGAGCCACCGTGCCTGGTATGAATTGGGATTTTAATCAATAGAAAGCCATTGCAGAGTGAGCAAGTGAGAAAATGTAAGGAAGACTGTAATGTACTGAGCAGATTCATCCAAAACAAGGACCTGGTGAAAGCCTAAGGCAATAGTCTAATTAAAGGTAATAGAGCTTGAGATCAAGTAGTGGCCCCGAGGGTGGGAGAAGGGGATAGATTTCCTAGAAAGCACAAGTCTAGACAGTTTCAGGACTGTCTAGGGCAAGAAGAAGAGAAGGCGGTCATCTTCCGCTGGCTCAAACCTACTGTCTTGTCCCTCCTATTCTGATGTTTACCAAACACCACAGAAGAAAGAATTTCTAATAAGTTAAGACCCCAAGAGAAGAAAGAATATAGCAACTGTTCCTTTGCAGGGATTAGATTCAAGGACAACTTATCTAAGCAACAAAGATGGAACATTCAACCCTTAAAATAAGGCAGGTATCAGCAGCGTATGCCTGCAATTCTAAAGATCCTGCTTTGAAGTCAGCCCAGGCAGAACCTGCCAGCCTAGAGTGACATAGTCAAGTGAGAGCCCTAGGCCCTGAATCAAAACAAAACTTTAAAATGAAGCAAAAACATCTAGACCACTCCTGGATTCTGAGAGAGAATGAATTCATTCTATCCAATGTATTAGTCTCTCATGTCCTTGTGTGAAATGTCAAAAATACCATCAGGATTTCTAGGCCACCTCAACACACCAGCCTCAGGTCATAATAAGAAAAAAATATAATATCAACTACAACTTGACACGCTTTCCTAGGTATTACCCAACAATGAATTGAGTAGGGTGAATGGCTAAATGGAATCACTTACACAGAGTACAACTGTATTCCAAACAAAGGCTCTACTCTCCTAAGCTGAAATCTTGTGGGGCTCAAGAGGTAGTCAGTGAGATGACCCTTTGGAGGTAGTACCAAAGAGAACACAGATGATTTCATGTTCTTAGAAGACAGCAACAGACAGAAAGAAAATAGTGCATAACTAAAAGTGAACTTCTTAAGTCCTATTTTCAGTACTTCTTAAATCCTGTTTTCCCTCACGTCTCCCAGAACAACCAGACCTTTTGTTTAATTTGTTTATGGGATGTGTGATTAAATGGATCACTCTAGAGCACAACAAATTAAGTTAGTTGTTCTTTTATTGTAGAGGAAAAAAATATCCTGAAACATGTGTTAAATAACATAATTCATTCTTCAGGGTTATGAGTCTCCTGACCACCTCAATGAAATAAGCTGTCCCTCACCCTCGTCAACCGCTCCACTGTCATTATCAAAGGCAATCCAAACACTTTCCAAACTTCTGCATACATACCGTTATTTAGTTCAAAGGTAGACAATAAACAATTGGTAGATAAATTAGAAGACAGGTGAGATAAAAAAAAAGATTAAGAGATTAAGAAAGAAGGGTGTATAAGATATTCACTACACCATTCCTTTGACTTAATTTTTGACGTAATTGTTTTAGTGTAATCATGCTTATTCTTTTCTAATTTTCCTTTAAAATATATGCAATGATTTCTTTTCAAACCAGAAATAGAAAAAGCTCTTCCCTAGGTACCTTCTTTTCTATTCTGTCTTAAAAAGCTTCCAAAGCTTTCAGAAAGCTTAAGAGGTGACGGTACACTGATGTGATTTTGTAGTTCTCCGCGAGTCAAACTCATCGAAGGTCTGTGACAGTCACTGCCCGGTCCACAACAGTCACATGGTTACAGTTCTGTAATGGAGAGAAAGAAAGGTAAAGTTGTGGAAAATTCTCAGGGTTTTTTTTTGGGGGGGAGGGATTCAGGGGTCACTTGTGGAGACTGGGTGCTGTCCCTGAGTTCTTTTGTTTGAAGCTAGGGCTTTACCACTCTGAGCCACAGTTTCAGTTCCAGTTTTCTGGTGGTTTATTGAAGGTAAAAATTTCATGGACTTTCCTCCTCAGGTTGAGTTTGAATAATGATCCTTAGATCTCAGCCTTCTGAGAAGCCAGGATTATAGACGTGAGTTACCAGTATCTGACCTGAAAATCCATTAAAAAAAAAAACCCCAAGCCCTTTATTTCAAAACTGGTAGTTCTAAGTTTAGAAGCCAGATCACTCCCACTATCTACTGCTCACAGACTGAATCAACACCTGCCCATATACCTTTTATTTTTCAAGCGCATGTACAAATGTATTCTAGAGTCATTTGTAAAATGCACATTGAAAAAGGTGAATGGGGGTCATTCTGCCAATGAGAAAATAAAGGTCACCTATTATTTCCTGGGAGAATGCTCAGAAGGCATAGAAGGATCTTCATAACTAGAAACCAGTGCTTGTGTGCCAGGATATAATTTTTCTGGTTGTATAGTCTCTATTTCAACACCTTCATATGTAGACATTTATAGTATCCTAAGATAGATCCATCTATTTTTTTTTTTTTTTTTTAGCTTCCCGAGGCTTGAACTTAGGGTCTGGGCACTGTCCTTGGACACTTTTCTTTTTCTTTTTTTTTTTTTTTGTGGGTCATGGGGCTTGAACTCTGGGACTGAGCACTGTCCCTGAACTCTTCAGCTCAAGGCTACCATCCTACCCCTTGAGCTACAGCCCCACCTCAGGTTTTCTAGTGATTAACTGGAGACAAGAGTCTCACAAACTTTATGCCCATGCTGGCTTTGAACCTCGATCCTCAGATCTCAGGCATAAGCCTGTACACCCGGCTCATTGGACACTTTTTCTCAAGGCTAGTACTCTGCCACTTGACCCACAGCTTCACTTCTGGTCTTTTCTGTATATGTGTTACCAAGGAATTGAACCCAGGGCTTTGTTCATTCTTGTCGAGCACTGTACTGCTAGGCTACACTCCTGGCCAGATTGATCTATTTTTAAACGGATCTGTCTGAAAGTTCTCCCTGTCAGAAAGTCTCAGTTTAGTGCTGGGGTTGGCATAAAGAACACCCAATACTTGGTTATATATCACCTGTTCTACCACTTGAGGTCAACTCAGATTTGTCCTAGAATTTCTCTGCTAACACCCTCAGTTCCTTTTAAGTGAGAGTTTGGAGTCTCTTTTCCATGTTGATCACTTGTCTTTGAACTCAAAGAAATAGTAACCACCAGCAGGCCAGTGTGCAGTAAAGCAGCACTAATGCTTAAGATCTCAGGAGCAAATGGAAATATACTGATCTTATCCTTAATCAAACTTGTTATAACAGAATGCAGCTTGGGAAAAACCCAACTTCCTAGGAAGGTCATAAAATCCCTATTATATAAACACAATTTCAGAATCAAGTATACTCAATTTGCTTTTCTTATGTGGCTTTTTCCTTTGCAATGAAATCTCTTGTTTTAACAACACTACAGTTAGCCCTTAGTACTAAACCTTATGAACAAACAAAATCGCCAGTGGCTCATACATGTAATCATGGTTACTCAGGGGGCTGAGATCTGAGAATTGTAGTTTGAAGTTAGCCATGGCAGAAGTCTGTGAGACTCTTATCTCTAATTAGCAAAAATCCAGGAGTGGAGCTCAAGTGGTAGAGCACCAGCCTTGAGTGAAAAGCTAGAGGCAAAGTCCTTGGCTCTGAGTTCAAGCCCCAGTATGTGCAACAAAACCAAACTAAACCAAACCAAACCACAACCAGAAAAACCTTATATTTAACAAACCAGTTATTGAAGTATATACTTTCTGTACTTTTTTTTTTTGGTGTGATACTGAGAATTGAATCTAAAGCCTTGTGTATACTATGTCCATGTTTTACCACTAAACTATACCTCCCAGGTCCTACTTTATTTAAACCCCTCAGCAACTCTGCAAAGTATGTATTATTACTACTAGTACCATTACTATTACTTACTCCTTACAGATGAAGTCTCAAGAAGGGAAAGTAGCCTCAGAGACATGTGGGTATTAAGTGTCAGAGCTAAAAGTATGATCTATTCCTAGCTGGAGATATAACTCAATGCTAGATCACTTGCCCAATATGCAAAGCCTTACTTATGATCCCTAGTATCACAAAAGTAAAAAGAAAATCTATTTCTATCCTTCTCTGCTTCCCATGTACATCCTTGTTACGGAGCTCCAGGAAGATAAGTAGCAGGGCTGATCTAAGTGAGGCAGAAAGAATGGTGTCCCTCTTTAGCAATGACTGTCCTCCTTGGTTGAAATATAGTGCCCAGTCCTTCTAAGAGATACATACACAGAATAGTGGTGGATCCTTGCTGTGTGGATGAAATCCTTTCTGTCGACAAGAGGAAATCTCTTCTAGACCATGGTCGGTTAATTTAAAAAACCCTGTTCTGAAATAAAAGAAGGCAGGCTCAGAGTCAAGAAAACATGTTCTTCCATGCCTAGAATATATGTGAGTGCGTGCGTGCGTGCACACGCGCACACACACACATACACACAGCAAGACAAAGGTAATCTTGAGATAGTTTTACAAAGAAGAAACATGTCTCTTCTCTGGTAAACAAATTGTAATTAAAAAATGATTCAGTTCAGGCCGGGAGTTTGGCCTAGTGGTTAAAGTGCTTGCCTAGCATGCATGAAGACCCAGGTTCGATTCCTTGGTACCACATACATACAAAAAAGGTGGAAGTGGTGCTGAGGTTCAAGTGGTAGAGCTCTAGCCTTGAGAAAGTCCAAGGACAGTGCTCAGGCCCTGAGTTCAAGCCCAGGACTGGCAAAAAAAAAAATGATTCAGTTCTATTAACACATAGTTTTGCTGGGAAATCACAGTAAATAATGAGATCTGGAATGAAGCCAGGTGTAGCGAATCATACCTGTAATCCTAGCTTTTCAGGAGGCAGAGGTAGGAGGATCAGAAGTTTGAGGCAAACCCAGACAAAGAAAGTGAGATTTTATCTCAAAAACAAAAAACAAAAAGGCTGGGGACTTAGTTCAAGTAGTAGAACATTTTCCCTGGGTTCAATTCCTAGTATTTCTAGATTTGAAATAAGAAGTAACACTCTTGAGATAATGAATTCTGTAATTCAACATCAAATTCTTGAAATTCCTATTATTTCAAATTAGATAGTTCAAATTTCTTGAGTACTTTTCTTAGAAAAATAATAAGTTGTTACTTGGCTATCTTTTAAAACAGGAAATTAGGTTTATCAGGAAATGGTGCTTAAAGGAAGTATTTTAGAGTAGGCAATAACTATGACAGCTTATAAATTTTATTTCAAAAACAAAAACAGAGGCAAAGTCTCAACAGTAAAGGTAGCAGGGCACTGATGGCTTATGCCTCTAACCCTAACTATTCACAAGACTGAGATCTGAGGATTGCAATTTGAAACTAGCTCAGTTGGAAAGTCTGTGAGACTCTTATCACCAATTAACTACCAAAAAGCTGGGTAGAGTGCTTAGCCTTGAGTGAAAAAGCTAAGGGACACTGTTGAGGCACTGAATACAAGCCCCAGTACTGCACAAAAAAACCAAAAACCAAACAAAAACAAAAACCAACAACAACAAAAAGCCTTTGCCCCGACATGTGAAAGGGTATCAATGTATGGGAATTAATGCACCATCTATCTGGCAAATATCATGTAACCCTTCTATTAATTACAATAAAAAATATATGAAAAAAACTAAAAAAAAATTAACAAATAAAAATAGTATTATTGAAAAGAAAAGAAAAGAGATGGAAGTAGAGCTGTGGTAGAGTGTTAACCTTGAGCAAAAGGACTCAGGGACCATACCATAGGCCCTGAGTTCACCCCCAGAACTGGCAAAAAAAAAAAAAAAGAAAATTTTGGAAAGTTCCTTAAAAAACAATGAAGTTTTTTGCCCTTTGTTTTCCTGGGCAACAGCTCACTGGAATGGTAAAGTTCTATTATAGGAAGCAATCAATTTGTAATGTAAGCAACATGCTATATATCCAATTTAGTTTGTCCATAGCAAGGTTTTACAATGGAACTACAATGTATATTTCAGTAAGATTTAAACTTTTGGGTCACATATCACCAAAATGTTTTGGGAAGGTCAATTTAGAAAACATTGTTTTTAGACCTGAAAGAAATGGAAGCAATAAAAAATACCAAATATTAAATATATCAAAATAGTCCTAAAAAGATGAAGCAGAGGCATTTTTCTTATATAGAATGGTTTTGCTAGCTATTTGCCTTGGAAATAATTTGTAG
Source organism: Megascapheus bottae (assembly GCF_031878675.1). Classification (NCBI taxonomy): domain Eukaryota; kingdom Metazoa; phylum Chordata; class Mammalia; order Rodentia; family Geomyidae; genus Megascapheus; species Megascapheus bottae. The sequence continues at coordinate 32,107,744 of NC_143515.1, forward strand.
TCTGTTGGTGATTTGTGATACTTTTAAAGTAGATAAAATATTTTTATTGTTTCTTTCTCATAGTAAAAAAACTTAACAGGCAAAAAAAAAGCCTTTGCTCCAAAAGCTGGCTTGTTTTCCTTCCTTCCTTCCTTCCTTCCTTCCTTCCTTCCTTCCTTCCTTCCTTCCTTCCTTCCTTCCTTCCTTCCTTCCTTCCTTTCTTTGTGCCAGTCCTGGGGCTTGAACTCAGGGCCTGAGCACTCTCCTTGAGCTTTCTCATGGCTAGTGCTCTACCATTTAAGCCATAGCACCCTTTCCAGCTTTTTTCTATGTATGTGGTATGGAGGAACTGAACCAGGTCTTTGTACATGTTAGGCAAACATTTAACTACTAGGCCAAACTCCGAACCCCCAAAGGCGTTTTTTTCTACTACCCTATTATAATAGTCAGGACCATGTCTCATGTACTCACTCCTGGAACTTGGGAGAACAGACGATGGCTATGGACTCTGGCAACATCATCTGATAAGAGCAGTGAGTGTGTAAGTCAACACTGGAGAGGAAGGCAGTCTGAGTGGGATGAGTCTGAAAAGAGAAAACAAACTAAAGAACTCTTTTTTTTTTTTTTTTTTTGCCAGGCCTGGGCTTGAGCTCAGGGCCTGAGCACTGTCCTTGGACAAGGCTAGAGCTCCACCACTTGAGCCTCAGCACCACTTCCGGCTTTTTTTTTTTTCCTATATGTGGTACCGAGGAACCGAACCCGGGTCTTCATGCATGCTAGGCAAGCATTTTAACCACTAGGCCAAACTCCTGGCCCTGGAGAACTATTGATAAGCACAGCCAGCCATGCCTGGGCTCTGAGGAGAGAGGCAAAGCCAGAGTTCTCAACAATTGACCCAACCTGTTTGAAGTACAAAGCTATTTGCAGCCATGATGGATTAAAGTTCATACTAAGTAAACCCTTTTCAGCACTGTAAACAAGTATTGTATATGTGAAGACATTCAAGTTCATTTTTAGTTCAAGATTTTTTTTTTACTCAACACAATAGAGTTGTGAGGCACTTTTAAATATTCTACTACCAAAAATTAGAAAAATATAACATAATGTATGCTAATTAGCTTAATTTAGCATCCTAGAATTATACCTCTTTCAAAACATGTTGTACATCATATGAGTAAATAAACTGGGAAAAATATGAGGACACTGGGCATGGGAAGAGTTATCTCTAGTGAAGAATACAATTGGAGAGGGGAAGGAGGTGAAAGCAACTAAGGAAATGAAGTTAACTTGGATCTAGGCAGAACAAGCAGCTGAACAGGTGGGGTTTTTCTGTAAAGAAATTGTGAGATGACATAAATATGGGGGGCACCCTCTACTCAAGCTCTTGGATGTGTCAGAAATGCTACTCTGTGCAGATCCATAGTTTTTGGATTCAGTGGAAGCTGTGAGAGGGTAATTTGTGTCTAATAGAATGCATGGCAGCACTAAGTCTGGGCAAGTGCTCATATTGTCTTCGCTTACAGTTAGCACAGTACAGACAATAAATATGAAATCACACAGCACCTTTTACTGAATTCACCCATCTGACTACTGGGAGAAAAGTCTCGTAGGAAAGTAAGCCTGTGTGGACTATGAGTAAATTGAAGACAGTGGAGGTGTTAGGCAGCTTAAACACTCATTGTGTATGGTTAGGGGTGGTGGCAGAAGGGCAGGGGAAAACAGGCAGAGAGAAATTGGGAAGGAAACACAGGGGTAGAGCTTTTCTCTGGGCTGTTTGTAATGGGAACTCAGACTGATTAGATCTGATGTGTTCTGGAAATCTTGGGGGGTATGAGGGCGGAGCACTGGGCTGCAGAGCTTGGGGGAGAAGAGATAATAGGATTAGATAATAGGATATGGTGCAGGTTTGAGGGCAGAGCTCAGGAATACCATGTGTGAAATACATTGATCTGCAATACTGAAACTTGAAAACCACTGAAAAACCTGAGAAAAGTCTGAGTAGAACTAGCCTAGGCTGAAAGGCATCTTGTGCCATGCTCTAATTACATGTGTTCTGACTTTTTGAAAGTAAATTAAGGTCTAGGTCCCAACTGTCAAACAAAGGTTTCCCTGAAGTTCTGGGCAGATAAAGGACTGGTGTGGAGACTAGCAGGGCACTCCATTTGCAGCCCAAGGTGCCTGGACATAGGTTAGGAGACCCATAGCTTAGGTAGCCTGGGTGGGGTAGGCGCATGTACACATGCGCGTGACATCGCCGTCACGGGCGACGGATGCTGCAGGATGCTCTCTTGCAAGAGCATCGTCTGCAAGACACCTGGGTTATAGAAACGGGAGTGGAGACGTTAGTGTAGGCACACAGGTGAGGTGGGCATTGCCAAGGTCAGGAGCATGGAGACCAGAAGTAGTCTGGTGATGTGGTAGGAGAGGAAACTGTCCTCCCGGGTGTTCAAGGAGAGATCATTTTTTTTTCTTCTGGGTAGGAGACGGGAGACTCGTGTGGTGGTGGTCCGGAGAATGGGGAAAGCTGCCCAGGGCACCTTCGTCCCCGGCCTGGAGACTGGAGAGGGGTCGGTTTGCTGCTTCCTGCTTTGGAAGGATTGAAGGGGCTTCTGGTAGTGGGGTTAACATGATGGACAATCTAAGTGTGTGTCTGCAGCAAGTATCAATAGCACGAGAGTGGCCTGTGAACGTTTCCTTTTTAAAAATCCTTTCTAAGGTTCAGGCTTTGATTGATGCAGTTTTGTAATTTCTAACAAATGATTAAGGTGTATTTGTCTCCTGGCAATCTCTCTACATGATGAAGAATCACCCACTGCTAGAACAGATGGTACATGCTGCCTAATATTTCGACATGATGGGAACCAGACTTAATACACCCCAAGTAGATAAATGAGTCTTCCTCCTGGCATATAAGAAAAAAGGTCTGCTCGTTCAGCAGTAGCCAAGAAGATATGGCAGATGGGGATTTCAGAGACCAATTAATTTATGCAGAAGAGCCCATCTATTTGAAAGGAGAATAGAGGCTGAAGGTAATCGGTTTAAGCAACGTCCAAGTGTGCTTTCAGTTTATCTCATTTGTTTCAAGATATTTATTTTGTGTGTGTGTGTGTGTGTGTGTGTGTGTGTGTGTGTTAAAGCATATTTATTTTCTTTTTGTTTTCTTGGCTGTACTTGAATTCGGTCTCAAGTTTGCTAGTCTAGTTCTCTATCACTGAGCCACAACTCCTGGTTGCTGGTTTTTCCTGTTGTTGTTTTTTGGTGTCTGTCCTAGGACTTGAACTTAGGGCCTGGGCAATGTCCTTGATTTCTTTTTTTTTTCTCTTCAAGGCTAGTGTGCTACTACTTGAGCCACTGATCCACTTCTGGTTTTTTTGATAGTAAGTTGGAGAGAAGTTTCCAATTTAAACCGAACCTAGGCTGGCTCCTGTTGGTTGCTTCTAAGATAAGGTTTCACTTCCTGTCCTGGCACATTATTGAACTATATTTAGCCTACTTTAGATTTCCTTTAGTTGCTGGGATCACAGGTGCATATCTCTGTAGAGATGGAGTCTCTCAGACTTTTCTGCCTGGCTAGCCTTAGCCCATGATCCTCTAGATCTCAGCCTCTTGAAGTACCTAGGATCACAGTAACCATCAGGGTTCCATTTAATTCTTTTTTTTTTTTTTTTTTTTTTTTGCCAGTCCTGGGCTTGAGCTCGGGGCCTGAGCACTGTCCTTGGGCTTTCTCAAGGCTAGAGCTCTACCACTTGAGCCTCAGCACCACTTCTGGCTTTTTTCTATGCATGTGGTACTGAGGAATCAAACTCAGGTCTTCATGCATGCTAGGCAAGCACTTTAACCACTAGGCCAAACTCCCGCCAACGCCCCCCCTCCCCCAGTATAAATTAACAGCTACAAAATGGTTTATGTTTATCTTAGAGGAGGTATTATTTTAGGTTACCAGACTGGAAAAAAAGACCTGATATGATTTTAAAAATGCATCAACCTGCATTGAGGGAGAAAGAGAGAGAGAGGTAGAGAAAGAGAGGTGTGCTAGTGAAATCACTTATTGTTTTTAAACCTATTGTGAAAAATTCAATTTTCCTGAAAGGAATTTTCCAAAAGTATACCCCACCTGTACAAATACCCATCACGAGAGTGAACACTTACACTTTTCATTAACTTGCAAAATGATTTCTTTGTGTGGCTTTGTTTGCAAAGTACCATTATCCAGAAGGCCAAGATTTGCTCACCATGGTGTAAGAGGTCTTCAGGGCAGAAGGTTATTAAGAGAGCACCCAGGACTGGTCCACCCAGGCCCTTAGGGAACATGAAAGAATGCTGGAGACCACAGGCTCGAACCGTTCCTATCTGATTATAATGTAATCCTTCAGACTGCTATGGAGCAATGGCCTATGTCAACCCAGTTCATCCCATGGTTAGAGCCTGGGTTTCTAACTGGGAGCAAACTAGGATGACACAAACCAATCCACGCCTAAAATCTACAGATGGGTGGCTTGAAAGATAAGGGACGGGGGTTCAATGAATAACTGAAGCTGAATAAAAAAGCTCTTTCTTTGCCCCTCAGTCTTCCTCCATGCTACTGTGTATGCCTTTTCACCTTCTTTCCTTCACAGTCAACTGTCTTGAGCAAATGTATATTATGTTTACTCTGTTGGGGAGAGAAGCAGGCACCTTCAGGAAGAGAAAACATGTAAAAGTGAAGGCTGAGGATGGTCTGGGTGTGTAGACAGGAGCAAGGCAGTCAGGTGAGAGGGCTAAGGATGGAGACAGGACGGAGATGGCCTCCAACTCAAAGAGTTGCCAGTGAATGATCAATATGTGACAATTTTTGATGAGAGAAGTTGATTTTGTAGTTTTTAAGGTATACAAAGAAGTACTGACCTTTTGCATTCTCCTCTTGAAAACAAATTTTTTTTTTTTGGGGGGGGGGGTGTCAATCAGGGAGTTTGGACTCTGGGCCTGGGCATTGTCCTTGAGCTTATCAGCTCAAGGCTACTGCCCTACCCCTTAAGACACAGTGCCACTTTCGGTTTTCTAGTGCTTATTTGGAGATAAGAGTCTCAAGGAGGACTTTAGTGCCTGGGGTGGCTATGAACTGAGATCCTCAGATCTCAGCTTCCTGAGTAGCTAGGATTACAGGTTGAGCCACAGCACTCAGACCCTCTTGAAATGTTATGGTATGAGTAAATCTATGGTTATCTTTTTTGTTTTGTTTTTTAATCCCAAAGGTAGATGATATGATGCGGAAACATCAAGTAGATGAAAAAAAAACCCTAAAATTCTAGCCATTTAGCTCTAAATTTTTTTTCTTGCTAGATCCTCATGCATACTTAGGTATCTTTAATTATTTCTGCCTTAGCTCTTCTACCTATATTCTAAATACTAATTATCCCCAAATTCTTTTTTCTAATTTTGTGATATGATATTCTTTGTGTCTTTATCTCTCTTTTAATTCTGACTAGGAGGAGTGGATGTTTTCTTCCCTGTAGGAAGATGAACTCTTCCTTAGTACTTCTGTTTTGGCACTTTCCTTTTGTCATATTACCTTGTCACTTCTGCTCTTTTCCTCCTTCTTTACTGACTCACAGGGCATAAAATATATCCAGACAATTACATGACAGAAGATGAACCACTAAAAAGATTGAGCAAAAGAAGCAAGATATAAAAGATACCATCTTGCTTCTCCCCATTCCTCCAGAGCCAGGCTCTTTAAGGTAGTAATCTCCATTTCACTTTTGCCACATAATCCCTATAAGTCTATGCCCACCATGACCTAAAACCCACTGATGTGAGGTCTGCAGTGATCTCAGCAAATCCAACTGTCTGATTCAAGTTTTCACCATGCCGGAGCACAAAGCACATGAAACTGTCCCCCACACACTGCTTCCTCACACACCTTTCACTTTTGATAGTAGATACGTTTGCTACCTCCCTTGGTAGCCTATCTTCCCAGTAGCCATTGAATCTTTTGTCTTGCCAACTCTGCCACTTCCAAAGCTACCAAGGCCGGTTCAATGTACAAGAGTCCCAGAATTCTTTCTTGCTTTGACCTTGATCTTGAGGACTTGCTTGTTAGTTTTTTTCTTAATAAAAATAAACTAATTTCTCTAGAAATCTGATATCTCATAAATACCTCAAATTCAACATGCTCAGAATTGAACCCCAATTCCAAAGTTAGTCATCCTTATATCCCCCAGTTATACTTAGGAGCTGATCACTGCCACCCCCATAAGCCAGTTCCCAAAGATCTGAGTCATCACCAACTCTTACTCATCATCCTGTATTACTCATTCCTGAATCCTCTGAAATCCCACGTTCATCATCTTCTTGCCAAACACACTACCATTATCCTGGCTCTCATCATCAATAGATTTTATTACCACCTTAACCTTAAATGAGCTTCCTGTTTCAACTGACCTTTAGATTTTAAAGTTAACATGCTAAATTTTCTAAAGTATGGCTTTGATCTTATCATTGTTCTGCTCATTTTTTTTTTTTTCAGTCATGGGGCTTGAATTTCAGGCCTACATACCATCCTTGAGCTCTTTTGCTCAGGGCTAACACTCTACCATTTTGAGCCACAGTTCCACTTTCATTGTTTGAGTAGTTAATTGGAAATAAGAGTTTCATGAGGACTTTTCTGCCTGGGCTGGCTTTGAATTGGGACCCTCAGATCTGAGCCTCCTGAGTAGCTAGGATTACAGGCATGAGCCACCAGTACCAGGCTCATTTTTTTTTTTTTTTTTGCCAGTCCTGGCTTGAACTCAGGGCCTGAGCATTGTCTTTGGGCTTTCTCAAGGAGCCACAGCACCACTTTAGCTTTTTCTGTGTATGTGGTCCCAAGGAATCAGACCCAGGTCTTCATGCATGCTAGGCAAGCAATCTACCACTAGGCCACACTCCTGGCCCCTCAAATAATTTTAATCAGAATTCTCCATTTACTAAAATGTAGAATTGTTCTGCATGTCTGGGCAAGGTTTCTAGAAAGACTCCAGTGTCATGGTAAAACCTATTTACCATTGTTTCTGATGCAAAGCATAAAGCCAGGCAAACCAAACTACTCATTGTTCCAGTGCCAAGTCCCATTGCTGTCCCCTTCACATGGACTCCTCTTTACCCTCAAGTTGTCCAAATTCTCACGGCAGATATACTTCCTTCCTCTGAATAACACAGTTCCCCCTGAACACTCGATTTCATGTGAAGAGTTGTTTATTGTCTATTTAGTTAATCTCCCTATTAAACTAAAATCAGATTTCACATATTTATATCCCCTGGCAGATTGGAAATAAGTATCTCTATCCTATTTATTACAGTGGGGAGCTACAGTAAAAGTTTGTTGAACTGCAGAAAAGATGAATGCCCGTGGGCCTGTCTCACAGGTCAGTATTGGTCTGTAAATTCTGACATGAAAGTATACGCAATCTTTTCATATCCAGAAACAAGTCAAAGAATTGTCTGCATCTCACAAATGTCAACACAATATGAAAAGCAAGTTAATCAGTGAGAATGAAGTGTTGTGGGCAGCAGAAAGAAAAATTAAGAATTCTATTTTACTTAACTAGATGCACAAGACATGCAAACACTTGGAAATTGTATACACTGGTGGCAACTCTGGTTGACACGAAGGTATTTGCTGTTTAATAAAGGCCAGCTGCCACCATCTTGAATTAATTCTTTGGCTCCTTTGAACTATTTTGATATATATTTCTTTTAGAACATCACTTGTATATGGCAGATATAGTCTCTAGGGCCAATACCTATATATACTCTAGGCTAGCATCCTATCAGCATTCACATGCACAGGGAAACTGGAAATCTAGAGAAATTAGTTTATTTTTATTAAGAAAAAACTAACAAGCAGAACATTAATAATGAAAAAGTCCTAGGTAGTTCCCAGAAATTAGTAATGGAGTGCAAACAGTTAATATGCTGACAATTGCATCTGAAGGAAGGAAAATAATCTGGAGATGATTTACTTGGTTCAAAGAAAGAAGCAAACAGTGTGTTTATAAGCACAAGGAGAGGAGACAAGTCCTGAGAGCTCAGATTTGCTTACATGAATCCAGCCCAGTGTGATGAGACTCTGCTGATCCTGTATGAGGAAAAGTTCTTCTTCATTTTCTGTGTTGCAGTAATCAGACCCAGCACTTTGCTTGGGGATGAGAACATGCGTGATGGTAAATTCATTCCTCATCTGCCAAAGGAGAAAACAACTCATCACAATCTCCTGGCACTCTAGCAAAAGTGTCTGTCATAAGAGTGGAAAGTTACACATCCGTGCAGTGAAGGCCCTTCCTATCAAGCATGACTTTCCTTTGTGCTCTCTGAATTCCTCATTTCAGTGGTCCACAAACCTAGCTACTCATGGGCATTGCTGAGCTGCTCCATAAAGTGACTGATCCTGAGATCAACCCCAGAAATCCCATCAGACGCACAGCTTAGGTAAACATCACAACCCTAGGGGATACAACCAAACAGGTCTACTTATGGTAGACCTGGTAGCTTCTTGAGAAGCTCCAGTTAGAATACCTTTTTTTCCCCTTCTTTATTCATGTCTAAAGCAGTTTACTTTTCACTGTTTAGTCCTTATCCTTTAAGGCTCAGGTTAAGTCTATTCCATTTCATTCTTTGATAGATGCAGCAGCTTAGGATTGGGTTCTAGTGCCTTCATTCAATGACCTTTCCTTCCTCATATTAGTGCTCAATTACACATTCTACTCAGTGTATTTCCATTTTTTTTTTTTTGCCAGTCCTGGGCTTGAGCTCAGGGCCTGAGCACTGTCCTTGGACTTTCTCAAGGCTAGAGCTCTACCACTTGAGCCTCAGCACCACTTCCGACATTTTTCTATGTATGTGGTACCAAGGAATCAAACCCGGGTCTTCGTGCATGCTAGGCAAGCACTCTACCACTAGGCCAAACTTCCAACCCTGTATTTCCCTTTTCTCCAAGTGATTGGAGACACCATGGGCCTAACACTTCAGATTCTTAGAATCTACGAGAAAATAGGTGCTCAGAATACAACATAAACATAATAAGTGTATCTTCCTACTAGATTTAGAATTAGGTATTTCTAACTACAGCATTAAAGCCAGTAGTTCAATTCAAGGCACACTGAAAAGCAACCAGATACAAAGTCACCAAGTTCAAAGTGACTATGATATATAGCCCGTGGAGGGCCTGGTGGTAACTGTCCCTGGATATCTTCTTCTTTGAGAGTCAGAGAAGGAAAAGGGGGAAGACACAGTCTCAAGTTGAGTAGGTTTTCTTTTTACCAGTTTTCCACAGAGAATTCCACAAGTTTCTACTCCCCGGGCAGTGTTGGCACTGGCTAACTGGAGAAACTGTGGACACAGCCTCCCAGGTACAACCACATGGCGCAATCCATTGATTGTAGGAACTGTAATGGAGAAGGGGAAAACGTCTGAGACCATGGAGCTGAATCTTCCTAAGCAGTCTTTACAGCTGACAGCCCCAAGAGAGCAATGCTGCCACTAGAATCTACAACCTTCAGGCAATGAGTGGGCATCCATCTTAAAGATACTCAAAATGGGCTGTTAAAGTCTTGTTTCCAACTTCTGGCCATAGCTGACTAGGAGCTGTACAGGTTAACTTTAGGTGTCAGCTTGCCTGGGTTAAGGAGTACCAGAGAACTGAGTATGTCTGTGAGGGTGTTTCTGAAGGAGACTGGATAGGTGTGTGCAACCGGACTGAGTAGGGAATAACTTCCTTTGGGGTGGGTGCTCCACGCTCAGCTGGGGGCCTAGAAGAAGAGAAAAGGCATGAGCAAAGGAAATAATCAGAATTACAGGTTTTCTGGCCTTTGGGCTCTAGGATTTGACCAGTGGCACTATAGCTTCTCAGGCATGTATCTTGAAACAGACACACAACTTCCCTGATTCTAAGGCTTTTAGAAGATGATTCAGCCATGCTAACAGCATTTCAGAATTGCCACCTTGCAGAAAGCCTTGCAGAATGTCTCAACCTCTATATTCATATAAGCCAATTCCTCTAAAAGCTATGGGGCCATAGTGGCCTCTACCTGCTTTTCAAAGGATGTTGTAGAGGGGCTGTAGGCTGAGGGACAGAACTAGCAAAGAAAGTCCTCATTCAAGAAATGCCTTTTAGAACTATGGGAATAGGGTAGCCTCTTGAGACCCTAACGTCATAGGGCCATCATCATATTGCTCCAGCCAAGGAAAGCTGTGGCAGGAGACTGTACCCTAAGGACTGGGTAGACTGCTGGGTGGCCTGAGTCCACAGGGATGGGCTGCCTGAGATATAGGAGGTCAAACACCTGACAACTGTGCTCAGGATGGTGGCCTTGGAGTCAAAGATTATTCATCAGCTACAGACCTAAGGTCATTTCCCTTGTTGGGTTTTGGACTTACTTAGTAGCAATTACTCCTTTCTTTTTCTCTATTTTTCCCTTTTGGAATGGGGCTGACAATCCTGCATCTTTCTAATCACTGTATTTTGGAAGCACATAATGTGCTAATTTCATAGGCTTACAGTGGGGCAAGGATAGATTGTTGCATTTATATTTGATTTAGATAAAACTGTGGACTTTTTTTTTTTTTTCCCTGACAGTCCTGCTACTCAGGGCCAGGGTACTATCCTCCCTGAGCACTTTTGCTCAAGGCTACCATTTTATCACTTGAACCACAGCACTACTTCCAGCTTTTTCTGTGTATGTGTTATCAAGGAATCAAACTCAGAGCTTCACGCATGCTAGGCAAGCACTCTACCACTAGGCTACACTCTAGGCCCTGGGCTTTTAAATTACAATTGAACTGAATTTTGAATTGATGCTCTTAATAACTCAAGGAAAAAAAAAACTAAAATCGGGCTTTAATCATTTACACAATGGCAGGCACCAACAGTTTATGTCTATAATCCTAGCTACTAAAAAGGGCGAAATCTGAGGATCACAGTTTAAAGCCAGTTTGGGCAGAAAAGTTTATGAGACTCTTATGTTCAATTAACTAGCAAAACCCCAGAAGTGCTGGGTGCTAGTGTCTGTAATCCTAGCTACTCAGGAGGCCCAAAATCTGAGGATCATGGTTCAAAGCCAGCCCTGGTAGGAAAGTTTAAGAGACTCTTACTTCCAATTAACCAAGAGAAAACTGAAGTGGCACTATGGCTGAAAGTGGTACAGCACTAGCCTTGAGAAGAAAAAGCTTAGGAACAGCTCCCAGGCTCTAAGCTTGAGCCCCACGACCTACCAAAAAAAAAAAAAAAATCCTCAAGAGGTAGAGTTTTAGCGTTCATCAAAAAAGCCAAGTGAGAATATAAGGCTCTGAGTTCAAGCCCCATTACTTGTACATACACAGACAAAAATCATTGAACAAGAGTAAACTAGTATTTTTTAAAAAGTTCTTGAGATATTTGAGAATTAACAAATAAATTCTCCATTTGAGTGAATTTTTTTAACACCTCCTTTATCTTATTTATAAGTGTATGAAGGAGTATGACTCTTAAGAAATACTCTAAGGTGTATTCTTGGTAATGGAAAATGTTACTTCTGGGTTTACTTAGGCTTTTAGAAGAAAGTTTAAAAGACAAAAGAACCCAAGGAAAATTAACAACATCTGGTCTTTCAAGAAAGCATTAACAAAGTAGTTCATAAAATCTGCTTCAGGATGCCAAGAAGGGACTCAGTACCTGAACACAATGGAAAAGTCCTTTGAGAGCCAGCAAGCTAAGGGTAGGAGGCATCTTTACACATTTGACAACAAAGCTGGAACTGCCAGAGAAGTAACAAAGTAAGAGCAGGAGACACAGTCACATGGCAGTCTGATGATGGTATCTAAGGATGATCAAGTTTGCAACAGTCACTTCCTTTACTTCAATAACCACTTATATGTACTAAGTACACATAAGTGGACACTGTGCTCATTCCATAGGGACCACAAAAATGTGTAAGACTGAAGACCTAACCTGTAAGAAGTTAAAAATGACTGTGCATTATCAAGTAAATGGACCTAAATTATATTAGAGATAAAGACAGCTCTGGGAGTTTTATGGATAACAGAGTCAATCTGATTGAGGGAGGAGAACTAGAAAAACTTCACACACACACACATACACACATACACACATACACACACACACACACACACACACACACACACAAAGTAGGGAAGGCAGAAACAGAGAAAGGTAGAAGGCAATGTAAACAAGAGGCTAGGGAATATCCTAACAACCTATGTATCCAGTCTCTTCAGAACAGATTTATGTAGAAACAGTAGTCTCAAGTCTTTACTGGAGCAAGAAGGTTTTAGAGGCCAGGCACAAAGCCTAGCTCCCCTTCTCTTCTTTTTTTTTTTTTTTTTTTTGCCAGTCCTGGGCTTGAGCTCAGGGCCTGAGCACTGTCCTTGGACTTTCTCAAGGCTAGAGCTCTGCCTCAGCACCACTTCTGGCTTTTATCTATGTATGTGGTACCGAGGAATCGAACCCGGGTGTTCATGCATGATGGGCAAGCACTTTAACCACTAGGCCAAACTTCCGGCCCTCCCCTTCTCTTCTTATACTGCACTTGTACAAGAAGTTTCTATAAAGTTAATTTCTCTTAATGATTGTTTTGGAGTTGATTCTAATTCTCTAAAATGTACTCTAAAATGCATATATATTTATCTTTATCCCATTGGTTTTTTTCTTTATGTCAATCATGGTGCTTGAACCCTGGCCTAGGTACTGTCCAAGAACTTTTATGCTCAAGGTTAAGGCTCTATCACTTTGAGCCACAGGGCCACTTCCAGTTTTCTGGTAGTTAATTGGAGATAAGAATATTGCCTGAGCTGGCACTCAATTATGATTCTCAGATCTCAGCCTCCTGTCTAGCTAAGATTAAAGGCATAAGCTACCAACGCTCAGTCCCATCGTTATTTCCTTGTCACAAATTGTTGATGAAAGGAGCAAAGACTGTCAATAGTGATCTTGGGTCAACTGTATTATCACTCTATATATCTTTTATCATTTATATCTTTACCAAGCTCCTGTTTTGGGGCAGGCAAAAGTCAGTAGCCTGCTTTACATTTATTTTTAAAATTAGTCATTGAATTGCACAGTGGTTCTATACATTTCAAAATTCCTTTTTTCTTTTTTTGCCAGTCCTGGAGACTGGCTCAGGATCTGAGTCTTGTCCTTTTCTTAAGGTTAGTGCTCTACCATTTGAGCCACAGCACCATTTCCAGCTTTTTTCTATGTATATAGTACCAAGGAATTGAACCCAGATCTTCGTGCATGTTAGGCAAGCACTCTACCACTAGGCCAAACTCCTGGTCCCTGAAAATCTCCTTTTACAAAAACCAAACTGTGAGCTAGGTGTGGTGGCTCATGCCTGTAATCCTAGCTACTCAGGAGGCTGAGATCTGAGGATCAAGGTTCAGAGCCAGCCCAGGCAAAAAAAGACTTTTGCCAGTCCTGGGCTTGGGCTCAGGGCCTGAGCATTGTCCTTGGACGTTCTCAAGGCTTAGCACTCTACCACTTGAGCCTCAACACCACTTCCAGCTTTTTTCTATGTATGTGGTACCAAGGAATCGAACCCGGGTCTTTGTGCATGCTATGCAAGCATTCTACCACTAGGCCAAACTCTCGGCCCCAGACCTGAGACTCTTATCTCCAATTAACCTCCAGAAAAAAGGGAAGTGGGGCTTGGCTCAAGGGTAGGGTGGTGGCCTTGAGCTGAAGAGTTCAGGGATAGTTCCCAGGCCAAGTTCAAGCCACGTGACCCACAAAAAAACCCCAAACCAAACAACAACAACAAAAATCTGTGGTCTCTAATTCATAGAACATTTCAAATATTATAGCACCCTTAAAGCTTGAGAGTCTGACTTTCAAGCACAATATTGAGTCTTCAGAAAATTAACCAGGTTTGAGATAAACTATATGAGTAAATGCCACTTTTACAAGCTAACCAGTGTGACAGGATACAATATGATAGCAAGTATTTAATAGGGCTCTGTGACCAAAGCCTAGTAAGTGGGATCACGGGGGCACTCCTAATCTGAATCCCCAGAATGATGCTCTGAATGGTGGCAAAATAGATGGAAGGGGACAGCAATGGACTCACTGCTTTCCGAGTAGCTCAGTGCTCCAGGTTTCAAGGACCTGTCTACCACTGGTGGCTTCACTGGCCTTCCAGTTGTGTTACAGCCTGAAGGTTGTGTAGATGAGACAGGTGAGGTTGGGCACACATCCAAAGAGGGCTTTTCCAAGTCCGGTACCAGGGGGCCACCAAGGCCTGGGTCCACCTTCCCAAATTCTTGTACAATTTTTAGTCTCTCTTTTTCTAGCTCCTGGTTCCGAATCATTTCCTCAAAGGCATGAAACTGTTCCTGTTCCAGTTGCTGCTGTTTCTGTTGTGCTACCCTCTGTCTTTCCTTTTCCAACTCTTGCTGCATGGCTACATTCCGGGCAAATTCCTCCGCTTCTTTTTTCTACAAAGACAGATCAATTTACACCTTAGAAGAACAAGGATTCTCAGGAGGGAGATTTCCAAAATGTACTTTTGTGTGTACTTGTGCTTCCTTTGCTACATCAATACCCATGGAATAGAGTTACTATCCCTTTCTACTCAGACACAGCATACCTATCTTCAAGGATAAAATCCCAGTCCTCTTAGTACTTCAGTCTTCTAAAGCATTCTTATCATTATTGAAATCTTGATGTATTTTAATTTTTTGTACCCCATGACCGTCATCATACATAGATCTATTCTTAAACTGTGTGAATGTATACATCCCAGGTAAGGTTATAAAATAGAGCAATTCAAAATTTATACCTGCTATGTTAGAGAACTCTGGTAGATTTTAACCCAGAATGAAGCCTTGAAAAATTTTCTACAATCAGTTCAACACAATGACATTTAAACTAACAAGAAACATTAAGTGAAAAACTCTAATAAAAGAAATTTTCACTCACTTAGTGCCTTAGAAATGTATGCTTTATAGCTATTCATCCTCTGCTGATTTTCAACACCAGACTGCAAAACAGAACCCAGGAGACAGCTACAAATGACATGTAAATGCTTGCAGTGTGTACTGATGTCTGACAAGGGACCACTGCAGTGCCCTGGGCATTTCTTCACATTATTTAACTGAATCTTCCTAACAAGACTCAATTGGAGATGGGTGGGAAAAAAATCAACTACTACAAACTGCTTTGGGTATAATCAAATGTAACTCAAACCTCTAAAATCTATGGTACCCCCCCCCCCAAATTTTGGTGAACACTTTCATTTCAGGTTTTTGCTCAAGATATAGCAGACAGGCAATAAATTTCCTGTCCCTCAAGTCACCTTCTTGGACAATTAAACCAAATATATGTCAGAATCCTCAGAGTAACCACTGGTATTCTCCTTTTCTGAGTTACTGGCCTCTTCTTACCTCCCCAAAGTTAACTGACATATTAAAAATCACAGAATATGCTGAAATAACAGTGTACTCCCAGGGCAAAGCATAAGATACTGAAGTATTTTCCTCTGCTATTATATACTGACCTTTTCTTCATTATATTGTGCATATTCCTTGGTATATCGTTTTAACAACTCTGCCTTGAGCTCTTCTGCTTTTGGAAATGCAATCTCCTTTAATTTCTGAGATTAAAAAACAGAAACTGAGAATCAGAACAATTCTAATGCTATCTAATTCACTAGACATAAATTGGCACAGTCAATAATGTTGAAAAACTAATTTGAAATGCCCACTGCCCAGTCACTCCTGCTATTTCATATCTGTTCTGGAGAAATAGAGAGATACCCTTATCTCCATCTCCTGGGCTCCATAGCTGCTCAGATTCAGAGAATAGAACTTTTTTTCTTTTTTTTATTATCAGTCTTGGGGCTTAAACTCACAGCTTGGGTGCTGTTCCTGAGCTCCTTTGCTCAAGGCTAGTACTCTACTATTTTGAACCACAGTGATACTTCTGGTGTTCTGTTGGTTAACTGGAGATAAAGAGTCTCACCGATTTTCCTGCCTGTACTGGCTCTGAATTGTGATCTGCAGATCTCAGCCTCCTGAGTAAATAGGATCATAGGCATGAATCACTGGCACCCAGCTGAGACTATAACTTTTTTTTCAATCGATTGTGGGACTTGAACTCTGGGCCTGGGCATTGTCCCTGAGCTACCACCTTACCCCTTGAGCCACAATGCCATTTTCAGTTTTCTGGTGGTTAATTGGAGATATGAGTCTCACTAGCTAGTGCTGTGTCTCATGCCTATAATCCTAGCTACTCAGGAGGCTGAAATCTGAAGATCACCATTCAAAGCCAGGACGAAAACTAAAGTCGTGAGACTCTTACCTCCAATTAACCACCAGAAAACCAGAAGTGGGGCTGTAGCTCAAGGGGCAGGGTGGTAGCCTTGGGCTGAAGAGCTCAGGGACAGTGCCTAGGCTCAGAATTCAAGTCCCACGACCAACCAACCAAAAGAAAAAGTCTTACAGACTAGTGTCTAGGCTGCCTTTGAACCACAATCCTCAGATCTCAGCTTCCTGAGTAGCTAGGATTATAGATGTGAGCTACCTCGCCTGGCTATTAACTTTTCTCTTAAAGTCTATTAAAGCTTTTAGATGGACAATAATGAAAATGAAGACCCACCTTTACTGTGTCTTTCTTTTCTGGGATGATAGATGATTTGTAATCTCGATGCTTTGGTAATTTTTCAATGAAGAGCCTAAGAAAATTGGATCAGAATAATTACATATGGAGAGAATGCCCAAATGTCTGTGAGACCATATAGCAATGCACATCCTTTATCCTGAAGCCACTCCATAAAGGGTTTCTAGAGGTACAGAAGAGAGAACAAGGACATTTAGACAGGCCATGTTGTATACTAACTGCATCCCTGGAAGTAGTAAACAGCCTTGCCTTCTCCCAAACCAGATATGGAACAGCAAGCACTAGGTCTTTAAATTAAAGAGAATGGTCAAACAAACAAAATCCTAAGACAGACAGACATACAAACAGACAGACAGACAAAGCCTATTCTGTTCCCAAAATGTACTTCCAAAGAGAGATTTTTTTTGTGAGTGTGACATGACAGGCTTTCAAAGGAAAGAGCCTTTGTTTAAAAAAAAAAATGTTCTTAAAAGGACAGTCTGGCAGCTTGGGGCAGAAGGTTAATAAAAAACCATGTTCATTATTATTATTATAACTGTTACCTCTGCCAGTTTTTATTTTATTTATTTATTGTCAGTAGTGGGACTTGAACTCTGGGCCTGGGAGTTGTCCCTGAGCAGTTCAGCTCAAGGATATCACCCTACCCCTTGAGCTACAGTCCCACTTCTGATTTTCTGGTGGTTAAATAGGAGTCTCATGGACTTTGGAATTTTAGTGCCCTCTGAACTGTGATCCTCTGATCTCAACCTCCTGAGTAGCTAGGAATACAGGTATGAGCCACCACAGCCGGCTATATTTTATTTTAGTGCCAGTTCTGGGGCTTGAACTCAGGGCTTAGATACTGACTCTGAGCTTTTGTGCTCAAGATTAAAGCATTAATCATTACTTCTGGCTTTTTGGTAGTTAATCTGAGATGAGTCTCATCATTTTGCAGTCCAAGCTGGCTTTGAATGATGATACTCAAGATCTCAGCCTCTTGAGTAGTTAGAATTATAGGCATAAGGCATCAGCATTCAGCAAGGGATAATATTCTTTTAAAGGAAAAAAAAAACTTCTTTGTACCATACCAAACAGGGATATGCTTAGTGTATGTGTTACGGTTACAGAACTGTATTGTGTGCATAACATACATATTATATGCCTTATGATCTCCGATGAAAAAGGCTTAAATATCAGATGGTGGATTTTCTCTTTCGGTTACTGGCCTTGGCTAGAAAGCTCAGTGGGGGAAATAAAGTGAATCAACTTACAGGCCTCTTAATATTTATGGCATCTTCTTAACGACAATAAAAACAATAAGAAGTCCACTAACTTGCCACAGCAAGAAACTGGCAAGCTCAGAATTTCAACGCTAGCAGGTCAGCTACAGAAATCTGTTCTTAGCCAGTGTGTCATGCTGCCTCTACAGATTCTTTGGGAGTTCTGAACAAATACATCTTTAAACAGAATAAGTCGTAATAGAGATCAAGAGGGTATATTGCACACACCTCTAAATACTCCAGTTGAGATAAATCTGTTTCTCTTTTCTGCCCCTGGAGAGATGTACATGGAGGAAAAAGACTCAATAAGACCAAAGACAAGGGACCGGGAGTTTGGCCTAGTGGTAGAGTGCTCACCTAGAATGCTTGAAGACCTGGTTTCAATTCCTTGGTATCACATACACAGAAAAAGCTAGAAGTGGCGCTGTGGTTCAAGTGGTAGAATGCTAGCCTTGAAAAAGCACAAGGGCAGTGCTCAGGCCCTGAGTTCAGTACCCAAGGCTGGCCATCAAAAAAACAAAACAAAACAAAAAAATCAAAGACAACCCCACCCAAACAAATCCTATTCAGGTCTATCTCAGGCACATACAAATATTATTTCAATCCAATCCAATTCAATTGATTTGCCTCCTTAGGGAAAGAGTAATTCTAAAACTAAAATGGTTGTAAAAATCTTCCCTTTAGGAGGGACTAATTGTTGCTATGCCTTTTAGCAAAACTGAACAGGAGCATTACCTGAAGTACCCACTATTTTGAGGGCTTTATTCAATGAATTTAAATTTTTTAGTGTACAAACATTCCTCTTCCTCCTCCTCCTTGGTCAGTAATGAGGCTTGAACTCGGGGCCTAGGAGCTGTCTCTGAGTTCTTTTTGCTCTTTGAGCAACAGATCACTTCCAGTCTTACAGACTTTTCTGCCCAGGCTGGCTTTGAACTATGATCCTCAGATCTCAGCCTCCTGAGTAGCCAGGATTCAGACCTAGCTTATAAACATTCATTTTTTTGTCATTGATACACCACTCTGCTGGGCAATCCATTTCCCTTTGTAAATCTGGCTTTTCTTTTTATAAGATGACTGAGAAAAATACTATTTTACACATAAGAAATTAAAATGCTCTTTTTTTCTTTTTGCTAGTCTTGGTGCTTAAACTTAGGGCCTACGCACTGTCTCTGAGCTACTTTTGCTCAAGGCTAGATTCTACCACTTGAGCCCTAGGGCCGTTTCTGGACTTCTGTGTGTGTGGTACTGAGAAATTGATTCCAAGTCTTTATCCATGCTAGGCAAGCACTCTACCACTAAGCCACATTCCTGGCATTTTAAATATTGTTTCAAAAGGGAAAAAATATTCCCTTAATGGAAAAGATAAGTTTTCTTGAGTTCTATATCTGAAGTCATTACAGAGTCATTTGTTCAAACTGAGGATACTAAGTTAGACATAGTTCTTATATTCTACAGATTTATAATGCAGCAAACCTCCTCTTGAGCCTCAAGACCAAGGTATATATTTACTACCTCTAGCAGGTTGAAAATGCTTGGTATTGAAGCCTGCATCAATGAAAACATTCCTGTTCTCTTCTATTCACTTGTTCTCAATACAGAACTGACAGTAAGCCAGGCACAGTGGCTCATGTCTGTAATCCTAGCTACTTAGGAGGCTGAGATCTGAGGATTGTGATTCAAAGCCAGTCCAGGCACTAAAGACCATGAGGCTCTTATCTCCAATTAACTACTAGAAAACTGGAAGTGGTGCTGAAGCTCTAGGAGTAGAGTGGTAGCCTTGAGCTGAAGAGCTTAGGGACAGTGCCCAGGCCTGGAAACAAAAAAAGAGAAGGTGGCATCAGAGCAAAGGACTAGAAGAGGGTAAGCCATGAAGTGATTTGGAATTAGACTGTTTCAGGCAGAAAGAGCCAGCTCTGAGTAAGATGGCTCAGTATGTGTTGATATAGACAGACACTATTATGAAGAAAGCGAAGGAAGAACAGGATACAGAGTATAATCCACCCATGCACATGAGTTTCTTTGGTCTCCACTGGTGGGTAAAATTTCTCTTTCTACTTGACTAATTTTCTTAAAAACAATTAATTCAAAAGTCAAGCAATAATTCTATAATATAAATGTAGTAAGGATTTTCATCTCATTTCTTGCAGGCTTAAAAGTTAATCAGCAACTCAGACAGCAAATGCTGGTGAGGATGTAAAGAAGAGGAACCCTACTGCACTGCTGGTAGGAATGTAAACTAGTATAGCTATTCTGGAAGGCAGCTTGGAGGTTTCTTAAAAAACTAAAAATAGCCGGGCGTGGTGGCTCATGCCTGTAATCCTAGCTATAAAGGAGGCTGAGATCTGAGGATCAAGGTAGAAAGCCAGCCAAGGCACAAAAGGGCCTGAGACTCTTATCTGCAGCTAAGCCCTAGAAAACAGGGAAGTGGGGTTTGGCTCAAGGGTAGGGTGGTAGCCTTGAGCTAAAGAGCTCAGAGACAACACCTAGGCTCAGGGGTAGCCCTGAGCTGAAGAGCTCAGGGACAGTGCCTAGGCTAAGTTCAAGCCCCATGACCCACAAAAAAAAAAAACCAAACAAACAAACAAAAAAACCCCTAAAAATAGACCTTCCCTACAATCCTACCATATCACTCCTGTGCATCTATCCTGAGCATCATAACCCAGGATAAGAAAGGACACCTGCCACAGCCATGTTCATTGCTGCACTATTCTCAATAACCAAGCAATAGAAACAACCCAGATGCCCTACTACAGATGTGTGGATACAAAAATGTGGTACATATATACAATGGAATTATACATAGCCAACAGACAAAACAAAATAATAGCATTTGCTGGGAAGTACATGAAACTAGAGCAAATAATGTTGAGCAAGATAAGTCAAGACCAAAGGAACAAAAGGTCTCCTTAATAAGTGGAAATTAGATCCAAACAGTCCAAGAGTGATGACTCAATATTTGGGTACCCAAGGTTATGGACATGGTCTTGGAGGTATAAACATAACTACATAGACATAAAAATCTATGATGGGATATATATTCTATAGACATACTGTTAAATTATATAGATTGATACGTATCTATGACATTCAAACCCTCAGCTTAATTTTAATTAGGTTCTAAAATCTATGTGCCAGTGACTGCATATAGATTCCCTTCTTGAATACTTGTTTGTTAAACAAGACATTTGAAATATGATGTAATGATCAGTGTTAATAAAATCTTTCAAAAAAAGTTAATCAGCAAAGCATGATCATAGGTAAACCCTTCTTCAGTCTATAAACCCTAATCCCAGCAAACACTTTCAACACGGTGACAATTTATTTTCAGAAAAGAGGACTTGTGTTATAGCAGGCTCCCGCATCAAACACGAACCGCCTGAATACTCCAAGTACCTTCTTCGTAGCCTAGCTGATGACCATAAAAAGCTGTGAAAGAATCCACTGCCTAGTTTATTGTCTGTGCTCATCATAAAAATATGTACTGATTTAATATGCTGAAGATCTTTCTTCTATACTGGGGTCTGCAAAAGGCAAAGCATTCCTTCAGCAGGGAAACTACTGAGAAGGGAACTATGTCTGAGATCATTAAGATGCCTGAACTGCTCCAAGAGAAAGGACAGACATGCCTTTTAAATGCTGAACCAAAGTAGTATCCACAAAAGGTCTAGAAAAATGTTCACAATAGCAGGGTCGGGGGAGGGAGTAGAAGAGTGCTGAGGTACATGCCTACTCTCTCCACTCTCTCTACAGTTGTAGTAACTGACACAGTAAGCCACTGTCACTGGTATACCAAGTAATATATGGTAGGAAAGTGAGCTAAGGATCACTGAGTTAAAACTTCTTTGCAACTCCTGTGCTTGTCAGTACACAGAATCAGAATCACACTCTTGAAAGCAGAAGCCAGAAAAATGAAGATAGATCTATTAATTGCTTCAGGCCAAGCTAACCCAAAAGAAATCTCAAATTAATTCCCAAATTCAATTAATCAAGAATTAATATCCTGCCCCTTTCCCCCCGGTATAAATCTCCCCTAGACTTTGCTCATCCAACTAAATGATCTCCCCTTATAGGGAAGTTTTTTGTTTGTTTGTTTTTAAAGTACTTTCTTGAGCATCCAAGTCATCCATGTACTAATATACTCTGTGTGTGTGTGTTTTGCTAGGGATCAAACCCAGGGCTTTATATAAAGTAAACTCCTGCTTTATCAGTGAGCTATATCCCAGCCTCCCATGTACTATTTTTTTCCTTCCTTTCCCTCCCCCACCCTTCCTCTTTCTCCTCTTCCACTTCCTCCTCTTCTACCTCTCCCTCTCTTTCTTTTTCTTTTTGGCACTCATATTTGCCTTGAACTCAGGGCCTTTAGCTTTTGCTTGACTTTTTTTAGTTCAGTATTGGCATTCTATCACTTCCTGCTTTTTTCTGGTTGGTTGGACAAGAGTCTGGGGATTTGTCTCTCAAGCTAGCTTTGAACTTCAATCTTCAGATTTTAGCTCTGAATAGTTAGGATTATAGATAGGAGCCACCAGGACCTAGCTCACATATGTATTTTTGGGGGCAAAATTCAAAGATCAAAAAATACATTAAAAAATATCTTTAAGTAGCTGAACAAAGGGATTACCATTCAAACACATGTACCTTTAAAATTATTTTGTTCTTGCTTCCTCATGTCTGGTGTTCTGCCAATTGAGCCACACCTCCAGCCTGGCTGTTTACTAGTTAATTGGAGATTACTGTGTATCTAAAACCTAGTGCCAAGTAGATTGTAGGTACACTTAATACATGTTTGTTGAATGAATACAATCCTTACTCTGAAAGCATTCTCTATATAAGGGAGTAGGACTCAGAAGATCCTTCAGAAAATACCTGGCAAAAAAAATCCTATGAATTTACTAAACTGTAGTCCTAGGTTTTATTTTGAGAAAACAATCTAAAAGATAACTGAAATATACAAAAATATTATTTTGTCCAGCAGTAGAGTAAGTATATAAAGAGGATAACAGTCAAAGAAGCTTAGTAGAAAAATACATTTTGCGCCTAAGAATGAAAACTCAAAAGAGCCAGACGAAGCACACATATAATTTTAATTCTATAAAAACTTATCAACATGGCCAGGTGCTGGTGGTTCACACCTATAATTCTAGCTACTTATAAGGCTGAGATTTAAGGATCGAGGATTTGGGCAGCCAAATCGAAGGGATTCATCTCCAATTAACCAGCAAAAGGCCAGAAGTGGGGTGGCTCAAGTAGGAAAATGCTAGCCTTGAACGGACAGAAATAAGCTAAGCAAGAGTATAACAAGGGCCCTGAGTTCATGCCTCCTTACTGGTACACATGTTTGTATGCGTGCACACACATGCTCACACATACAATCAACAATGAAGCCATAGACAAGGCATTATGGTTTTTAATGAATCACCAGAACGCTGAGGAAGCAGGCAATATTTCTAAACATAAAAACAAAAAGGATCTAGCCATTCTTCTTCTCCACTCTAAAATCACAACAGGTTGGGGACCAAACGTGAGAAGGGGTATCAATGTGCGAGAAGTAATGCACCCACTACCTGATGAATGTAACTGTAACCCCTCTATACATTACCCCTACAATAAAATTTAAAAAATAAATAAATAAAAGGAAAGCCAACACATCATGAGAAAAATTACAACAGATGAAAGAGTTCACTCTTCTACAGTTTTGCTTAGAGAATTCTTAACTGGAGTGATTTCTGTACCTCAGTATTAGCTAACATCTGAAGACATTTTTGGTGGTCAGGGCTAGGATGGGGGTAAAAATCTAGGATGCTACTATAAACATTCAACACCTAGGACAGCTCCAGAATAATGAATTCTTCACTGCCAAAGTTGGAAATCCTAAGAGGAAGATGTGATAAAAAAAAAAAAAAACTTAAGGTTATTAACAGATATGTATACACACATGACTACACACACACACACACACATATAAATCTGTCCGGAAGGACAATTATAGAAAAAATAAGAGTAATATCTCTGGTGAAAGGAAACACAAAGATTGGAAGAAAGGAGGACATAGGAAGGAAAGTTACTTTTTTTTTTTTTTTTGGTGCCAGTCCTGGAGCTTGAACTCAGTCAGGGCCTGGGCACTGTTCCTGAGCTTTTTTGCTCAAGGGTAGTGCTCTACCTCTTGAGCCACAGCTCCACTTCAGCTTTTTTTGGTAGTCAATTGGAGATAGGTCTCAAGAGTGGACTTTCTTGCTTGGGCTGGCTTTGAACCTTAATCTTCAGATCTCAGTCTCCTGAGTTGCTAGAATTACAAGTGTGAGCCACCAGTGCCTGTAACTTTTTAACCACTTATACTCTTTGGTGACTTCTGAATTCTATATAACATGTATATATTGCCCACTCAAAAAATCAAGGGGTCAGGGATATAGCTCAGTGATAATCTTGTTGTCAAATGCACACTGAAGTAGGAGTTACAAAACCTAGGTTTTGTCACTCCGAATTGGAACATAATCAACTCTGAGCTTGCTTCCTCATATAAAGAATGCTAGGATGACATGCCCTACTCAGTGCACACAGACCCATGAAGACCAATGGAATTATTCAGCTTAAATAACCCATGAGTTACTAAGAGCTGTACAAATGTATATAATTACTTTTCATAGGCCTTGGTATTATAAAAGAACAAGACTAGAAATGATAAATAAGACCTTTAGCATTATTTCTTTGCTAAACAAAGCATCATTCTTTGTCACTGAGGCTTTAGGAGTTGCTCCCTGTTAGTGGTACTGAGATCTTCTAGTTTTACTGCCTACTCTAAGATGATGAACAACTCAAGAGGAAGGTCTTCTTACGACGAACCATATAAATTGTAAGCAGTCCTTAATTATTTTTATTTCTATGGTAAAGGCTAAGAAGAAAAGATTTTCCTACATTACTTAATTTTGTTCAAAATAAATAGAGATAAGGAATTTTGGAGCTGGGATATACCTACCATAATCCCATAATTGGCTGTGTGAATAGAAAAAGCACAGTAAAAGCACTCATCAATATGTAACAAGTCCTGTAACTACCAGCTCTTTTGTCTAACAGCTGAGCCATGTAGGCATAGGCCAAAAGTCTCTTACTCATGAAAGTATGAGTCATGAAAACAACTTCTTCAGTACTCATGTCTTTGAATGACAAGGACAACCAGTATGTAGGAGCTGCTAGGAAAAAATGATTAATAGCAAATATGTTATAAAGGTCTCTCCTTTTAGCAAGTATGAGAAGAATAAGGAAGCACAAGGGCAGAATAAGTGAGATATCAGCCACCAGCAAAGAACAAGGAAACTGTAGGTGTCTTACGTGATGTACTTGTTATACAGGATAAAGGCATGTTCAATGTTGCCTTCCTCACAGTAAATGGATGCCATCCGAATAATCTCAACTCCAGAGCGGAAGTATCGACGGGGTGGAATGTCTTCATTCACTTCTACAGCACTTCCCAGTAGGGAGAGAGCCCTCACGCGGTCTTCAGGGGGGAGGCTCATGTCTCCGTGGTCAGACATCAGGATAAAGAGATCCTGAGACAGAAACAAGAAAAGAATCACAACCATGGGTCCCATCATCCCTGCAGTCTAGCACAGATGTTTATCTCATAATTCATAAAACTCTGCCTTAAGAAAGTACAGGAAAAAATATACTATGTGCTGTGATTCAGACAAATAATCTCTTTCCTATAAAAGGGTTGAGACCCTCTGAATAATTTTGAGATACATACAACCATGTATAAAAACAGCATAATGAACCTAAATGAAAGCTGTTGATCAATAAGGGGTTGGGGAGCGCAAGGGGAGAGGGACTGGGTCTTTTGGGAGGAGGGTACTAGCAAGAAATGGTTGGGACTGAAAGAGGATGAATATGGATAAAATAGATAATTGGTGTCTATAAAAATAGGACAATGAAACCTGTTGAAATTGTATTAGGAAGGGGTAAGGGCATAAGGGATAATGATAGAGGGGAGAGAGATTGGCTGGAGTATATTGTAAGCATGTGTGGAAATGTCAGTATGTAATCTCCCCATTGTATAGCTAACATATACTATTTTATTAAAAAAGACCAAGACCCTCAAGGTAGCCTGAAAAATTATAAGACTGGCAGACCAGAAACTCCATCCTTGTGCCTGATACAGGAATATAATTACAATAGGCCACAGTGGGATCAGTTCTGCCCCTTCCAGTCTGCAATTCTCTATTAGAAGAACTTGTCTAGAGCACCATGATCATAAGAATACTATCTTCTAGTTTTCTTATAATTTCTTTCTTCAACTACCTACTTCCACTTATTCCAGTATTTGGAAGAGTGCATTCAGTGAACTTTCACAAGGATTAAGTGACTTCAAGTGTGATAATTTTTTATTCTACTGATAGTAATTGACTTTTTTTGGGGGGGAGGGGAGGTATACACTTCCATATTTGAATACAAGGTTAACCAGGGAAGCATTCTGGGAATATTCACAGTTATAACGCTGCTCATTAAACCACTATTCCACACAGTATATATTATTCATTATTATCAGAATAAGATATTTCAGCCTCTAAAACAAAAATTCATCCACAAAAAGTATTTTTTGAATAACGAAAGGACACAAAAGTACCTTAAAACTGGAGAGGGTGGGCAAGGAGTTTGGCCTACTGGTTAGAGTGCTTGCCTAGCATGCACAAAGACCTGGGTTCAATTAGTACCACATACACAGAAAAAGCTGGAAGTGGTGCTGTGGCTCAAGTGGTAGAACACTATCCTTGAGAAAGTCCAAGGACTGCTCATGTCCTGAATTCAAGCCCCACAACCGGCAAACAACAACAAAACAAAAAGCAAAAAGTGCAGAGGGTGACACCTTAATCTGGATGTTTTCCCTCCCTGAACTCCAAACTCCAGTAATCCCACTATCTTTCTAGACACTGCTGCTATTAGAACCAGATCCCAAATTCCACTGTTACCACCATTCTCTGTCATTTCCAAAGGAACCAGGATATTCGATACACACTGAATTAGTCCACTATAACCAACGCCCTCTAGAATGCACAAGCTATAGAATTCACTTTAGAGTTCATGGCTCCATGTCAACTGCTCTCCTGTTTTTTCTATCCTTGTACCTTACTCCTCTCCAACAGAAAGCTGTTGCTCGTCAGGGTTCCAGTTTGCACACATAATCTCACCTCAATCTCACTTGGTTAGCCGCTCAAATTTTTTCTGCCTTCTACTCTAATCATTCCCTCAGATACAGTCATGTGCAGAGGTTTCAATATGAGGGCCGCATTTCCTGCACGAAGCTCCTCATGAAACGTCCTCATGAACAGCAAAGGCTGGGGAGTGCTACTAGGAGTGCAGAAGCATCCCAACTACCCCAGCACAGTCTACGAGTCAACTGCTGACACAGAAGATGCTTCCCCGGCATTTCTCCCTTTAGGAAGAGGTGGCGAGGAAGGCAGGCCTGGAGAAAGTCACAGAGGCGACAAAAGGAAGTAGCAGGGACTAGTGGAGGTGGAGCCTACACTGCAGGGAGAGGTCCACCGACAAGTGCTGGAGGTGCCCTTCCTGCAGGGATCCAAGCCCCAATTGCCAATCCCGGACAGAAATCCTCTGAGGTTTTCGGGTAGTGCAGGGCCTGGCAGGTGGCGGGAGGCGGGAGGAAGCAGGGGGGGAAGCCCGAGGGACGGGAGGAACCGGAGCCTCGGGTGCCAAGCGCGCAGCGGACCTGGAAGAGGCTCGCGGGGGAGGAGAAGGCTGCAGGCCCCACACTCACTGCGGCTCAGTCTCCCTCCCTCCCGGCCTCGGTCTCATCACATTCACAGCCCCGGTCCCACCACATCCCCGGGACCCCTTCCCACCTTTCCTGGAGGATGACACTCGGCGCTTCCGCAAACGTCACTTCCGGTGCCACGCCCACCCAGCCAGGCTGTCAATTACACTCCCTGGGATTTAGGAGCGGGCCAGGGAAGCTGGTGGGTGGGGCTGGAATCGTGGCCGTGGGAATTTCGTCCAATGGAGAGCGAGCTCTGCAGCGGCCCTCTTGGTAAACCCGGAAGAGAGCCGACCCAAATTAAAGGAACAAACTATAATTGAGGTAGGGGTTTCCTGCCAGTTCCTATTTCTGCATCCATCATCCGCAGAAAACTCTCGCATTCCAAGCGGGTTTGCAGTTCCAAGCACAGCTACAGACAACTCAACTAAGAGACGAGAGCACTTGACATTTTCAGTTTGCTTGTGTTACTTTCTACAAAAATTAGCAGTCTGGGGTTCTAAGAAATAGATTTACTGCTTACACAAAAAATAAGACTTTAAAATCAAAGCACCTATAGACTGTATTGCGAATAAGTGTTTAATCTTTTAAGGATGAACAGGCAACTGCAATGGGGACACACACACCAAAAAACAACTTGTATGGCACAGTTCCTATCCCTGAGTCTAAGCAATGTGGTTTTATACTCGAAATGCAGAGTGGAACTTTCTGCATGTCTATGTACGTATGTTTGATTATATATATATATATATATATATATATATATATTTTTTTTTTTTTTTCTTACAAGATTTGATTTCTGTTCGTGTTGCTGATGATGAAACTCAGGGTCACTCACATGTCTCCAAAGGAATACATCCATAACCCCTAAGGTTCTGTAACCTTTCAAGTCATTCTCTGTTAGGAAAACTTTGCCACTATTCGGAAACTTTTATGTTGGAATTATTAGCTGAAGTCCTTTGAAAAAGACTTCAAATTGAGGCTACTGTAAAAACCAGTAGCAGAGACAGATCTGTGGTTTGGGGCGCCACCTGCAGTTTGTTCCAAGACTTGTCACCGAGAAAAATAACTACCAGAGGGGAAAAACTATTATGTGTGAATTGTCAAAAAAAAAAAAAAAAAAACAATTAAAATGGAAATGGTGGTACATGTTTGTAATTCCAGTGCTTGAGAGTTAAGGCAGGAGGATCACGAGTTTGAAGCTAATCTAAGCTATATAGATCCTGTCTCAATTTTTAAAAAATATTCTAAAAATGATTTAACGTGTACATGAGGACTCAGTTCTATTTTAGACATATTTTCTGCTAATTAGACGTGAATTACACAAACTTCTTTTCTTTCTGTTCTTTTTTTTTCCAGTCCCGGGGCTTGAACTCAGGGCCTGAGCATTGTCCTTGGGCTTACTCAAGGCTAGAGCTCTACCACTTGAGCCACAGCACCACTTCTGGCTTTTTCTATGTATGTGATACCAAGGAATTAAACCCTGGTGTTCATGCATGCTAGCAAGCACTTTACCGCTAGGTCAAACTCCTAGCTACAACACGAATTTATTTTCTAATAATGAAAAATCCTTGTCTTTTTCTTGAATACATGCTTGTTAAACACATCATTTGAAATATGATGTAAAAATCAATGTTAATAAATTCTTTAATAAAAAAAATCCTTAGGTAGACATGGCATTCTCTAAGTACATTTTAAGAAGCATTAACTGACATAAAAACCTTTCTGGGGCCGGGAGTTTGGCCTAGTGGTTAAAGTGCTTGCCTAGCATGCACAAAGACCCGGGTTCGATTCCTTGGTACC
Source organism: Megascapheus bottae (assembly GCF_031878675.1). Taxonomy (NCBI): domain Eukaryota; kingdom Metazoa; phylum Chordata; class Mammalia; order Rodentia; family Geomyidae; genus Megascapheus; species Megascapheus bottae. The sequence goes on from NC_143515.1 coordinate 32,137,169, forward strand.
ACATACAGACAAAAAAGCCGGAAGTGTGCCGAGGCTCAAGTGGTAGAGCTCTAGCCTTGAGAAAGTCCAAGGACAGCGCTCAGGCCCTGAGCTCAAGCCCAGGACTGGCAAAAAACAAAAAAAACCAAAAAACCCCCCAAAAAAACCCCAAAAAACCTTTCTGGTTATTTGAATGCACATTTAAAATTTTCATGCATTGATTTTCAGAAATATTGACTTACGGGAGCCTAGCCTAGTGGTAGAGTGATCGCCTAGCATGAACAAAGCCCTGGATTTGATTCCCTGAGCAAAAGGTGTGCAAGGACAGTGCCCAGGCCCTGAGTTCAAGCCCCAGGACTGAAAAAAAAAATTAAATGTGGGATTAAAAACTTGCAAATCATCATATTTATACCGTTGGGGGGGAAAACACAGTTAACACACACACAAAAAGCAATCACAAAAAGAATGTAGGGCTCTCACATTTATACAGCATGAACCCTGATTTTTTCAGATCTAAAAGGTCACATATTATATGCCCTATTGGAATGAAATATCAAAAAGTCATTAATTAGATTAGAGGCTAAGGGAAATGACTGCTAAAAGAAGTGCTTTAAATTTTTTAGAGGGAGTGGGGATGTACAAAATGCCACTGAAGTGTAAACTCTAAAATGGTGAATTGTATGTCAACATTTTTAAACGTAATTTACCAATTATCCAACGCTGACGACCCCCCCCACCCCATCTCTTCCAACTCTATTCCTACCTCAGTTCCCCTCCCCGCCCCCGCCCCCTGCAGCATCCCAAGGCACCTCTGCGGTTGCGCACAGGCCCTTGAAGCTTGGAGGGCAACTCACTGCGCAAGCGCGAAAGCTGCTCTCCGCAGCCAGGCGTGGACTCCCCGGGAGCTGAGTTTTCGCGTGCTGTGTGGCTGATGGCGAAGGTTGGGGAAGGCCACAGGCGCCAGGATGAGCGGAGGAGGACGCGGCCAATCATTGTGTTTAGATGCTTGATTATGTCCACACAGAAGCTCCGGATGCTGTGCTCGGAAAGCCAGGTTGGACAGCTAGGGACACTTGTCATCTCTCCTCGGAGAGACTCAGGCCTCGCATGGAAGCCCGAGCCTTCCCTTGTGGTGTGACCGCAGCCCAGTCAAGTGGAATGCGAACCGGGCTTGTGTGTTGGAAGGCTCATTGAGGCCGCTCAGCTTGTGCCCTGGGCATGAGTGTTGAATACATGTTGGTTTATGTTCGGCCATGTTGTGGGTGGGCCGCACGCTGCCAGTTCAGTTGGTTAGAACGCGCAGGAACCGTTGCCGCCAGGCGAACCATGAACCCTGGCCTCCCCTGGGGTAGATTTCTCATATTGTTTTCTTCTCATCTTAGGTAACTCAATCATCTTGGACTTATACTGAATCTTCTATTAGGTGTATGCGCATTCATGCCAGTCCTGGGGCTTGAACTCATCCCAGGGTGCTCTCCATTAGGTTTTTTTGCTCAGTGTTGGTGCTCTACTTCTTGAGCCACAGCAGCACTTCCTGGTTTATTTCTTACTAGTTAATTGGAGAAAGGGATCTCATGTACTTGCCTGCCCAAGCTGGTTTCAAACTTGAGATCTAAGATCTCATCATCCTAAGTAGCTAGGATTATAAGTGTGAGCCACTGGCATCCACGTTTGAAAGTGTTTTAACTGGTGGGTTGTGAGATATAAGGCTATTCTCTATTAGATTTTGTTTTTACATATCTCAGTAGACTTACCTGCCATTTCAATATTTTCTGTGTTTCTGAACACAACCTTAGACTTCGCATCATCTGTCATTTTGCCCATTCAAGATGCTTTATATAAGCCTTATGATCTCTCTTCTTTAGCCTTTCTGCTCCTGGGCAATATTTCTTCTTGTGTCCTTAATTATTCTTCCTCTATCTAGTTCTCCAGTGCAACTTTGTTGTTGTTTTTTTTTTTCCTCTGCTCCCCAGCACTACCAGACAAACAACAATGAAAACTGAAACCCCATACAACCCTCCTATTAGTAAAATCTTCTATTATCTATAACTCAACACATATTACTTTGCTCAGTTTTATTGTTTTAAAAAATATGATAAGGAACTTTTTCTATCATATCTATATATCTATATCAATATATCTACATATCTTCATATGCCTATATTAGTGTTCATATCTGTCTTCATATATATGTGGAAAAATATCCAGTACTCGAAGCAGAGGGAAAAACAAGGCAAAATACAATGGTGGACAGCAAATTAATAAATGTAAAATAATTCTGTTATTCTATCCATTCATATTTCTTGGAATATTACAGATTCAGTTATAGATATTAATCATTCTATCTGGTATTTTAATTCATATATCCATAAACAGGCAGCAAAAATATTGTGTAACCTATACTTAATCTCCAAACCTAACTTATCTTCAATTTTTGGGAAAACATCACCACAAAAGTAAAAAATAATTACCATTAGAATCTTATTATTATTTTTATTATTATATCTATAGGGGATAGAACCAAGGTCTATCAATTGTAATACAAGCATCAGTTGTAATACTGAGCCATATTTCCAGACCCAAGCAATTCTTTTATCTATAGATAACTCCAAACCAGGCATGGTGGCTCATGCCTGTAATCCTAGCTATTCAGGAGGCCAAGATCTGAGGATCATGGTTCAAAGCCAGCCCAGGCACTAAAGACCATGATACTCTTATCTCCAATTAAACACTAGAAAACAGGAAGTGGGGCTGTGGCTCAATGGGTAGTAGGATTGTAGCTCAGGGACAATGCCCAGGCCCAGGGGTAGGGCAGTAGCCTCGAGATGAAGAGCTCAGGGACAGTGCCCATGCCCAGAGTTTAAGCAGCACTATCGACAAAAACAAACAAAAAACCCCAACAGATTTCAAAATTATTGTAGGTAAGTGTAGATACATGGAGAATAACTTTTGCTTTTTATTCTTACAGAAGTCTTTATTTAGTAAGGATATATTTATTTTAGCCAGAAAATTATTTTAAAGATAAAAAGCAGCTTTTAGTTTAAACCTACTTCTGATAAAAATTAGGCTACAATAAATACATTCTGGGTGCTGTGGCTCATGCCTGTAATACTAGCTACTCAAGCGGCTGAGTTCTGTGGAATGTAGTTTAAAATCAGTCTGTGAAACTCTTATCACAAATTAACCACCAAAACCTAGAAGTGGATCTGTGATTCAAGTGGTAGAGTACTACCCATTAGCTAAAAACTCAGGGACAGCACCCAGTCCCTGACTTCAAGCCTCAGTATAAGCACATACAATAAAATGTGGTTTAAAAATCAGAATGAGGTCCTGGAGTTTGGCTTAGTGGTTAAAGTGCTTGCCTAGCATGCACGAAGACCCGGGTTTGATTCCACGGTACCACATACATAGAAAAAAGCCGGAAGTGGTGCTGTGGCTCAAGTGGTAGAGCTCTAGCCTTGAGAGAGTCCAAGGATAGAGCTCAGGCCCTGAGCTCAAGCCCAGGACTGGCCAAAAAAAAAAAAAAAAATCAGAATGAAATAGAACACTGAACATCCAGTTATACAATCTTCCATATAATCCCTTTTCTTAGTTTTTTTGCCCCCCCAATGGGCCTAGGCATTGTCCTTTTACTCAAAGCTAGCACTCTACCACTTGAGCCACAGCACAACTTCCAGCCTTTTCTGTTTATGTGGTACTGAGGAATCAAACCCAGGGCTTCGTGCAAGCTAGGCAAGCACTTTACAACTAAGCCACATCTCCAGCCCTTTCTTAGTATCTTTATAGGATGAATCATTTCTTAAATTTATGCCTAAAATATACACATTTGCTTATTAAGGAAAGTATGAGTACCTAATTTCTGTAATCTTAACTAGTTGGAAAACGGAGAGCAAGATTGAGTTACTGGCCATTAAAGCCTAAATGTTTGGGAGACCTCATCTCAATTAAATAAAATCCGTGTAGTGGATCATGGCTGTGGTCCCAGGTACAAGTGATGCACAGGTAGAAGGATCATAGTTCTAGACCGGCTTGAACTGAAACTTCAGATCTTATCTGAAAAAAGAAAAATAGCTAAAACAGAAAGGGGCCTGAGAGTGGCTAGTCATACACTGACGTCATAGTGGGGTTGAAAAAAGAAATGGCCAAGTACTTTTCAGAATCAACTGAAAAAAGAATAAAACAAACAGAATAGTCATCAACTAAAGGTGACTTCTCTTATATTGCTTTTAATGACAGTCTATTCCATAATTAAGTAGTTTTTCACGCTGTGATGTCTGGGTATTGTTTTAAAAATGTTTGGTCTCTCTCTCTCTCTTTCTCTATCTGAAGGTCTTTAACAGTTCAAATTATTCAGTATTTTGAAACTTCTATGAATTTGCAAGTGAAAAACTTTAATCATATCTTATTTTTATGTCATTCATTAGTATACTTGTAGGCTAACATTAACATATCAGGAAGAACATGTACTATTTGTCTCTCAGAGCTTGGCTTACCACTTTACATGAATTCTTCTAGTTCCATCCATTTCCCTGCAAAATGGCATTATTTTAATCTTTCTAATGGCTGTGTAAAATTCCACCTTTTACCACATTTTTGGGATTCACTTATTCATTGTGGGGCATCTGAGTTGTTTTCATATCTTGGCTATTGTGACTAGTGCAGCAATGAACATTGGCTTCTGATGCTCAATGCAGACGCCAAGGAATGTTATGCCTGAGCCACAAGGAAGGTCTCTGTTTAGTTTGTTGAGGAACCTCCAGACTACAGATCCACTTTCAACTGGAGGCTTTTCTCATGGTGATCATTTATTCTGAAGCATTGTGAACTAATTTGATCTGATGAATCTGGTTTTAACAATTAAAGAAAAAAGAGCAACGGTGTTTCCTTTGGGAGAATCTAATATATCACTGAATTTCACAATAGGTGCTGTATACTTTGAAATGCTGAACTTAATGAATTATAACTCAAGAAAAAAATTTAGCACAATTTTCTAATTTTCCAATGATGATGACCTTCCACCCTATGTCTTTTCCCCACTCTCTTCCTTTCCTAGACTCCCCCAATGCCCACAATCTGCTTTCTGAAACACTGGGTCAACCCAGCAATTGGGCATTGGTGCTTGCAGTTAGGAAGGAGATTCACTACACATGCCCAAATGTCCTGGCTGGTAATTTGATTTTCTTTCAGGTTCTTCAGTTACTGGAAATAGTTGGAAAAGGCAACATGTACAAAGATTTGGAGGATCTAATCCCTAGTTTAGTATTTAGTCCCCTTCATATATTTGATCTTGTCCATCCATAATCTCCAGATGCTTGTGCTCTAAAAGGAGGATTGGGGAGCTAGGGGCATAAACCTCCAATGGCGGCCATGAAGCTTTGCCTGTAACATGAGACCCAGCAAACTGCTGAGGCTCACTAATCAAGTGAAACAAGCCCACTGGTCTTGTGTATTTGCAGGTTAACTGAAGTAGCACATCTTGCTGCCCTTACACAGATGTAGAGTAAATGGTGGTTTATGTTCATGCCATGTTCTGGTTGACCTTGTATAGATGAAGTGCTCATGGCCCAGGCAAGTGAACTTCAAACCTAAATCAAATTTAATTGATGCAGTAACCAGTTAATTGAGCCTTTGCCTCTTCTGTGATAGACTGTCCTTTATTTTGTGTTCACCTTTCCCACTTCTAATTCTATATAACAAAAACCTCTTGGAATTGTGTACTGTATCTTACTTCCTAAAGTGTTAGTGTGTATACATATGCATATAAATACATATATGTGTATGTGCATGTGTATGTGTGTGTATGCAAGCTAGTAATGAGGCTTGAACTCAGGGTGCTCTCCCATAACATTTTTGCTAAAGGCGGGTACCCTAACACTTTAGCTATAAGCTCTGTTTCTAGTCAGGATTATAGGGCAAGCTACAAGCCTTCTGATTCTAAAGTGTTTTATCTGATTGTTTATGAGATACAAGACTATTCTCCATGACAGATTGCTTTACATTTCTCAAACTAGACCTATCTTCTGCACATTTTTAAAAAATATTTTCTAAGTTTTTTCTTCGAACCTGATCTCAGACTTTATGCCTTGCTGATATTTTGTCCACCAATGATTCATCTTTTAAGACTATATAATATCTGCTCTTTTGGCCTTCTTGAATTGGGACCACATTCTTCCATCTGTCCTTAACCCTTTTCCTTCCCGTTTGCATACAGACTTTGACCCCAACCTCTATACCAAAACAACCCAAAATTAAGCAATATCTTGAAACACAAATGGTTTCTTTATTAATGATTTATTAATCAATTCCATGACATTCCATTGTTCAGTTTTATTAAGTTTTGAGATATATCAGAATAGTGAATTTCTTCTATAATTATCTATGTATCTAGATATATTTGTATTTGTCCATATTATTGTCTACATCTATCTTCATGTATATGTAGAAAAATATCTGGTACTGAAAGTGGTATGCAGAATCATAGGAGCTCTTACATTGCATACCCATAATATCTAGAAATTTCCATATCTTTTTCCCTCTGAACAAAAAACTGCAGTTTCCCCAAAGCAGTGTATTTGGCAGCATTCTCACGCTCTTGCTGGGCCCGTCTTTTCATGGCTTCACGCTCTGGCCTTTGCTCCTTGGTGATGGGATTTGATACTACAGGGCCAGGAATATAGGCTTTCTTCCATGGAATTGGTTGGCGGCTGAAATCTTGGAGTAGATACTGGTTATGAGGCTTAGGCGGTGAACGGAACTCATTCCCAGCAGTGGAAACAGGCTTGTGCTGGACAGAAGCGCTGGATGAGGTTGAGTGGGGTTCAGGCCTAGCAACAGCAGACTGAGATACACTAGGCTGGGGAGCATTGGCCGATCCCTGTGTGTTTGTATTGGTTACACTTGGCTGAGATGCTTTGGTGGAACCTCTGAGACACGTGTTGGCTGAAGCTGGTTGAGACAGGCTGACTGCGGTAAGTTGAGCTGTGTTAGAATGAGGCCGTGCAGGGTATGGTACAGTGGGCCTCCTGGAGGCCAGAGACTGTGGCCTGTGAGGAACGGGTCGAGCCTGAGGCTTTTCTGGGGTTGGAAAAGGCAAAGGAACCAACTTGACCTTGCCAGGGGGAGGCAGCTCATCCTGGGATGGGGATGGACACTGGCTTTCACTCCTATCCCTCTTCTTGACTTGAATGTTTCTAGGGCTTTTACCCTCATGTGGAATATCCAGCCATGATTTCATAGCTGGGATAAACTTGGTATCTTGTGTACTGCTTGCATTTTTCAAGACTCTGGAGGAAGACAGTCCAGTTTTCTTCTCATTCTTCTTTCCTAGGGCATGAAAAACCTGAACTGACTCCAACATGTGCATGCCTAGATTGCTTCGAGGTCTTTTGAAGGTCTCTTGGCTAAGCTCAGGATGGCTTCTGTTGTTTTTCATCTTGGGAATGCTTGCCTTCTCTTCTGTTTTCAGTTTTTTCCCCGACTGCTTGGTTTCTTCACATTTCTTGGGATTGTTTTCCTTGATCCTTTTGGCCTTTTCCTGCCCATGTTGCTTAGGTTTGTTGACCCTACTGGATGCAACTTTTGGAGGTTTGCTGGTAGAATGCTTGGCTGTGTTCAAGGAAGCCTTGTCACTGGCTGGGACAGTGCACACAATCACTTCTTCCTCCAGCAGGCACTCTGGGTTTGGGTGTTGAGCTCCACTAACGGTCTCTAAGGCTTCCTGCTTGTTATTTTGAATTTGATCAGTGGTAGTGTTGGTGATTGATTTTTCCTGTATCTGTGTCACATTGATGGTTCTCACATCTTTGTCTTGTATTGTTGTAGAAACTTCTGGTTCATCGACATCTGTGAATGAGTTGAGAATCTGGGGAAAGTAAATGTCTTCCACCAGTGTTGTAATATCAGCAAGACCATTGCTACACTCAGTTTCTTTTTCAAGTGTCCCTTGGTCCTCAAGGCTGAGCCTACTCTTTTCTAAATTGTCATTTTCACAGTTAGGCATCTCTTCTTGGCCCAAAGTATCGACATAGGCCTGAAGTTCATTTATGTCAGGGATTTCTAAAGGAAGTAGTGGGGGATCCTGGCTGTCTGTGGAGATCTGGAAGGGATCCAGAGTCTTTGAAAGTCCTGTTTGAGTTTCTTCCAAATTCTTATTCTCTGCTTGTTCCTGGCTTGGTGCTGGTGGCAAAGCCAAGATATTAGGAGAGCTTTGGACTGGAGATATTGCTGAAATGTCCCCAAGCTCAGGTGGCATGTTGCTTTCAATTATTTCATCACTTATGCTACAGAAGGATTTGGGTTTTTCTGGAATTTCTGGCAGACAGAATGTCTGACTTTGAGGGTGCAGTCTTAGGGAAGTGTCCATTCCAAGGGAAATTTCCATCACTACAAAGACACGAAGGAATGATTCAGTTCTGGTTATTGAGATGCGCCACCTATATATCAACAAATGAAAGAGGCACCTGCTAACACTAAGTATGGCATTTCCAGTAGGTTGTTTCAAGAATCATGGATAGAGCCATGAATTGGAAGATAAATGATGAACACTTAGCTGTAACTGGTGACAATTAAGTGTCATTGTTTATTATTTTGGGGGTTTTTTGATAGGAGTTTTTGTAAGTGAAATTGGCTTAAAAATATGAAAGAATTTGGACTTCTGTTGTAACTCAGTGGTAGAGCAATCCTTACTCTGTTGTTGGCTCTGGGTTTAAACACAGTCACAACAAATAAGCCAGTTTATAAAAAAAACTTCATGTTCTCATAAAGGGATGTTAATTTTTGCCAGTCTCATGAGTAACATGTCTCATGTCTCACCATAAGCCTAAAATGAGAGAAAGGGAAAGTCTTGTGACTTCTGTGTGAGTTTCTTTGTGCATATGCTGTGCAGCTTATGAACACTATTACTAAGGTCTTGAACTCAGAGCCTTTTTGTTCGTGTTTGGCTTTGTTTGCTTAGAGCTGGCTCACCCCCACTTCAGCTAAACATCTAATTTCAACATTCGATGATTAAATGGTCATAAGAGTCTTAAAAATTGTTCATTTTGGCTTTGAACCTCAATCCTCAGATCTTAGCCTCATGAGTGGATAAGGCTATAGGCATTATCTACCAGTGCCCAAAGAAGAGATCTTGCTCATGAAGTACACAAAAAGGACATATTCTAGCCTGTTTTGTTTTTTTTTGAGACAAGATCTCTGAACACAAGAAATTAGGAAAAATTTAACCATTATTATCCCAAAATTGTTTTGTCCAAAGAAAACAAAGAGCCAAATTATAGTAGTGGATCACTTACAGTGTAATGGATTTTGAGGGGACTGAAAAGCAAGGCCTGAGCATGCCTTGCAGTTACCTAAGAGCACTGCAGATGATGATCACACTGTTCCATATTTCTCTTCTTTCCTTCCCTTCCCTTCCTTCCTTCCTTCCTTCCTTCCTTCCTTCCTTCCTTCCTTCCTTCCTTCCTTCCTTCCTTCCTTCCTTCCTTCCATTTGTGGCAGTACTAAAGTTTAAACTCAAGTCAGTGCTCTACCATCTGAGCAATGTCCTAAGCCATATCTGTCTTATGTAGAGTTGAAAACTGGAGAGACCTGAGGGGGCTAGTGGCTAAGGCCCAGGACTTAGGCCCTGCCTCTCTATGAGGTCACCACAACTCAGCTCTATAAGTGACCCTCTTTTGCTTTTTTTCCTATTTTGCTTGTCGTTGTCTGTACTTACCTTGATAATTTGCTTCTGTGACAGGTTGAGCAGACACAGAGTAGTAGATTCCAGAGGTGGAGGCTGGTGGTAGGACATTTGTGGGTTGAACTTCTTTGAGTACCATCACTATTTCTGGCTGAGGGGCAGAGGCCCTACTCTCTGTGTATGACACCGAGCCATATGACTGCAGATAGGGACCAAGTTCTCCGGATAATAGAGGCCCCAGTGTGTTTTGATCATAGTAATAGGCCTGGTTTCCTTCCTGGTATGGAAGGGACAGGCTATGTCCTTGATTTGGAATCTGAGTTGGCGTCCCCTGAACCAGGCCGGTAGACAGTGATGGATACAGAGGGACTATGGCATTAGAATCTGCAGTTTTAGCATACTGGGATGTCATAGTCACTGAAGACACTGCTGTGCCCTGGTCAATGAGAGTCATAGTGAAGTCTCCAAGTTCAGAGGACTTCTTCTCATTGTTTCCTGTGGTATCCCGTTCAAAAACAGTGGGACAGGAGGAAGCTGAAGTGGACATGTAGCTCTGGCCAGTAACCCCTGACAACATTGTGCTAGAATGTTGGTAAAGGTAGGCACTACCCGTGAGTGGCTGGAAAGAGGTGCCAGCAGTTGGTGGTACTAGCCATGCTGAAGTGACAGCTGGAGCTGAGATTCTAGAGAAGTTGCGGACACTTCCTGTTAGAGAAGTGGCATCGCTCACCACAGGAAGAGAGAGCTGCAGCGAGTTTGGAGCTCCAAGTAAAGATGGATTGTAGAAATTATCTGTAAGAATCAAGAGGGTGGTGGAAAAATGAATGACATTGATAAACTCACGGTGTTTGATGAACAGTATATCTGGATGTGGCTATGAGCAGGAACTCTCTACTACAAATAATCACCTTCAATAATCAATATCAGCAACTAACTTGAAGGATTATAAGTGCTGGAGCCATTTGCTATTCTGGGCAACTAAGGATACTGAGTCATCTGGTTCCTGTGTTGTAGCCTGGGCTAGAAGTAGGCTGCTCCTTTCCTGCTCTGTCTTCTCCTGGTCTGCCCTTGTATTAACTCATAACTATGTCTTAGCATGGAAGCATTTTAGAACAAGGATATCCTTAGAGAACTTGTAATATCACCATTACAGAAATGAGGAAACTGAGGGATCAGAGGTCAGTTTGACTGGTTCAAGTACTTGCATTTTGTTGATACCAGCCTGAGAACCTCTCTTGCAAGAACTCTGTGCTGTGAACAAAGACCAGAAACAAGGGACAGAAACTCTTCTGTAGACCAGTTTATGTTCATTTAAAAACAGTGCTGCTGTTATTATCTTTGGTGTCTCACCTTGTGCAGTGATGTGCCATTTTGTAGAGTTCACTTAAAAACACAGGGCAGTTGCTGTATGAAGGGTGTTTTTTAACCTTCTTCTGGACTGACTTCTGATCTGACTACTTGAGTGTTTATCATGAAATCTTTTTGGAAGGAAAATGTTAATCTATCTAAGCTTCTGGTTATTCACTCATATGATAATAATAGTAATAACAAATAAAGGTATAAGATGACATAAAGTTCTAACAAGTTAGATAAAAATATATAGAAATAAGATATAAAGGTATTATAATTTGGATATATATTAAGCATGAAATAATCTAGTAATAAAAGAAATTAGAAAAAAAAGAAATAATCTAGTAATTTAGTAAATTTAGTAGGGAATGAAGTTCTAAATTGATATGTGCAATGTTATGGAAGTAAACTATCATTTTCATTTTTGTAAATAATATGTCAAAAAACAGAACCCAATTAGAAGGTGGTTTTGAGTTTAAAAACAGTTTTGAGACAAGTTCTCAGCAAGTTGTCCAGTCTAGCATCAAACTTTTATTGTTCCAATCTCAGTCTCCTAAGAGATTGGAATTATAGACATGTATGACATTATTAAACTTGTTTTTCAATGAATTTTTACCCAGTTCATAGAGACAGAAAAACTTTATCAGTAGAAAGTATATAGAAAGGAAGAAAATAGCCTGGAGTGGTGGCTCATGCCTATAATCCTAGCTACTCAGGAGAATGAGATCTGAGGATCACGGTTCAAAGCCAGCCTGGACACAAAAGGCTGTGAGACTCTTATCTCCAATTAATCACTAGAAAATGGGAAGTGGGGCTGTGGCTCAATGGGGTAGGGCAGTAGCCTTGAGCTGAAGAGCTCAGGGACAACGTTCAGGGCCATGGATAGGGCAGTATCCTTGAGCTGGAATACTAAGGGACAGCGCCCAGGCCCAGAGTTCAAGCCCCATGACCCACAAAACAAAAGACAGAAAAAGAGAAAGAGAAAAAGAAAGAAAGAAAGAAAGAAAATATAGTGAATATGAACTGTTAAGGTGCCACAACTTATGTAGATAAATATTTCAATTAAAACACTTGTGATGCTGAGGTGTCAAGACCACTTGAATTTAGACATTTGTGGTTAGCTTGGGCAAGAGCATAACAACAAAAATCCTAAACCAACCAAAAGATTTTAGGGGGTCCAATGGACAGAAAAGCAAAAGTAAAGTAATCTCCTTATTGTACTTATTTATATTTCAGTGAAGTAATATATGTTAGTCACTCTATTTAGGTATTCTATTTATTATAGCCATAAACAAAAGTAGCAAAGATGACTTTAAAAAGATTACAAAATTTTTCATATTTATCCTTAGGAAATAGCTTATAATCATCTTCAACACAAGAAAATATCACCAACAAAGTCTGAAAAATAATCACCATTTAGAATCCAGTAAAAAACTACTTTATAATAATAACAAAATATTATTATTATTATTACTAGCTGTGCTAGGGATTGAACAATGGTCATATATATGCTAAGCATGACCTCTGACATGGAGCTACATCCCCAGCCCCAAACAGTTCTTTTAAAAGTAGAAAACCTGGGGCTGGGAGGGAGTGTAGCTTAGTGGTAGAGTGCCTGCCTAGCATGCATGAAGCCCTGGGTTCAATTTCTCCGTACCACAGACACAGAAAAAGTTGGAAGTGGTGCTAAAAGGTAGAGTGCTAGCCTTGAGGAAGCCAAGGGCAGTGCTCAGGCCCTGAGTTGAAGTCCCAGGACTGGCAATAAATAAATAAATAAATAAATAAATAAATAAATAAATAAATAGAAAAAAAAATCAATGAAATAGAACCATGAAAATGCCCTTACTTATCTCTATGCATAACCTTTTCCCTGAATATCTTTATAGGCAAAATCATCTCTAAAATATATTACTAAAACATTCAAATTCAAAACTGTCATGACTGAGCTCAGTAGTTCATCCTTGTAATCCAAGCTACTTGGGAAACAGAAAGCAAGATTGCAATTTGAGGCCATCCCAGTCAAAATTTATTAATACCTCATCTCCACAAACTTAAGCCGGTGTAGTAGTCATGCCTGTGGCCCAAAGTCAAGGGAGACATAGGTAGGGGACCATGGTTCAGGGCTGTCCTGAGCAAAAACTCAATATCCTGTGTGGAAAATAAAAAACAAAACAAAACACAAAAACACAAGGGCTGGAGGATTAGCCTGAACTTTGCCTTATCTTGAGTTCAAATCCCAGTACTGCCTAAGAAAAAGACAAGCATTATCTGTATTTAAGAGTCAACTGAAAACAACTAAAGGTGATTTATCTGAAACTGCTGTTAATGATACTCTGCTATACCTTAGTTTTCTTTCTAGTTCAATAAACTAAGCAATTGCTAAAAGTATCTTCATTCTGCATTGCTCTGAGTAGCATTCTGTACTTCCTGTGCATTGATTTAAAAATCTCTGCTTCTCTTCAACATTCAGTCCTAAATCACTTCTCTTTTTTTTTTGGCCATTCATGGGGCTTGAACTCAGGGCCTGAGCACTGTCCTGGGACTTTTCTCAAGGCTATAGCTCTACCACTTGGGCCACAGCACCACTTCCAGCTTTTTTCTATGTATGTCATACCAAGGAATCGAACCCAGGCTTTCGTGCATGCGAGGCAAGCACTCTACCACTATGCCAAACTCGAGGCAAGCACTCTACCACTATGCCAAGCTCCTGGCCCCCCCACTTCTCTTTTTTTTAAAAAATAATTTTTATTGTGATTAATAGAAGGGTTACATTATATTCACCAGATAGAAGGTGTATAACTTCACAAACATTGACATGGTCCCCATTTCCCTCCCTCCCTCCCCCCCCCCACTTCTCTTTGATTAAGAAAAATCTTCATAGTTCATCTCCTTGCTTCTTTTTTTATTTTTGTCCTCCCTCATCTTTATTGTTTCTAGCCCTCTCTAGTTTGACTTGTCCTTATTATAAACAATCTCAAACTTCTTTCCTCTAGAATAACTTCTTTCCTCTAGAATGTCTGTTAGTCATCATCCCTCCTTTCTCTCTATTTCTTTATTTCATCTAGACAGAAAACCAAAAGGCACATTAATATTACTTTTGTAACCATGCTAAATTTGAAATACTAAAGTAGAAATACTAGTGGAATGAGATGGTGTTACAGATGAAGTATGTTGGCCTGTAGTTTTCTATATCATCTGTGTTTTGTTCTCAGTTAATGTGATTAAAATAGATATTCAGAAGAAGTTTGTGACTTTATTCTTGAAACATATTAGAAAAGGAAGGAAACAGAGGACAGGAAGTCCATTATCCTCATGTAGCTGATGAAGCAACAGTTTATCAGAATTTTAACCATCAGATATCTAGTAAATATCACAGCCAAAATTGAATGTTGGTCGCCAGCTTTCTCGTTCAATACTTCCTCTCATTATTTGAAGATATTTGTGATCCACAAAATTTAGAGGGAAGAGTTATCTAACAGAAAATCTCAACTTTTCTTCTTACCTGCTGTGGTGAGTGAAGAGGTAACATCAATTGGAGATACAATGGATGAGGAGATGACACTAGAGGATGTGTGGGTGGCTGAAGCTAAAGAGCGCATATGACCAGTAAGAAGCTCAGTGGATGCTGCCCACTGGCCACTGGTCACTTGCGATGATCCAAGTTTATTTACAGACAACTCCATTGGAACCTCAAGATTCTACTAGACGATGATAAGTTTGGTGGGGAATGATGTCATAAAGTAAGGCAGTTTACAGCTATGAAGCAGCCAATCACAAGATCAGATTCTGAACCAGAAAACGGGATTGGGCAGAGAACAGCAGGAAAGTTCTGAAGGCTCCTAAACACTTGATGGCTAGGGAACCGAGGTCCTACAAGAGAGACATGATACCTGCTTTCTTTTAGACCCTTTAGGTTGGGGATATCATCTCAATATTGTTTACCAATGTTCATGAATAAAGTTATAATTTTCCCATTATAGTTCATATCCTAATAGCGTATATTATAATTACATACTGCATGTACATTTAATGTCCTTGGGGAAAAAAAAGGAGTCTGAACAATGACAATTGTTCTGAAACCATTTTAGTTGACATAATCAAGAAATGTATTAGAACTTTCAAATACCAAAAAAAAAAAAAAGACTAAAAGAGTTCTTTCATTACTTGGTTGAAGAGTAGGGTAATGTTCATTGAAGGCACCTTGTAGGAACTGTCATATAGTTTACTTCTCTTTTGAATCCCATGTGCCTTGGGCTGGGTTCATCTGGGGCAGATTTCACTTGCATTTGCTCCTCCTCCTCCTCCTCCTCCTCCTCCTCCTCCTCCTCCTCCTCCTCCTCCTCCTCCTCCTCCTCCTCTTGATCTTCCTCTTCCTCCTTTGAAGATTTTGGGGTTTGAACTCAGAGTCTAG
This sequence comes from Megascapheus bottae, assembly GCF_031878675.1. NCBI lineage: Eukaryota > Metazoa > Chordata > Mammalia > Rodentia > Geomyidae > Megascapheus > Megascapheus bottae. The sequence continues at coordinate 32,152,585 of NC_143515.1, forward strand.
GATCTATCCCTGAACTTTTTTGTACTGACGGCTAGCACTCTGTCATTTGAGCCACAGCACCACTTCTGGCTTTTTCTGAGAAGTTTGTTGGCGATAAGGCTCACAGACTTGCTGAAGGAAAGTCCAGGGTACTAGAAGAGTTTAATAATGAATTTCTTATTGAAATATCTCCAAGGTCAGATGAGATATGTTGAGTATTTATGCTTACAGGACTTGGGGCTTTCTGGAATTTCTGGCCCACAAAATTTCGGACTTGGAAATTTTGGTATAGGGAAGTGTCCATTTCCAAGGAAGTTCCCATCAGCACAAAGTATATGAAAGGCAGGATATTTTAAAAAATCCTTTTAAGAATTGGACTAGGAATAAAATAGAATGCCAGAATTGATGCCGCCTAGGTGTGTGCATAACACCTTACATAGTAAGCATGAGCTCTGACACTGAGCTATATGTATCTCCAGCCCCAATTATTTTATGAAATATATATATATTTATTTTAAGAAATATATATTTTAAGAAATAATTTTAACAAATATATTTTTAAAATATAAAAATACATATATTTGGGGCCGGGAGTTTGGCCTAGAGGTTAAAGTGCTTGCCTAGCATGCATGAAGACCCGGGTTCGATTCCTCAATACCACATATAGAAAAAAGCCGGAAGTGGTGCTGTGGCTCAAGTGGTAGAGCTCTAGCCTTGAGAAAGTCCAAGGACAGTGCTCAGGCCCTGAGCTCAAGCCCAGGACTGGCAAAAAAAAAAATACATATATTTTAAGTGTGGCCTAGTGGTAGAGTACTTGCCTAGCATGCACAAAGCCCTGGGTTTGATTCTTCAGTACCACATAAACAGAAAAAGCCAGACATGGCATTGTGGCTCACATGGCTTGGTCCTTAAGCAAAAAGTGTCCAAAGACAGAGCCCAGGCCCTGAGTTCAAGCCCCAGGACTGGCAAAAAAAAAAAAACAATAAAAAAAAGAAATGTATAAAACTCCAACAGACTTCAAAGAACTGTTAGAGATGAATATGGAACTACAAATATGGAATTACATTTTCTGTAGAAAGGTCTTTCTTGTTAATTCCTGGGTGAAAATGAGCTTAGTGATGCTTAGTAAATAAGCTTTGTTTTAGCAAGAAAATTATTGTAAAGACAAAAAGCAGCTCTTATTTGATACCTATTTCTGATAAAAGGCAGGATACGTCATTTAAAAATCCCTTTATATTAAAAATTGGAATAAAATAGTTTGCTAAATATGATACAGCCAAGCTGTGTGCATAATACCTTAGGGTTATACATCTTTATAGAAAGGGTCATTTTTCTTTATTTTTTGCTTTGGTTAAAAAATAATTAGTATTAGTTATATAAAGTTGTTGCCATTTAACAAAGCAATCTTTGAATACAATACTTTTATCTTGACTAACATCACCCCTTTCAAAAGTCACACTCAATCATCCCCGACCTACTCTTTCTACACCTTTCTCCTGATCCCACCTCACCCCTTTTAATTTTTTTTGCCAGTCCTGGGCTTGAGCTCAGGGCCTGAGCACTGTCCTTGGACTTTCTCAAGGCTGGAGCTCTACCACTTGAGCCTCAGCACCACTTCTGGCTTTTTTCTATGTATGTGGTACTGAGGAATCAAACCCGGGCCTTCATGCATGCTAGCATGTACTCTACCACTAGACCAAACTCCCAGCCCCACCCTACCCCTTTTAAATACCCTCTTTGACTTCTGTTTTCTAAAGAATTACAGTATTAGTGATCTCTTTTGAATCTACCATATTTCATTAAGACATTTGTATAAACTTGCATACCACCCAATATATTTACTTAGTTTTTAGCTAAATCTAAATTCCGCATATGAGAGGAAACATGGGTCTTTGTCTCTCTGAGCCTAATTTATTTCACTTAAAATTTCTTCCAAGTCTCTCACTAGACTCCACTTCCTGAGGGTCCCACCAACTACAAGTCCCAGCATGCTGAGAATTAAGCCTTCCACACATGGTCCTTTTGGGATATTCCAGATCCATATATAGCTTGTGATGAAGTTATATATTTTTATATACTTTTAATGTAATTAATAGAAGGGTTACATTATATTCACCAGATAGAAGGTGCATTACTTCACATACATTGATACCCTTTCTCATGTCTTGGTCCCCATTTCCTTCCCCCCACCCCCGAATGAGGTTATATTTTATAGTCATGCAACCCTCACATACTCAAATACTGAGTTTTACCAAAGAATTCTATGTAGGCAAATGAAATTTAGCTGTTCTACTCTGCAGTTTTTGTTTGTTTGTACTAGTTCTGGGGCTTAAAATCAGAGTCTGGGCTCTGTCCATGAGTGTTTTTGTTCATGGCTAGCACTCTACTGAAGCCATAACTCTACTTAGCAATAAGCTGGAAATTAAAGTTCCATGGATTTTCATGCCCAAACTGCTTTTCAACCACAATCCGTGAATCTCAGTTTCCTGATCCACCCAGACCTGGCTGAAAAGATTATTTTACAATTTAATATGAGGTATGAATGTGCCTAATACTAAGTTGTAAAACTATGTTACACTAGGGAAATCTTGATTTTCATACTGACCTTTATAATCAGGGGAGTTTTTTAGAACTGTAAATATTTGTTAATTGACATAGGTTGTAATATGGCTGCCTTGAAAATGTCAAAGGTAATAGTCTGTATCTTTTCCCCATTATTTATTCATTCATTTGTTCATTCCTTTAATAACTCTGATGTTTTCTATCAGTTTATACAGTTGTAAAATCATTGTGAAGATGGCAAAGAGGGAATATGAAGTATATTTAAAAGTGTGAAACTAGCGAGGCATAGGTGACGACATCTATAATTCAAGCTACTCGGGAGGCTGAGACTTAAGGATTGTAGTGAAGGAGATGTAGCTCAAGTGTTTGGGGACTAGAGTGCAAAAAGGCTAAGGAACAGCCCCCAGGCCTTAGATTAATCCAAGCTCTGGCACAAAAATTTAAAATAGAATGTATATCATTCAGAATGTATTTCTGAACATGTACTATGGTGCATGTTCTGACTAGTGTGCATTGAAATGGTGAGTGTGATGAATTCTATTTCAAGAGAGTTTGTTTTTTCTGTGTGTGTGTGTGTGGGGGGGGTCCTGTGCTTGAACTCAGGCCTTGGGCATGTCCTCTGAGCTTTGTTTTTGGTACTCCTTGGCTTGAACTCAGGGTCATGTCCTTGGGCTTTCTCAAGGCTGGAGTTCTGGCACTTGAGCTGCACCACTTCCAGCTTTTTCTGTGTACGTGGAATTAAACCCAGGTCTTCCTGAATGCTACGCAAGCACTCTACCTCTAGGCCAAACTCTCATCCTCCCTGGAGCTTCTTGTGCACAAGACCGTGTCTCAAACACTTCAGTCACAACTCTTCTTTGGCTTTTTGGTGGTAAATTAGAAATAAGTATCACACAGATAATTCCTGCATAGGCTGTCTTTGAAGAGCAATCCTCAGTCCGCAGCCTCTGCAGTAGCTAGGAATATAGGCATGAGCCAATGGCATGTGGCTCAAGAAATGGTTTTTAAGCAAAATTTAGTAAGCTTCCTACAGTGATCCTCCACCCTGTGTCCTTCTACTCGGTTCTCCTTTCCTGTCCTCTCAGTCGCCATTGCCCACTCCCCATCCAGCTGTGCCTCTTGTGGCCTCTGAAGTGGAACACAGGGCCCTGCAGCTTGACTGCAGTGACTCACTGCTGTGCCTGTGCAAATGCCTGTCTCCCTGGGGTTCTCCAGGAATAGACACTAGGAGCAGATTTTGCTTGTGCTGGTCCTTTGCGGCGAGTGGTGTGGGAACCAGCAAGGCAAGAAGGAGCAGTACAGGACACATTTAGTGTTTAGTCCACTTCACATGTTTGATCTTGTCCACCCATTAGCTCCAGATCCTCAGTTGGGAAATTTAGGTTGGAAATCTGGGTGCACTTGCATTCTCTGAGGAATTCAGAGACTCAGGCCTCCATTGGAGGCCTCGACCTTTGAATTTAATGTGATCCCAGCCCACAGCTGAACCTCACAAATCAAGTGGACCAGTGATACTGGCCCTGTGTGTTTAGTGATTAATTGAAGTATTATAACACATCTTGCTGCCCTGTATATGGGTACTAAATAAATAAATGATCCTAAATGATGAGGCCATCCTCAGGGTGGACTTTATGCTACTTTGCTTCACTGGCTAGGCCCCAGGATAGCCTTTGTCCCCAGGATAACCATGAACTCTTGGCTCTAATGTGGTAGATTTCTCTCATATCATGTATTTGCCTTTTCCTCTTCTCATCTTAGATAACTCATGCCTGTTGAAGTTGTACTGCATCGTGTGTGTGTGTGTGTGTGTGTGTGTGTGTGTGTGTGCGCGCGCAAGTACTGGGCTTAGAACCAAGGCCAGGAGGTTTCATTTACATCTTCCAATCAGTGCTACTGGGCTAACTATATCAACCTGAGCTACCCCTTCTGCACTTTGCTGCTAAATTTGGATTGCAACTGTGACTTATTTGTCTGTCAAAGCTGAATTAGAATCTCCATATTCAGACCTTAGCATCTAGAGAAGCTAGAGTTGCAAGCCATCACTATCTAGCTACAAAGTGCTTTTTGTTTTGTTTTATCTGGAGGTTTATGACACATAAGGCTTTATATTACTAAGGCTGCCACTTTCTAACTTTTGCTATGTTTTACTCTTCAGACTTCAACCTCAAAAAAATTCTGTCATTTCTAATATTTGTTGTCCTAGGAATCTTTCATGAAGGTAAATAATGTCTTCTTTTTGGTCTATGCCTCAAACATATTAGTTCTGCAGTCCTTAATTCTTCTCTTTACCTAACTAGTTCTCACACACAAAGTTCAGCTTCTTTTACCAAGTTCTGTTTTGGACCCCAATTCTATCCAAAAATAGGACAATTATTAGAAATATTTTAAAATTCAAATGGCCTCTTTATTAGTCATAAATGAAATTTCATTATATTCAACAGTAAAGTTTATTAAAGTTTAAATAGAGTAATTTTATTACATTAAAATCTATGTATTGAGATCAATTTATATATATATCTTCAAAAGTCTATATCTGTGCTTATATTTATATTCATATATATAAATATGAATAGATGTACGGGAAACATGTGGTACTCAAGGTGGTAGCCACAATCGCAGCAACTCTTACACTGTGTAGCCATAGTAGTGAGACACTTCCATATCTCTTTGCCTCTGAACAAAAAACTGCAGTTTCCCCAAAGCAGTGTATTGGGCAGCATTCTCACGCTCTTGCTGGGCCCGCCTTTTCATGGCTTCACGCTCTGGCCTTTGCTCCTTGGTGATGGGATTTGATACTACAGGGCCAGGAATATCGGGTTTCCTCCATGGAATTGGTTGGCGGCTGAAATCTTGGAGTAGGTACTGGTTATGAGGCTTAGGCGGTGAACGGAACTCGTTCCCAGCAGTGGAAACAGGCTTGTGCTGGACAGAAGCGCTGGATGAGGTTGAGTGGGGTTCAGGCCTAGCAACAGCAGACTGAGATACACTAGGCTGGGGAGCATTGGCCGATCCCTGTGTGTATGTATTGGTTACACTTGGCTGAGATGCTTTGGTGGAACCTCTGAGACTCGTGTTGGCAGAAGCTGGTTGAGACAGGCTGACTGCGGTAGGTTGAGCCGTGGTAGGATGAGGCCGTGCAGGGTATGGTACAGTGGGCCTCCTGGAGGCCAGAGACTGTGGCCTGTGAGGAACGGGTCGAGCCTGAGGCTTCTCTGGGGTTAGAAAAGGCAAAGGAACCAACTTGACCTTGCCAGGGGGAGGCAGCTCATCCTGGGATGGGGATGGACACTGGCTTTCACTCCTATCCCTCTTCTTGACTTGAATGTTTCTAGGGCCTTTACCCTCATGGGGAATATCCAGCCATGATTTCATAGCGGAGTCTTGTGTGCCGCTTGCAGTTTTCTTCTCATTCTTCTTCCCTAGGGCATGAAAAACCTGCACTGACTCCCACATCTGCACGCCTAGGTTGGTTCGAGGTCTTTTGAAGGTTTCTTGGCTAAGCTCAGGGTGACTTCTCTTGTGCTTCATCTTGGGAATGCTTGCCTTCTCTTCTGCTTTCAGTTTGTTCCCTGACTGCTTGGTTTCTTCACATTTCTTGGGATTGCTTCCCCTGATCCTTTTGGGCTCATTCTGCCCATGACTCTTTGTTTTGCTCACCCTGCTGGATGCAGGCTTTGGGGTCTGGGCTGTGTTCAGGGAAGCCTTGTCACTGGCTGGGGTGCTACACTCAGTTTCCTCTTCCTTCAGCAGGCCCCGTGGCTGCAGCTGCTGGCCTTTGGCCTCAGGAGTTCTGTCCACACTTTCCAAGGCGTCGTGCTTGTTCTTGGACACTTGATGAGTGGAATACTTGGTGACCACGGAGTTTTCCTGCAGCAGAATCTCATTGATGGTGTCTGTATCTTTGATGTGGGTTATAGTAGAAATATTGGATTGCTGAAGATCTGTGAATGAATTGAAAATCTGGTTAAAATGAATGTCTTGACCAGCACAGTGATATCTGTAAGCTACCCACTGTCACATTTATTCCATTTGTCTCAAGACTCAGAGTATCCAAATTGGCCTTGTTCCATGTAGACTTCTCTCTTGGCCCTAAGGTTAATGTCGACCTGCAGCTGCTAAATGTCAGGTGGAACATCCTGACTTTCTATTAGTTTCTGAAAGGCAACCAGAGGCTTTCAAAGCTTGCTTTCAATTTCATCCTAATGCTTATTCCCTGTGTCTGGATTTGCTGGAGGCAAGACCAAGGTACTAGGAATGTTTACTACTGGATTGATATTGGAATGTCTCCAAAGCCAGGTGACACATGTTTCTCTCAAGGACATTTATGCTTATAGGACTTGGGTTGTCTGGAGTTTGTGGCTGGCAAAATTTATGATTCTAGAAAGTTGTGATTCTAGAAAAGTGTATGCATTGCCAGGGAAGTTTCTACTGATGTAAAGAAATCACAGCAGAAATCAGTCCCTGGTAAGTAAGATGCTCCATTTATGCACCAATGATTTAAGGGCATTTTCATCACTGAGCAACGTGTTTCTAGGAGCTGGTCTTAAGGACCAATGACAGGACTGTGAGTTGGAAGATCGTGATAGCTACTCTATGTAAAACTTGTGCTAATTCATTGTCATTATTTCTTTTCCTTTTCCTCTATAGAATTGTCAGTGAAATAAAAATGAAAGCAATTTTAAAAGTAGGACATTATTTGGACATCATGTATGGGTCAGAGGTAAAGTAGTTCCTTACTGTGTTCTTGACTCTGGGTTCAAACAACAAAAAATCAGCTTTATAAAGTGTCATCTATTTATATAGTTTAGTCGATTATTGCCAGTGTCCTGAATATAAAATAGGTGTTGATTCTCACCCTGATCTGAGAGAAGGGCAAGAGAGGGGGCGGTCAGGGAGGGGAGGACAGATTTAGCATGTTTTGAGTGCATTTCTGAGAGTTGAGTGTGTGCACAATGCATGTGTGTGTGAGGGAGAGAAGGGGAGAATAGAGAGCTAGAGAATGTGATCATGCACTGGATGCTTCTGGGACTTGAACTCAGCCTTTTTTCTTTTGCTGCTTGACATTTTCTTAGGCCTGATGTATTCTCGCTTCTTTTAGGCATCTATTGTCTCCATTTGAGAACTGACAATGAGATGTTGAAAACACTTTGCAGGCTGACTTTGAAATTTGCTCCACAGCTCTCAGGCTCCTGATTAGCTAGGCCACAGGCATGATCCAGTGGTGCTCAGCTCCAGGGTGGAATTCCTGCCCATGAAATATGCAAAATATATATTCTCACCTGCTTCCTTTGGGCAGGTTCTCTGCACACAGTAAAGCAAGTTTATCTGCTATTATCAAAACTAATGTTTGACATATTTTCCAATGAAAGCAAAGAACTCGAACAAGAAGGGGATTAATTAGGGAGAATGGATTGTGAGGACAATGTAGACCATGGCCTCACTGAGTGTGCTTTGGGTGGCATCTAAGAGCAGCACAGCCATATTTCCTCACTTATGTATTTACTTAATTATCCAGTGCAATTAGTGGCAGCACTGAGGTTTGAAGCAGTCAGTGCTCCACCACTGGAGCCATACCCTTGGCCCTCTGCCTCATGGCAGAAATTGGAGGTCTCCTTGTGAGTGTGGTGGGTGAGACTGAGGATTTAGACTATATTTGTGGAGTAGTGGAGACTCTATGCAGATGCAGGTCAGCCCCTCGTTTTTGTGCTGCTAATCCTGTTCCTTTCTGTTGTCTGTGCTTACCTTGAACATTGGTTTCTGGGTGGTGTTGAGCAGACACAGAGTAGTAGATTCCAGAAGTGGAGACTGGTGGTGGGACATTTGCGGGCTGAACCTCTTGGAGCATCATCACGATTTCTGGCTGAGGAGCAAAGACCCTGCTCCCTGTATAGGACACAGAGCCATATGATTGCAGGCAGGGACCAGGTTCTCCAGATAATAGAGGGCCCACTGTGCTTTGGTTATAGTAGTAAATTTGGTTGTTTCGTTGGCAGGGAAGTAACAAGCTACTACTCTCTTGTTGTGGAATGTGAGATAACGTCCCCTGAACCAGGCTGGCAGACAGCGATGGATACAGAGGGACTATGGCATTTGCATCCGCATATCGAGATGTCATAGTCATTGAAGGGACTGCTGTGCCCTGGTCAATGAGAGTCAATGTGAATTCTCCCAGTGCAGAGGACTTTTTATTGTGTCCTGTGTACTCCCATTCAAAAGCACTGGCACAGGAGGAGGCTGCAGTGGAGATGTGGTTCTGGCCAGTAACCCATGACAGCATGGGTGTGCTGGAATGTTGGCAAAGACCCGTGAGTGGCTGCAAAGAGGTGCCAGAGGTTGATGGCAGTGGCCATGCTGAAGTGAAGGCTGGGGTGGAGACTGTGGAGATGTTGCAGCTGTTGCCTGTTAGAGAAGTGGCATCGCTCTCCACAGGAAGAGGAAGCTGTAGTGAGTTTGCAGCTCCAAGTAAAGATGGATGCTGGAAATTGTCTGCAAGAAGCAAGGGGTGGTTAAAAAATGGATAAGGTTGCCCAACTCTCACTGTTTTGGAGGAACAGCATATTGGAAGCTGGCTGTGACTGACTGGGAATGCTCTCATTCCAATAGCCACCCACATTCTTCTGATGAACTTTGCAAAGAGGTTCAACAGGAGACACCAAGTGGTTCCTGTGCTGTTTCCTAGGCAGAAGCAGGCTTCTCCTTCTTGTCCTGACTTTCCTTGAGTCACTCCTAACTGTGTCCTAGCATGTGAGCCTTTTGAATCTCAGGTATCCTCAGTGTACTTGTTAGATCACCCATTCAAGAGCAGGAAACCTAGGGGCAGAGGCCAGCCTGATTGGCTCAAATACTTCTTTTGAATTACTATGAGCACCGTGTTCCAAAGGGTGAGCAGGTGAAGAATGCCCAGAAATCAGGAGAACTTGAACTTCCTATAAGCCAGTGGATGTTGTTCTTGAGAAAATAGTTTGCATTTTTCTTGTTATTGTGTAACCTTATAGAAATCTCTGGCCATTTTTAGTGCTTACTTAAAACACAGACCAGAAGATAAGTAAAGAATACAATTACCACCTCAGAGTTCCCAATATACTTTTTGTAGGAAACCTGAAACCCTCTGCTCTGTTGGGTGGCTCACTCCCATGACCCACACAAAAGAAGAAAAGGAAGGGGCCAGGAGTTTGGCCTAGTGGTTGAAGTGCTTGCCTAGCATGCATGAAGACCCGGGTTCGATTCCTTGGTACCACATACACAGAAAAAAGCTAGAAGTGGTGTTGAGGCTCAAGTGGTAGAGCTCTAGCCTTGAGAAAGTCCAAGGACAGTGCTCAGGCCCTGAGCTCAAGCCCAGGACTGGCAAAAAAAAAAGAAGACTGAGACATTCTGAACTTCAAGTCACTCATCAATGATATATTATACATGCTGAAAACAATGATATCAGTAATAATATTGAATAATGAATGTAAGTGACATATTATACATGACTGATATGGAACAAAATAGAAAGACATTAAAGCTAATTTGGATGTATGTCAAATATTCATTATAGTATACTTACCAATAAATAAAGTGATCTTATTACATATGCAATGTTGTGAAAACAAACATTTTCTCATCTATTTCAGACAAAAACCATCACAGGATTAGAAAGTGGTTTTGAATTATATGTGTGTGTGTGTGTGTGTGCGTGTGTGTGTGTGTGTGTGTGTGTGTGTGTGTGTGTGTGCGCGTTTTGTATTCTGGGAGTTGAACTGAAGTTGGTATAGGTGTAATGTGTGTGGAAGCAGAAAAATGCATTAAATGTAAATATTCAAGCAGTCACGCTTTGTTTTTGCTAGTCCTGTTCTTGAGCTCAGGGCCTGAGCACTGTCCTTGGACTTTCTCAAGGCCAGAGCTCTACTACTAGAGCCTCAGCACCACTTCTAGCTTTTTTCTATGTGTGTGATACCAAGGAATTGATCCTGCATCTTCATGCATGCTAGGCAAGCACTCTACCACTAGGCCAAACTCCCAGCCCCCATGCTGTTTTTAAATACAGATTTTATTCTTATACTTCTGCATGTGAAATGTTTGAAATTATACTTTCAAGATAAAATTCTGGAAAGGACTATTTTGGACAATAGGGCCTGATATGTGCTATGTAACTGTTGTATCATGTTTACAAGGTGAAAGTTTTCAGAGCTCAGAGGCTCAGAATTTCTATTTTCTGGTCTTTCTCAGCTTGTGGAAGCTGTTGAATTTCCTTAGCGAAAGCTTTCTTTCTCCACTTAAAGGCATACCACTCCAATCTGTTCTTATATCGCTCATCTCTCATTCTTCTCCCTGGATTGACAATAGTGAATCTTCCTTTTCATGAACATGGATAACTCTTCATTTATTCGACTGCTCCTTTGATTTTCTCACCAAAGCTTGGTAATTTTCAGCATGTACATCTTACACCTATCTTTTGTAATTATTCTAAGTATCTCATAATTTTGGTAATATAAATGGCACTCTCAATTCAATTTCCAGTTGCTTTTTGAGAATGATTAATCATTGTCTTCTGACCCTATATCCTGGAAGTTAGGTAACTTGTTTTTTTTTTTTACGTCATCCCTCATGCCATATACATGGTCATAATTGACATAGATCAATATTTTTGAATGTGCAGGAGACCTAGTATCCCTAGCACATGGGATAGTGTGGTTAGACAATCACTTTTTTTTTTTTTGCCTGTCCTGGGCTTGAGCTCAGGGCCTCGGCACTGTCCTTGGACTTTCTCAAGGCTAGAGCTCTACCACTTGAGCCTCAGGACCACTTCTGACTTTGCTTTTTTTTCCAATGTATGTGGTACCAAAGAATCGAACCTGGCTTTTTGTGCATGTGAGGCAAACATTCTACAAGTAGGCCAAACTCCTAGTCCCAGACAATCACTTTTGTCAGGACATTAATACCAGATTGGACAATATAGCACAAATGTAGAAAAGAAAAAATCAGAACAAAGAAAGACAAACCAAAATGATTTCTCTAAATATCATACCTCAATGTAAAGATATTAATTGTTCTAGCTAGGTATTTAAATCAATTTAGTACAAATAGCAGCATCAAAAAATCTTTAAAAAGAGTTTGAAATGGGAATTAATGCACCATCAATCTGGCAAATATCATGTAACCCTTATATTAATTACAATAATATATATATATACAGATATAAACATTTGAAAACCAATCTGAGAAAAATATTGATACAAATGTAAAATAAACACCTAGAATTCTATCATTATCATCATCATCATCATCATCATCATCTTCATCATCATCATCATCATTATTTACAGCTTTTAGTTGAAACCTGCTTCTGATACAAATTAGAATACTTTATTAAAAAATGCATGTTCATCTCTCATGACTCAAGGCTGTAATCCTAACTACTGGAGCTTGAGGTTTGAAAATTATTATTTCAAGCCAGTCCTTCCCATAAAGTCTGTAGGACTCTTATTAACGGTTAAATATCAAAACCTGGAATTGGAGACCTGATGAGTTGTAGAGCTCTACCTATAAGCGAAAAAGCCAGAGACAGTGTTCTCCCGACCCGCGGGTTCAGCTATTCATGCGGCTCGAAGAGGCACCTCCTGAAAGAAGAAAACCAATGGGGGAAAGAGAGGAAGGAGACCAGGCGCATAAAGAAAGACAGAGACAATCTGAGTCGCGTCAAGGTCTCATTTATTAAAAGTAAAGCAGGGTTTATATACCCTGAGTGTAAGAAAGGGAGTATAGAGGGGGGGGGGGATGGAGAGTTTTTGTGATAACAAGAAGGAGAAGTCTCAAGGTTAGGGGTGGGTCAGGCTGCTCTTTTGGCCGTTGTGCTAACCCAAGCAACCACCTGCGGTTATTCCGAGAAATATTTTGTGCAGATGACTCAACCAGATGCGATTTGCTCAAGGCTAGAGGGTCTTTGCTTCGTTCCGTTTAACTCCTTGGTCTCTGACACAGTGTCAAGCTTGGAGTTTAAATCTTGGTATTCATACAAACATACACACACACACACACACACACACACACACACACACACACACTTCCATGAAGTCTAAATATAAGAATGAAAAGTAATGTTGAAATATATTACAGAACCTTCTGTGTAATCCCTCTCAAGAAATATTCCTTAAAAATAATTTGGAATACATATCTAAAACGTTTACATTGGAAACTGTCAAGGCTCAGTAGCTCCCTTCTCTAATCCTATTTGGGAAACAGTCTGCTGGACAGTGGTTTGAGATCCATCTAGGCTGGTTACTGAACACCTCATCTCAATCAAATAAGCCCTCTGTTAGTAGATCATGACTGTGGCCCAAGGTACAAGAGAGTCCTTCCTAGGTGGTAGGATCATGGTTCAAGGTTTGCCTGACCTAAAATTTCATATCTTCAAAAAAACCTAGCTAAAACAAAGAAAGCTAAAGGAGTGGCTGGCACCTGTGCCAGGCCCTAAGTTAGTCAGGTTGACAAAAGGCTCGTTCAAAGCATCATCTGTATTCAGAGTCAACTAGAAAAAAAAACACATAACAAACCTAAAGCAGGAACCAGCTAAAAGTGACATCTCAGAAACTGCTTTTAATGATTCTCTGTTTTAACCTTAGTTGGCTTTTGGTCCATCAATGTGGCTAACACTAACTTCATTTTGCCTGGCTCTGGTTAGATTGCCCTCGGTTTTCTGTGTGTGGATTTAAAAATGTTTGATCCTCTTCAACATTCTATTGAAACCACCGCTGTTTTCTTGAGAATGTCTCCATGCTCTTCATGTCTTATTTCTCATCATCTTCTTCATCTTTTCTTCACCTCTAGTTCCTGGTGAACCTTTCCTTCTAGATCATCTGCCTCGTTCTAGTCCCGTCATCCCCTCTCTCTTCCTGTTTTTCTCTTTACCTTGTCTGAGCAGAAATATGGAAACACACACTATGCTTTAAATTTACTACATTTGATATAAATATAACTATATAGACATAAAAACCTATGACTCGGCCGGGAGTTTGGCCTAGTGGTTAAAGTGCTTGCCTAGCATGCACAAAGACCCGGGTTCGATTCCTTGGAACCACGTCTATACAAAAAAGACAGAAGTGGTGCTGAGGCACAAGTGGTAGAGCTCTAGCCTTGAGAAAGTCCAAGAACAGCGCTCAGGCCCTGAGCTCAAGCCCAGGACTGGCAAAAAAAAAGAAAACAAAAAAACCTATGACTCTAGAGACATAATGTTTTATTTCATAAATTAATATGTTTCTATGACATACAATCCCTTAGCCTGATTTTGATTAAGTTCTAAATACTAAGTCCCAGTGATTGTAAATAGAGATTCCCTCCTTGAAAACTTGTTTGTTAAACTTGTCATTTAAAATATGATGTAAAAATGAATGTTAATAAATTCTCTAATTAAAATTTTTTTTACTATATTTGAAATACTAAAGTGGAACTAATTTTTAGAGGATACTGCAACAAATGAAGTATCTTGGTATAGGGATTTCAACATGACTAGGTTTCCTTCTCCATTAGTTTGTTTAAACTTGACTCTCTGAAGAAATCTGTAGCTCCATTCTCCATTCATAAATGTCATTTAAAATACAGTGTTGGAGGGCCAGAAGTTTGGCGTAGTGGTAGAGTGCTTGCCTAGCATGCATGAAGACCTGGGTTCGATTCCTTGTTACCCACATACATAGCAAAAAGCTGGAAGTGGTGCTGAGGCTCAAGTGGTAGACTGCTAGCCTTGAAAAAGTCCAAGGACAGTGCTCAAGCCCTGAGCTCAGGCCTAGGATGGGCAAAAAAATACAAATAAAAAATACAGTGTTGGAAAACAAAGCTATCAGAAGATAAACAATTCATTTTCTTCATGTTGCAGACAAAGCAACAGATTTTTGTCAGAGAGTAAATCATGTGGCTAAGTCATATATACCTAGTAAATATCACAGCCCAACATTTCTAATTCAATACTTGAAGCTGTTTTGATTCTACTATTAAATTTAGGGAGCAGGGGAATCGAATGAAAACTCTAAATCCCTTCTTCTTCTTACCTGACATATTGAGACAATGGGTAATATCAACTGGAGAAACAAGGGATGAAGAATGACACTAGAGGATGTGTGCGTAGCTGAAGCTAAAGAGCAAGAGTGTGTCCAGTACGGAGCTCACTGGACACTGGTCACTTGCGATGATCCAAATATACGCATGGACGATGCCATGGAAACCCCAGGATTCTACCAAGTAGTGATAGGTTCAGTGGGAGAATGATGTCATTACTCAGGCAGTTGAAAGGCCTGGAGTAGAAAATCACAAGATCAGAATCTGAACCAGAAGCTGGGTCTGGGTAGAGAATGGCAGAACTCTAGTAGCTCTTTAATGCTTGATCTTTGGTGACTTGAGGTCTTGCAAGACAGACAGGAAATCCCCTTTCATCTATGTTCTTATATTGAGGACATCATCTCAGTGTTTCTCACCAATGTTCATTAATAGTTATTTTTATTTTGCTTATTTTGCTTTCTATATTATATGATAATTCCATATTGCATATATAGTTCACATGTTTGAGGGATAAGGAAAGGGACTTTGAGATTGAAAACTTCATTGTTCTGAAACCGTTTAGTTGAGCCATTTGAATTTTCAAATAGTAGAAGCAGAATGAAAGAGCTTTTACCTGGTTGAAGAGTAGTGTTGATGATACCTTGTAGAGGATGATGTCATCTAAGGCACTTGCTTTCTAGTTTCTTGCCCCTGAAATCCTTATTCTGGGTTGTTCTAGCCATGTTGGACTTGGATCCCTCTTTATATTTCTCTTGTTCACTTAGGAACTGGTTCTTGGAAAACCTATTAGGTTTTGCATTCTTTTTTATTTCATTTTAAAACTTAATTTACTTTATTCTTATTGTAGTGGTGGTATACAGAGGTATTGCAATTGCACAAGTCAGGTAATAAGTATATTTCCATTTATACAGTATCTTCCGTTCCCTCATGCTCTCCCAGTCCTTCTTGTCTCTATCCACAAGTTATGTAGCTCACTTTCGTTGGTGTCCAGTGGGCTCCACTGCTCTGTTTTTGTCATTTTACCCTTGAGTTCTGTACACCTCCCAAACCCTTCTGAAGAGGTATACTTGAATACACCATACACAAGGTAAAGAAGACAGATCATCAAAAATTAAAAACTAAACAAAAGGAGGAAAAAAGAAGTTTCTTCTCTCCACTTTTTGGAGTTCATTTCTGTATTTTATATGAATTAGAACAGGCACATAGGCTTTGCATTTTTGTTTCTCTCCTAATGGTGCCCTCTGTTGTTCTCAGTGTTTATGATTATCTAGAGTCCTTTCTAATTCATATCCCAATGCATTTTAGATCTAATTTTTGTACATCGAAAAGAATATGCACGATTTGTGTCTCTGAGTTTGGCTTAGCTCACTTAACATGATTTGTTCTAGTTCTATTTCCTTGCAGATGATATTATTTTATTCTTCCTAATGGCTGTGTAAAATTCCATTGTGTATAGGTACCACATATTTTGGATCCACTCATCTATTGTGGGGCATCTGAGTTGCTCTATATCTTGCCTATTATGAATAGCGAAGCGATGAAAATGGTCTGTGTTTAGTTTTTTTGAGGAACCTCCATACTGCTATTCAGAGAGGTTGTACTCCTTTACATTCCCACCAATATGTAGTAGTGTTACTTTCCCCCCAAGATTTCCACCAATATTTGCAGTTCAAATTCACAATGTTGGACAATCTGACAGGGGTGAGATGGAATTTCAGAGTTGTTTTAATTTGCGTTTCCTTTATGGCCAGGGTTGATGAGCATTTCCTCAAGTGTATCTTTGCCATTCTCACCTCTTCTGAGAAATCTCTACTTAGCTCCCTTGCCCATTAAGTGATTGCTTTATAAGGTTTGGTAGGGGTTGGTTTCTTAAGCTCTTTGCGTATATTGGATATGAGGATTTTGATATATTGCTTGAAAAGGAAGATCTTTTCCCAGCAATCCTTTTTTTTTTGCCAGTTCTTTGCCTTGAACTCAGGGTCTGGGCACCATCCATGGGCTTCTTTTGCTCAAAGCTAGCACTCTCTCACTTGAGCCACAGCACCCCTTTTGGCTATTTCTGTTTATATGGTACTGAGGAATCCAACTCAGGGTTTCATGCATGTGTGGCAAGCACTGTACCACTAAGCCACAGTCCAGTCTACTTGTAGTTTTTGAATGGCTGATTGGAGATAAGAATCTCAAAAGGACTTTTTTTTTTGGCCAGTCCTGGGGCTTGAAGTCAGGGCCTGAGCTTTCTCAAGGCTAGAGCTCTACCACTTGAGCCACAGCACCAGTTCTGGCTTTTCTCTATGTGTGGTACCGAGGAATGAACCCAGGTCTTCGTGCATGCTAGGCAAGCACTCTACCACTAGGCCAAACTCCAGGCCCCACCCAGCAATTCTTTTATACTTTATTTTTTTTTCTGGATTCTATGCCTTGAGCTTTCTTGATCAAGGCTGTGCTCTATTACTTGAGCCATAGTACCACTTCTGACTCGTGGCTTAACTGTACATAACAGTCTTGTCACAGACAGAGATCAGCATGTGGCTTTTTGATTATCTGTTTCCACCCTCAAGACAGGCGGGCTACCAAAGAGATATCAGCATTTGGCCTTTTGAGAAGCTGGTCCCACCCTCCAGACAGGCGGGCTACCCACCAGAGATCAGCTTTTGATGGAATTTCTGATCCACCCCCATCCAAATTTGACTGAGTCTCACCAAGAGATTGAGTTCAAACAGAATGGATGCAATGTGACAGGATTATTTGGATAAATAACATGGCCCAGTTACCTTTGCAAATGCGCACAGAAGGTTTCATACCCTGTAAGTTAATCTCTCTAGGCATTTCCACTTCCATTTCAGTGTAGAATCCAAGTCCTACAGGCAGCCCAACTTTATAACAACATCCAAACACATGCACTAGATTTTTTCCTTCTTTTTGTCCTCCCTGCCTCCCTGGCTCCCTCCCTCCATTCCTTCTTTGCTTCCTTTCCTCCTTTTCTCATTTTTTCCTTCCTTCCTCCTTACTTGCTGTAATCTAAGCCCAGAGGGGCAGTCAGTTTTCCAATGGCCCTCTCCATTGCCCAGTGGTCCCGGTGTGTGGTGAGGACTGTGTTTAGACCATTGCCTTGCCCGTTGCCCCTAATGGCCACACATGAAAACCCAGGAGACTCTTATCTCCAGTTAACCACTATAAAACTGGAAGTGGTGCTCTGGCTCCAGAGGTGGGGTGGTAGCCTTGAGCTGTAAAGCTCAAGGAAAGCAGGACCAACAGAAAACAAAAAGAAACAAAAAATAACAACAACAAAATTCAGGACAAATAGTCAATTAAAAAACAAAACCTCCTCTGGTAGTTCTAAAAACCCTCTTGCTTCCATTTTTGCAGTTCATTATGATAAACATAATTTTACATAATCAGCTGGATATCATTATCGAGCCATTGTGATCCTCTCCTAAGAATATCCTCTTTTGTTCTCACTGTGAGAATGTTTAGAGTACTGTTTAATTAACCATGTCCAAGTGTAATTATTTGTCTTTAACTATCTAACAGAAGACATGGATTCTCTCATTTGTTCAATGTGCCGATAGATGTTTCTCACTTTAAACACAATTCTTTGGCTCAAATTTGTATCCCTGGCTCCTTTGGCCATTCAAGTACCCAGTGTCTGGTTCTTTCATATGTCAGAAGCATGGAGGGAGGCTGTTTTATCTCTCCTGTAAGTGAAACAAGGGTGTCAGTTCCTGAAGCTTCCTTCTCCTCATTGAGAACCACTATGGGATTCTGAGGCCCTTGTCTATATGCAAAGTGAGGTAAACAGAGAAACTATACAATAATAGAGCACAGGAAAGATGTGCATATGGAAAAAAAGAGGTTCATGTGACCAGGGTTTTTTTTTCTCCTGAAATAAGTCAACACAATTTAACCTCATTTTGTATGAAAGGATCATACAATTTAGTACTCTTTGTTCAGAAACTACTCAGGCATTTATATAAGTAGAAGGAATACATATAATTTTTCTTATAAAGATGATGTACAGATGGTGTATAGATGAGGGGAAATATTTTGGAAGATAAATATGAATAGTTTTTCTTTTTGTGTTTATGTAAAATATCTCATTTAAGCTATTGAATAGTATGTTCTGAGACTTTTAATTCTTTCAAAAATTCTGCTTTATCTACTGTATTTTCTTATTTCATCTTAGTAATCCAATATAGTTGAAACATACTGCTTTTTGTTTGATTGTGTATATGCTTGTATAGTAAGGCTTAGACTCAAAGGGTGGCAATAGCACTGAGCATTTTTGCTTAACTTTAGTGGTCTACCACTGGAGGCACAGGTACATTTCCAGCTTTTTCTTTTTCTTTTTTTTTCTTTTTTTTCGGTTGTGGGGCTTGATCTCTGGGCCTGGACGCTGTCCCTGAGCTCTTGAACTCAAGGCCACCACCCTACCCCTGGAACCACGGTATCATGTCCAGTTTTCTGATGTTTAATTGGAGATAAGAGTCTCATGGTCTTTAGTGCCTGTGCTGGCTTTGAACCTCAATCCTCAGAACTCAGCCTCCTGAGTAACTAGGATTCCAATCATGAGCCACTGTGCCAGGCTTCATTTCAAACTTTTTTTTTTTGGTAGGTCATGGGGCTTGAAGTGGGCCTGGGCCCTGTCCCTGAGCTCTTTATCTCAAGGCTACCAGCCTGTCCCTAGGCCTGGGTGTTGTCCATGAGCTCTTCAGGTCAAGGCTACCACCCTACCCTTGGGCCAAGCCATTCCCATTTTCTAGAGGTTAATTGAAATAAGAGTCTCTGGTCCTTTTTTGCCCACCTGGCTTTGAACCTTGCTCAGATCTCGGCCTCCCGTTTAGCTAGGATTACATGTGTGAGCCATCATGCCTGGCTTTTCTCCAGCTTTTTTATGGTGGTTAATTTTTATAACATTGTCTGGAATTTCTGACAGCTGTCTTGGAACTCTGATCCTCAGATTTTAGCTTCTTGTGTAGCTAGAACTACTGTTCCAAGACCTAGGCTCCTAGTAAAGCCTATTTAATATAGAGAGGAAATAGTACCAAGGCTGGAACTCACTCAGGTCCTTTCCCTGTTCCTTGTGTTACCTGCTCAATACTCGCTTCCACAACTTGATCCACAGCACCACCGCCAATTAATTGCATGTTCTTTCCATGGCAATTATTTATTTTGAAACACATTGAACAAAGTTGGATTTTGTTGAAACAAAGGCTCTAGAAAAGGCACGGTTGTGAGTCATACTGCGCAAAAAAGGGTCAGGATCAAATTTTGTAGTCAGCCAACCAGCTCTCACTGCTTTGTCTTAGCTCCCCATCCCCGTTAGTGTTTGTCTTGTGACTTCAGTTGTGGCTCCTCAGTAACTTCCCTTGGGCTGTGATAAACTGAGTGAGGCTGAGTTTCTGATGATTTCCATGAGCAAGAGCTGGCTCAGGGTAAGAAATGTATGGACAGAATCATTTTCCTTTGTGGTAAGCTCTAAGACATGTTTAGATCATTGCAGCTTAGCGCTGTACTCACTCTACATATAAATACCAAGAGCCTGTGAGAAGACAAACACATAGGTAGGCCTCCAAAGATAAATTTCCTCATCCCTTGTAATAATGCTTCCAATTATTTTGAGGTATGACGTCTTTGAATGATTCTGTGGCTGATGAAGCTTGTTAGAAGAGACATTGGAGGACTTGACAATCTAAAGTATATAAAGTTTTTCTTCCATTGGGATCAGTTTCATACTTTAAGTAGGCAAATTCTATAAAACTGATATGTAACTCATAGCTAATACCATATTTAACATCAGCACACCAGATTAATCTCTACTTGGTCTATGGACATCAAGGAACTCTATAGCTACCACAGGAAGGAATGTGAGAGTCAGAGGGATGTGGTGCACAATTCAGCTGTCACTTGTGCATAAACCCTGGAGATAATCCCTGGACTTCCCAATTTTAATTCTATGTAGACATATGCTGCTTATCTTGTTTTGTTCCTGAGTTTCTACAACACTTATCTTTTCTTTTGACAGGATTCAGTTAGGGGAGAATTTCCTGGAAGACAAAAGACAAAAGATTGTTCCAGTGATAGCCAGACCAGTCCCCACAATTTGTGTCAGAAGAAAAGGAATGAATATGGAGTCCAAGGTAAAAAGGATATCATTTTAGTTGAAATTAACTGGTTTTACTTAACATGAAACTATCAAGCATATTCTGGAGCAAGGGTCCTATTGCAAACTCTACACACTAATCTATTGGTTTGTGTACTTATAGTTGCTGAGAAACATTGCACAGAAAACCAACTAGCGTTACCTTTCTACAATTGTGATGATTATTTCTATGTCAAGATGACTTTACTCCTGACTAGGTAAATCAGTACTGTCCATGATAACAACTGGCTCAACCTCATGAGGCTTGACCTCACGAGCCTACATCTCCAGCCCAGCTTCTGTGATATTCCCCAAGTCTCTGCGTGTTTTCTGTATTGGGTAGACAGCATATGAGGAGGCCATCTGTTCAGACTGTTAGCAGAGTCCACAGCTACTGTAGAGGCATATGCACAAGACACATTTATTATAGAAACAATCTTTGTTTTCATTCTTGTGTATATTTTTATTATCTTTAAATAGTTGTACAAAGGCAGTATGAACCATCCATTTCCCATCAAGAGCCCCAGAGATCAAACCAATGGCTTAGTGATTGTCTATTTTAAGAAGATGGAGTCATAGGATGTTCATTTGGGATGTTCATGTGTGACATGAGGTGTGTGACATCACAGACCAGCATTCCACATTTTGTCTTGAAAGTAGCAAAAGAGCCAGGTGCTGGTGGCTGAAGTCTGTAATCATAGCTACTGAAGAGGCTGAGATCAGAGGATCACAGTTTCAAAGAAGCCTGGGTAGCAGAGTCCAGGAGACTCTTATCTCCAATTCAACACCAGAAAACTGGAATGGCACTGTGGCTCAGGGACAATGCCGAAGGCCTGAGTTCAAACCCCTCGATCAAAAAAAAAATCAAATAGCAAATTCCCATTGGGTATGATCCAACTAAGGCTGTGCTGTATTGATGAAATCTACTGTCTTAGATACTATAGTTACAATACCTGGTCATGTGAGACATTCCATCAATGCTGGTCAAAAGGATAGGGGATCCATAAGTGATGGTATTTATTTATTTATTTATTTATTAGCCAGTCCTGTAGATTCAGCTCAGGGCCTTAGCACTGTCTTTGGGCTTTCTCAAGGCTGAAGCTCTAGCACTTGAGCCACAGCACCACTTCTCCCCTTTTCTATGTATGTGGTACCAAGGAATCAAACCCGGGTCTTTGTGCTTGCTAGGGAAGCACTCTACTGCAATGGCAAACTCCAGATCTGATCCATGAGCATTGTTGTTCATGATCAGACCTCTACTAAACTATAACTCTCATTTGTGATTAACTAGAGATAAGAGCCCAAGGGGCTTTCATGCCCAAGCTGATTTCCAACCCCAATCCTCTGATCTCAGCTTCCTGACTTGCAAGAGTTAGAAGCAGAAATCTTTTCATTTGGTTGGCAGGAAAGATTTGTTAATAATTTAATGTGAAGTATAAATGTGCTCAATTGTAAGTTGCAAACCAATATGATATTAGGGATTTCTTTTTACTTTCATGTTTATTGAAATTTTAGAATCAGGGAAGTTTTTCATAATTGTCAATGTTTGTTGTAACATTGCCGCCTTGACAATGTCAAAGGTACTGATCAGTTTTTTTTGTGCCGTTATATATACATTTGTTCATTTCTTTTCATCTCTTTTTTTTTCTTCGCCAGTCCTAGGCTTGAGCTCAGGGTCTGAGTACTGTCCTTGGACTTTCTCAAGGCTAGAGCTCTACCACTTGAGCCTCAGCACCACTTCCACCTTTTTTCATGTATGTGGTACCGAGGAATCGAACCTGGGTCTTTGTGCATGCTAGGGAAGCACTCTACCACTAGGCCAAACTCCTGGCCCTCTTTTCATCTCTTTTTTTTGAAATTTAAAAATATTTACTGTTAGGGTGATTTACAGAGGGGTTACAATCAGATAAATCAGTTAATGAGTACTTTGCCTTTTAAACAGGATCATCTGCTCCCTCATTATCTCCCAGTTTTTCCCCTTTCCTCTTCCCTGCCCCTGCCAGGTTATATAGGTCATTTCCAACATTTTCTAGTGAGTCTCACTGCTGAATTGGTTTAGCCTTTGTCCTACTGCTTTCCCTTCTCCTCCCCAAATCAAATGAACGTATATAAAGACAAAGGGTACATACATTTAAAAAATAGTGACAAAGAGAATATACCAAGGAGAAAAAAGAAAGAAAAAAAGAAATAATTGCAAACAGTACAATAAAAAAATCTCTTGATTCCATTTCTTAGAGTTCATTTTGATCCTAGAGAACGTTCTATGATCATACGTACATAGCTATTGAGCCCTTGTGATCCTCTCCTAAGAACAGCTTCCGGTCTATTATATGATGAGTTGTCTCTGTCCCAGTGTAGCCATGTGGCCTGTGGGCTCCATCCCTGGTGTTTATGTTCCTCCTAGAGGTACTTGGATAACTCCAGGGCTCAGACGCAACCACCACTGCAGCCACTGCTGTTGTGACTGCTGGCACAATCACTGTATGTGGATACCGAATTCTGTCTTCTTATGCAAGCAGTTTATAATTTTCTTCTTTGGCATTAATCTCTGTATAAACAATAGCTACGTTGGAGTGACTGTCTAGATGTGAAAAGCTGGATGGGACCCTCAAGTTCTGCTTCCTCAGGGGACTTAGTTGGGTCAGTTATCCATCTGCCATCTTCTCCAAAATTCAACGTTTTAAAATCAATTTATTCAATTGTAACATCTTTGTGAAAATGACTAGTAGGAAAAATGATACACATTCAGGTGTGTAAAAGTAGGGAGGTACTGGTGAACCATTCTAATAATCCTCAGGAAGCTGGGACCCGAGGATAGTGGTAGAAGTAGATATGGATCAAGTGACTGTGCATTGGCCTCAAGTATGTGTAAAAACAATGCAATAAAGACTACATTTGGTTTCATTCTGGAAATGTACTATTGTGCCTCTGACTAGTGTACGTCTAAATGGTGTGATGAATTATATTTCAGGAAAGTTTTTTGTTTTATTGTGTGGGTCCTGTGGTTTGAACTCAGGGTCTGAGCACTCCCTCTGAGCTTTTTTGGCTTAAAGCCAGGTCTCAACCATATCAGCCAGAGCTCTTCTTTTGGCTTTTTGATGGTAAATTAGAAATAAGTGTCACACAAAATTATGTCACAGGAATGATCATTCCTGCATAGGCTGTCTTTGAAGAGCAATCCTCAGTCCGCAGCCTCTGCGCTAGCTAGGAATACAGGCACGAGCCAATGGCTCAAGAAATGGTTTTCAGCACAATTTAGTAAGCTTCCTACAATGATTCTCCACCCTGTGTCCTTCTACTCGGTTCTCCTTTCCTGTCCTCTCAGTCGCCATCGCCCACTCCCCATCCAGCTGTGCCTCTTGTGGCCTCTGAAGTGGAACACAGGGCCCTGCAGCTTGACTGCAGTGACTCATTGCTGTGCCTGTGCAAATGCCTGTCTCCCTGGGGTTCTCCCGGAATAGACACTAGGAGCAGATTTTGCTTGTGCTGGTCCTTTGCGGCGAGTGGTGTGGGAACCAGCAAGGCAAGAAGGAGCAGTACAGGACACATTTAGTGTTTTGTCTACTTCACATGTTTGATCTTGTCCACCCATTAGCTCCAGATCCTCAGTTGGGAAATTTAGGTTGGAAATCTGGGTGCACTTGCATTCTCTGAGGAATTCAGAGACTCAGGCCTCCATTGGAGGCCTCGACCTTTGAATTTAATGTGATCCCAGGCCACAGCTGAACCTCACAAATCAAGTGGACCAGTGATACTAGCCCTGTGTGTTTAGTGATTAATTGAAGTATTATAGCACCTCTTGCTGCCCTGAATAATTAAATGGGTACTGAATAAATAAATAAATGATCCTAAATGATGAGGCCATTCTCAGGGTGGACTTTATGCTACTTTGCCTCACTGACTAAGCCCCAGGATAGCCTTTGTCCCCAGGATAACCATGAGCTCTTGGCTCTAATGTGGTAGATTTCTCTCATATCATGCATTTGCCTTTTCTTCTTCTCATCTTAGATAACTGCATCGTGTGTGTGTGTGTGTGTGTGTGTGTGTGTGTGTGTGTGTGTGCGTGTGTGTGTGTGCCAATACTGGGGGTAGAATTGAGGGCCAGTGTGTTTCACTTATCTTTTTCACTCAGTGGTACTGTAAACTTCCCTTTCCACTCTATGCTGCTCAAATTACAATGAGCTTATGACTTATTTGTCTGCCATTGCTGCCTTAGAGTCTCAGTATTCATCTCTCAGTCTCTTGATTGGCTAGGATTACAAGGAAGAGCCATGACCACCTGGCTTCAAAGTGTGTGGGTCCCCTGCTTCACCTGCCCCCTAAAGCTCAACATTTTTCACAGTACCCTAGAGCCGTTTACTGTACTTTTTCTTGCCACTGCTAGAGCTTGATCTCAGCACCTGAACACTGCCCTTGGGCTTCTTTTGCTCAAGGCTAGCATTCTAATAGTTGAGCCACTGGGTGATTTCCGTCATTTTCAGTGTATGTGGTAACAAGGAATTGAACTCAGGGCTTCATGCATGCTAGGCAAGCACTCTACCACTTGCTCATGCTCCAGGCGCTGTTTTCTCCCATTTTTGAAAAGTATTTTCTAAGTAGTATTTAGAACCCAACCTTAGAAATTAAGTCTTATAACACGGCTCCATGATTCTTCTAAAAGACAAAATGACCTTTCCTTTTTTCTTCCTACTCTTGGACTCTGTTGGTTCTGATGTCTTTAATCCTCCCATGCACAATTCAAATGCAACTTTTCTCCACCCTCAATCCAATTTCTTCTTTCAAGTTTAACTTTTGAGTCCAAACTCTATCCAAAATGAAGCCAAACTTTGCAATATCATAAAACTCATATGGGTTCTTTATTAGTCATATATTCAATTTCATTACATTTAATCATTCAGGTTTATTAAGTTTTGGGTATATTGTAGTAATATTATTCTACCAACATCTATGCATTTATATCCATATACTATATGCCTATATAAATGTTCATATTTATCTTTGTATATATATATACATATATATTTTTATATATATATGGGAAAACATGTGGTACACACAATTGCAGCAACTCTTACACTGTGTAGCCATAGTAGCGAGACACTTCCATATCTCTTTGCCTCTGAACAAAAAACTGCAGTTTCCCCAAAGCAGTGTATTGGGCAGCATTCTCACGCTCTTGCTGGGCCCGCCTTTTCATGGCTTCACGCTCTGGCCTTTGCTCCTTGGTGATGGGATTTGATACTACAGGGCCAGGAATATCGGGTTTCCTCCATGGAATTGGTTGGCGGCTGAAATCTTGGAGTAGGTACTGGTTATGAGGCTTAGGCGGTGAACGGAACTCGTTCCCAGCAGTGGAAACAGGCTTGTGCTGGACAGAAGCGCTGGATGAGGTTGAGTGGGGTTCAGGCCTAGCAACAGCAGACTGAGATACACTAGGCTGGGGAGCATTGGCCGATCCCTGTGTGTATGTATTGGTTACACTTGGCTGAGATGCTTTGGTGGAACCTCTGAGACTCGTGTTGGCAGAAGCTGGTTGAGACAGGCTGACTGCGGTAGGTTGAGCCGTGGTAGGATGAGGCCGTGCAGGGTATGGTACAGTGGGCCTCCTGGAGGCCAGAGACTGTGGCCTGTGAGGAACGGGTCGAGCCTGAGGCTTCTCTGGGGTTAGAAAAGGCAAAGGAACCAACTTGACCTTGCCAGGGGGAGGCAGCTCATCCTGGGATGGGGATGGACACTGGCTTTCACTCCTTTCCCTTTTCTTGACTTGAATGTTTCTAGGGCCTTTACCCTCATGTGGAATATCCAGCCATGATTTCATAGCAGATTCTCGTTTGCCGCTTGCAGTTTTCTTCTCATTCTTCTTTCCTAGGGCATGAAAAACCTGCACTGACTCCCACATCTGCACGCCTAGGTTGGTTCGAGGTCTTTTGAAGGTCTCTTGGCTAAGCTCAGGGTGGCTTCTCTTGTGCTTCATCTTGGGAATGCTTGCCTTCTCTTCTGCTTTCAGTTTGTTCCCTGACTGCTTGGTTTCTTCACATTTCTTGGGATTGCTTCCCCTGATCCTTTTGGGCTCATTCTGCCCATGGCTCTTTGTTTTGCTCACCCTGCTGGATGCAGGCTTTGGGGTCTGGGCTGTGTTCAGGGAAGCCTTGTCACTGGCTGGGGTGCTACACTCAGTTTCCTCTTCCTTCAGCAGGCCCTGTGGCTGCAGCTGCTGGCCTTTGGCCTCGGGAGTTCCATCCACACTTTCCAAGGCGTCGTGCTTGTTCTTGGACACTTGATCAGTGGAATACTTGGTGACCACAGAGTTTTCCTGCAGCAGAATCTCATTGATGGTGTCTGTATCTTTGATGTGGGTTATAGTAGAAATATTGGATTGCTGAAAATCTGTGAAGGAGGTGAAAATCTGGTTAAAATGAATGTCTTGACCATCACAGTGATATCTGTTAGCTACCCACTGTCACATTCCATTCCATTTGTCTCAAGACTCAGAGTATCCAAATTGGCCTTGTTCCATGTAGACTTCTGTCTTGGCCCTAAGGTTAATGTCGACCTGCAGCTGCTAAATGTCAGGTGGAGCATCCTGACTTTCTGTTAGTTTCTCAAAGGCAACCAGAGGCTTTCAAACCTTGCTTTCAATTTCATCCTAATGCTTATTCTCTGTGTCTGGATTTGCTGGAGGCAAGACCAAGGTACTAGGAATGTTTACTACTGGATTGATATTGGAATGTCTCCAAAGTCAGGTGACACATGTTTCTCTCAAGGACTTCAACATTTATGCTTGTAGGACTTGGGTTGTCTGCAGTTTGTGACTGGCAAAATTTATGATTCTAGAAAGTTGTGATTCTAGAAAAGTGTATGCATTGCCAGGGAAGTTTCTACTGATGTAAAGAAATCACAGCAGAAATCAGTCCCTGGTAAGTAACATGCTCCATTTATGCACCAATGATTTAAGGGCATTGTCATCACTGAGCAAGGTGTTTCTAGCAGCTAGTTTTAAGCACCATGGACAGGATCGTGAGTTGGAAGATCGTGATAGCTACTCTATGTAAAACTTGTGCTAATTCATTTTCATTATTTCTTTTCCCTTTTCCTCTATAGAATTGTTGTCAGTGAAATAAAAATGAAAGAAGTTTTAAAAGTAGGAAATGATTTGGACATCATGTATGGGTCAGAAGTAAAGTAGTTCCTTACTGTGTTCTTGACTCTGGTTTCAAACAACAAAAAACCCAGCTTTATAAAGTGTCATCTATTTATATAGTTGTCGATTATTGCCAGTGTCCTGTAAGTAAAATAGGTGTTGATTCTCACCCTGATCTGAGAGAACGGCAAGTGAGGGGCAGTCAGGGAGGGGAGGACAGGTTTAGCATGTTTTGAGTGCATTTCTGAGAGTTGAGTGTGTGTGCATGTGCATGTGTGTGTGAGGGAGAGACGGGGAGAATAGAGAGCTAGAGAATGTGATCATGCACTGGATGCTTCTGGGACTTGAACTCAGCCTTTTTTCTTTTGCTGCTTGACTTTTTCTTAGGCCTGATGTATTCTCGCTTTTTTTAGGCATCTATTGTCTGCATTTGGGAACTGACAATGAGATGTTGAAAACACTTTGCAGGCTGACTTTGAAATTTGTTCCTCAGCTCTCAGGCTCCTGATTAGCTAGGCCACAGGCATGATTCAGTGGTGCTCAGCTCCAGGGTGGAATTCCTGCCCATGAAATATGCAAAATATATATTCTCACCTGCTTCCTTTGGGCAGGTTCTCTGCACACAGTAAAGCAAGTTTATCTGCTATTATCAAAACTAATGTTTGACATATTTTCCAATGAAAGCAAAGAACTCGAACAAGAAGGGGATTAATTAGGGAGAATGGATTGTGAGGACAATGTAGACCATGGCCTCACTGAGTGTGCTTTGGGTGGCATCTAAGAGCAGCACAGCCATATTTCCTCACTTATGTATTTACTTAATTATCCAGTGCAATTAGTGGCAGCACTGAGGTTTGAAGCCGTCAGTGCTCCACCACTGGAGCCATACCCTTGGCCCTCTGCCTCATGGCAGAAATTGGAGGTCTCCTTGTGAGTGTGGTGGGTGAGACTGAGGATTTAGACTATATTTGTGGAGTAGTGGAGACTCTATGCAGATGCAGGTCAGCCCCTCCTTTTTGTGCTGCTAATCCTGTTCCTTTCTGTTGTCTGTGCTTACCTTGAACATTGGTTTCTGGGTGGTGTTGAGCAGACACAGAGTAGTAGATTCCAGAAGTGGAGACTGGTGGTGGGACATTTGCGGGCTGAACCTCTTGGAGCATCATCACGATTTCTGGCTGAGGAGCAAAGACCCTGCTCCCTGTATAGGACACAGAGCCATATGATTGCAGGCAGGGACCAGGTTCTCCAGATAATAGAGGGCCCACTGTGCTTTGGTTATAGTAGTAAATTTGGTTGTTTCGTTGGCAGGGAAGTAACAAGCTACTACTCTCTTGTTGTGGAATGTGAGATAACGTCCCCTGAACCAGGCTGGCAGACAGCGATGGATACAGAGGGACTATGGCATTTGCATCCGCATATCGAGATGTCATAGTCATTGAAGGGACTGCTGTGCCCTGGTCAATGAGAGTCAATGTGAAGTCTCCCAGTGCAGAGGACTTTTTATTGTGTCCTGTGTACTCCCATTCAAAAGCACTGGCACAGGAGGAGGCTGCAGTGGAGATGTGGTTCTGGCCAGTAACCCCTGACAGCATGGGTGTGCTGGAATGTTGGCAAAGACCCGTGAGTGGCTGCAAAGAGGTGCCAGAGGTTGATGGCAGTGGCCATGCTGAAGTGAAGGCTGGGGTGGAGACTGTGGAGATGTTGCAGCTGTTGCCTGTTAGAGAAGTGGCATCGTTCTCCACAGGAAGAGGAAGCTGTAGTGAGTTTGCAGCTCCAAGTAAAGATGGATGCTGGAAATTGTCTGCAAGAAGCAAGGGGTGGTTAAAAAATGGATAAGGTTGCGCAACTCTCACTGTTTGGGAGGAACAGCGTATTGGAAGCTGGCTGTGACTGACTGGGAATGCTCTCATTCCAATAGCCACCCACATTCTTCTGATGAACTTTGCAAAGAGGTTCAACAGGAGACACCAAGTGGTTCCTGTGCTGTTTCCTAGGCAGAAGCAGGCTTCTCCTTCTTGTCCTGACTTTCCCTGAGTCACTCCTAACTGTGTCCTAGCATGTGAGCCTTTTGAATCTCAGGTATCCTCAGTGTACTTGTTAGATCACCCATTCAAGAGCAGGAAACCTAGGGGCAGAGGCCAGCCTGATTGGCTCAAATACTTCTTTTGAATTACTACGAGCACCGTGTTCCAAAGGGTGAGCAGGTGAAGAATGCCCAGAAATCAGGAGAACTTGAACTTCCTATAAGCCAGTGGATGTTGGTCTTGAGAAAATAGTTTGCATTTTTCTTGGTATTGTGTAACCTTATAGAAATCTCTGGCCATTTTTAGTGCTTACTTAAAACACAGACCAGAAGATAAGTAAAGAATACAATGACCACCTCAGAGTTCCCAATATACTTTTTGTAGGAAACCTGAAACCCTCTGCTGGGTTGGGTGGCTCACTCCGGTAATCCTAGCTACTCAGGAGGCTGAGATCTGAGGATTAAGGTTCAAAATCAGCTGGAGCACAAAAAGACCTGAGACTCTTATTTCCAATTAAGCTCCAGAAAACGGGAACTGGGACTTGGCTCTAGGGTAGGATGGTAGCTCTGAGCTGAAGAGCTGAGGGATTCTCCCAGGCCCTTGTCAAAACCCATGACCCACACAAAAGAAGAAAAGGAAGGGGCCAGGAGTTTGGCCTAGTGGTTGAAGTGCTTGCCTAGCATGCATGAAGACCCGGGTTCGATTCCTTGGTACCACATACACAGAAAAAAGCTAGAAGTGGTGTTGAGGCTCAAGTGGTAGAGCTCTAGCCTTGAGAAAGTCCAAGGACAGTGCTCAGGCCCTGAGCTCAAGCCCAGGACTGGCAAAAAAAAAAGAAGACTGAGACGTTCTGAACTTCAAGTCACTCATCAATGATATATTATACATGCTGAAAACAATGATATCAGTAATAATATTGAATAATGAATGTAAGTGACATATTATACATGACTGATATGGAACAAAATAGAAAGACATTAAAGCTAATTTGGATGTATGTCAAATATTCATTATAGTATACTTACCAATAAATAAAGTGATCTTATTACATATGCAATGTTGTGAAAACAAACATTTTCTCATCTATTTCAGACAAAAACCGTCACAGGATTAGAAAGTGGTTTTGAATTATATGTGTGTGTGTGTGTGTGTGCGTGTGTGTTTGCGTGTGTGTGTGTGCGTGTGCATGTGTGTGTGCGCGTTTTGTATTCTGGGAGTTGAACTGAAGTTGGTATAGGTGTAATGTGTGTGGAAGCAGAAAAATGCATTAAATGTAAATATTCAAGCAGTCACGCTTTGTTTTTGCTAGTCCTGTTCTTGAGCTCAGGGCCTGAGCACTGTCCTTGGACTTTCTCAAGGCCAGAGCTCTACTACTAGAGCCTCAGCACCACTTCTAGCTTTTTTCTATGTGTGTGATACCAAGGAATTGATCCTGCATCTTCATGCATGCTAGGCAAGCACTCTACCACTAGGCCAAACTCCCAGCCCCCATGCTGTTTTTAAATACAGATTTTATTCTTATACTTCTGCATGTGAAATGTTTGAAATTATACTTTCAAGATAAAATTCTGGAAAGGACTATTTTGGACAATAGGGCCTAATATGTGCTATGTAACTGTTGTATCATGTTTACAAGGTGAAAATTTTCAGAGCTCAGAGGCTCAGAATTTCTATTTTCTGGTCTTTCTCAGCTTGTGGAAGCTGTTGAATTTCCTTAGCGAAAGCTTTCTTTCTCCACTTAAAGGCATACCACTCCAATCTGTTCTTATATCGCTCATCTCTCATTCTTCTCCCTGGATTGACAATAGTGAATCTTCCTTTTCATGAACATGGATAACTCTTCATTTATTCGACTGCTCCTTTGATTTTCTCACCAAAGCTTGGTAATTTTCAGCATGTACATCTTACACATATCTTTTGTAATTATTCTAAATATCTCATAATTTTGGTAGTATAAATGGCACTCTCAATTCAATTTCCAGTTGCTTTTTGAGAATGATTAATCATTGTCTTCTGACCCTATATCCTGGAAGTTAGGTAACTTGTTTTTTGTTTTTACATCATCCCTCATGCCATATACATGGTCATAATTGACATAGATCAATATTTTTGAATGTGCAGGAGACCTAGTATCCCTAGCACATGGGATAGTGTGGTTAGACAATCACTTTTTTTTTTTTGCCTGTCCTGGGCTTGAGCTCAGGGCCTCGGCACTGTCCTTGGACTTTCTCAAGGTTATAGCTCTACCACTTGAGCCTCAGGACCACTTCTGACTTTGTTGTTTTTTTTCCAATGTATGTGGTACCAAAAAATCGAACCTGGCTTTTTCGTGCATGCGAGGCAAACACTCTACCAGTAGGCCAAACTCCTAGTCCCAGACAATCACTTTTGTCAGGACATTAATACCAGATTGGACAATATAGCACAAATGTAGAAAAGAAAAAATCAGAACAAAGAAAGACAAACCAAAATGATTTCTCTAAATATCATACCTCAATGTAAAGATATTAATTGTTCTAGCTGGGTATTTAAATCAACTTAGTATAAATAGCAGCATCAAAAAATCTTTAAAAACTGTTTGAAATGGCAATTAATGCACCATCTATCTGGCAAATATCATGTAACCCTTATATAACAGTAAAAAAAAAATATATATATATAAACGTTTGAAAACCAATCTGAGAAAAATATTGATACAAATGTAAAATAAACACTTAGAATTCTATCATTATCATCATTATGTACAGCTTTTAGTTGAAACCTGCTTCTGATACAAATTAGAATACTTTATTAAAAAATGCATGTTCAGCTCTCATGTTTCAAGGCTGTAATCCTAACTACTGGAGCTTGAGGTTTGAAAATTATTATTTCAAGCCAGTCCTTCCCATAAAGTCTGTAGGACTCTTATTAACGGTTAAATATCAAAACCTGGAATTGGAGACCTGATGAGTTGTAGAGCTCTACCTATAAGCGAAAAAGCCAGAGACAGTGTCAAGCTTGGAGTTTAAATCTTGGTATTCATACAAACATACACACACACACACACACACACACACACACACACACACACACACACACACTTCCATGAAGTCTAAATATAAGAATGAAAAGTAATGTTGAAATATATTACAGAACCTTCTGTGTAATCCCTCTCAAGAAATATTTCTTAAAATAATTTGGAATACATATCTAAAATGTTTACATTGCAAACTGTCAAGGCTCAGTAGCTCCCTTCTCTAATCCTATTTGGGAAACAGTCTGCTGGACAGTGGTTTGAGATCCATCTAGGCTGGTTACTGAACACCTCATCTCAATCAAATAAGCCCTCTGTTAGTAGATCATGACTGTGGCCCAAGGTACAAGAGAGTCCTTCCTAGGTGGTAGGATCATGGTTCAAGGTTTGCCTGACCTAAAATTTCATATCTTCAAGAAAAACCTAGCTAAAACAAAGAAAGCTAAAGGAGTGGCTGGCACCTGTGCCGGCCCTAAGTTAGTCAGGTTGACAAAAGGCTCGTTCAAAGCATCATCTGTATTCACAGTCAACGAGAAAAAAAACAAACACATAACAAACCTAAAGCAGGAACCAGCTAAAAGTGACATCTCAGAAACTGCTTTTAATGATTCTCTGTTTTAACCTTAGTTGGCTTTTGGTCCATCAATGTGGCTAACACTAACTTCATTTTGCCTGGCTCTGGTTAGATTGCCCTCGGTTTTCTGTGTGTGGATTTAAAAATGTTTGATCCTCTTCAACATTCTATTGAAACCACCGCTGTTTTCTTGAGAATGTCTTTGGCTCTGTCTTATTTCTCATCACCTTCTTCATCTTTTCTTCACCTCTAGTTCCTGGTGAACCTTTCCTTCTAGATCATCTGCCTCGTTCTAGTCCCGTCATCCCCTCTCTCTTCCTGTTTTTCTCTTTACCTTGTCTGAGCAGAAATATGGAAACACACACTATGCTTAAATTTACTACATTTGATATAAACGTAACTATATAGACATCAAAACCTATGACTCTAGAGACATAATGTTTTATTTCATAAATTAATATGTTTCTATGACATACAATCCCTTAGCCTAGTTTTGATTAAGTTCTAAATACTAAGTCCCAGTGATTGTAAATAGAGATTCCCTCCTGGAACACTTGTTGGTTAAACTTGTCATTTAAAATATGATGTAAAAATCAATGTTAATAAATTCTCCAATTAAAAAAATTTTACTACATTTGAAATACCAAAGTGGAACTAATTTTTAGAGGATACTGTTACAAATGAAGTATCTTGGTATAGGGATTTCAACAGGACTAGGTTTCCTTCTCCATTAGTTTGTTTAAAATTGACTCTCTGAAGAAATCTGTAGCTTCATTCTCCATTCATAAATGTCATTAAAAATACAGTGCTGGAGGCCCGGGAGTTTGGCCTAATAGTAGAGTGCTTGCCTAGCATGCATGAAGACCTGGGATCGATTCCTCGGTACCCCACATACATAGCAAAAATCTGGAAGTGGTGCTGAGGCTCAAGTGGTAGACTGCTAGCCTTGAGAAAGTCCAAGGACAGTGCTCAAGCCCTGAGCTCAAGCCCAAGACGGGCAAAAAAAATACAGTGCTGGAAAACAAAGCTATCACAAGATAAACAATTCATTTTCTTCATGTTGCAGACAAAGCAACAGATTTTTGTCACAAAGTAAATCATGTGGCTAAGTCATATATACCTAGTAAACATCACAGCCCAACATTTCTAATTCAATACTTGAAGCTGTTTTGATTCTACTATTAAATTTAGGGAGCAGGGGAGTCTAATGAAAACTCTAAATCCCTTTTTCTTCTTACCTGACATACTGAGACAATGGGTAATATCAACTGGAGAAACAAGGGATGAAGAATGACACTAGAGGATGTGTGCGTAGCTGAAGCTAAAGAGCAAGAGTGTGTCCAGTACGGAGCTCACTGGACACTGGTCACTAGCGATGATCCAAATATACGCCTGGACGATGCCATGGAAACCCCAAGATTCTACCAAGTAGTGATAGGTTCAGTGGGAGAATGATGTCATTACTCAGGCAGTTGAAAGGCCTGGAGTAGCCAATCACAAGATCAGAATCTGAACCAGAAGCTGGGTTTGGGTAGAGAATGGCAGGAGAGCTCTAGTAGCTCTTTAATGCTTGATCTTTGGTGACTTGAGGTCCTGCAAGACAGACAGGAAATCCCCTTTCGTCTACGTTCTTATATTGAGGACATCACCTCAGTGTTTCTCACCAATGTTCATTAATAGTTATTTTTAATTTGCTTATTTTGCTTTCTATATTATATGATAATTCCATATTGCATATATAGTTCACATGTTTGAGGGATAAGGAAAGGGACTTTGAGATTGAAAACTTCATTGTTCTGAAACCGTTTAGTTGAGCCATTTGAATTTTCAAATAGTAGAAGCAGAATGAAAGAGCTTTTACCTAGTTGAAGAGTAGTGTTGATGATACCTTGTAGAGGATGATGTCATCTAAGGCACTTGCTTTCTAGTTTCTTGCCCCTGAAATCCTTATTCTGGGTTGTTCTAGCCATGTTGGACTTGGATCCCTCTTTATATTTCTCTTGTTCACTTAGGAACTGGTTCTTGGAAAACCTATTAGGTTTTGCATTCTTTTTTATTTCATTTTAAAACTTAATTTACTTTATTCTTATTGTAGTGGTGGTATACAGAGGTATTGCAATTGCACAAGTCAGGTAATAAGTATATTTCCATTTATACAGTATCTTCCGTTCCCTCATGCTCTCCCAGTCCCTCTTGTCTCTATCCACAAGTTATGTAGCTCACTTTCGTTGGTGTCTAGTGGGCTCCACTGCTCTGTTTTTGTCATTTTACCCTTGAGTTCTGTACACCTCCCAAACCCTTCTGAAGAGGTATACTTGAATACACCATACATAAGGTAAAGAAGACAGATCATCAAAAATTAAAAACTAAACAAAAGAAAGGGGGAAAAAGGATGTTTCTTCCCTCCACCTTTTGGAGTTCATTTCTGAATTTTATATGAATAAAAAGAGGCACATGGGCTTTGCATTTTTGTTTCTCTCCTAATGGTGCCCTCTTTTGTTCTCAATGTTTGTGATTATCTAGAATCCTTTCTAATTTATATCCCAATGCATTTTAGATCTCATTTTTGCACATCCAAAAGAATATGCACGATTTGTGTCTCTGAGTTTGGCTTAGCTCACCTAACATGATTTGTTCTAGTTCTATTTCCTTGCAGATGATATTACTTTATTCTTCCTAATGGCTGTGTAAAATTCCATTGTGTATAGGTACCACATAGTTTGGATCCACTCATCTATTGTGGGGCATCTGAGTTGCTCTATATCTTGCCTATTATGAATAGCGAAGCAATAAAAACGGTCTGTGTTTAGTTTTTTTGAGGAACCTCATACTGCTGTTCAGAGAGGTTGTACTCCTTTACATTCCCACCAATATGTAGAAGAGTTACTTTCCCCCCAAGATTTCCAACAATATTTGCAGTTCAAATTCACAATGTTGGACAATCTGACAGGGGTGAGATGGAATTTCAGAGTTGTTTTAATTTGCGTTTCCTTTATGGCCAGGGTTGATGAGCATTTCCTCAAGTGTATCTTTGCCATTCTCACCTCTTCTGAGAAATCTCTACTTAGCTCCCTTGCCCATTAAGTGATTGCTTTATAAGGTTTGGTAGGGGTTGGTTTCTTAAGCTCTTTGCGTATATTGGATATGAGGACTTTGATATATGGCTTGAAAAGGAAGATCTTTTCCCAGCAATCCTTTTTTTTTTTTTGCCAGTTCTTTCGCTTGAACTCAGGGTCTGGGCACCATCCATGGGCTTCTTTTGCTTAAAGCTAGCACTCTATCACTTGAGCCACAGCACCCCTTTTGGCTATTTCTGTTTATATGGTACTGAGGAATCCAACTCAGGGTTTCATGCATGTGTGGCAAGTACTGTACCACTAAGCCACATTCCAGTCTACTTGTAGTTTTTGAATGGCTGATTGGAGATAAGAATCTCAAAAGGACTTTTTTTTTTTGGCCAGTCCTGGGGCTTGAAGTCAGGGCCTGAGCTTTCTCAGGCTAGTGCTCTACCACTTGAGCCACAGCACCAGTTCTGTCTTTTCTACATATGTGGTACCGAGGAAGCGAACCCAGGTCTTCGTGCATGCTAGGCAAGCACTCTACCACTAGGCCAAACTCCAGGCCCCACCCAGCAATACTTTTTTTAAAAAATTTTTTATTGTAATTAATAAAAATTTTACATGATATTTGCCAGATAGAAGTTGCATTAATTCACATACATTGATACCCTTTCACATGTCTTGGTACCCATTACCCTCCTCCCCACCCCCCTACTGTGTGGTTCCCCCCCCACCAATTCTTTTATAGTTTATTTTTTTTTCTGGATTCTGTGCCTTGAGCTTTCTTGATCAAGGCTGTGCTCTATTGCTTAAGCCATAGTACCACTTCTGGCTCGTGGCTTAACTGTACATAAGAGTCTTGTCACAGACTTTCTTAACTGGGATGGCTTTGAACTGTGGTCTTCCTGAGTAGCTATGATTACAGGCATGAGCCCCTAGTACACCACGAGTTGTGCATTCTCATACTCATAGATGTCAACTCCTAGAGATACAGGTCTCTTTTTTGCATAGCCCTGATACTTTGAAAAGTAGTCTCTGCCCATTAGAAGCAAATACTAAAGAAATGGAATACACAGAGGAAGGCAGACTTCTGTCTGACTTAAAAGGCTTTTATTGTAAAGATGATATACATAGGGGTTACAGTTACTTAAGTCCGGTAACGAGTACATTTCCTTTTGAACAGTGTTACCGCCTCCCTCATTCTCCCCCGGGTTTGCCTTCTCCCCACTTGAAGTTATATCGTTCATTTCCAACATAGTGTCTAGTCCGTGTCACTGCTAAATTGGCTTACCCTTTATCTCACCATTTCTGTGCTTCTTCCAGTGATAGCCAGACCAGTCCCCACAATTTGTGTCAGAAGAAAAGGAATGAATATGGAGTCCAAGATAAAAAGGATGTCATTCTAGTTGAAATTAACTGGTTTTACTTAACATGAAACTATCAAGCATATTCTGGAGCAAGGCTCCTATTGCAAACTCTACATAGTAATCTATTGGTTTGTGTACTTATAGTTGCTGAGAAACATTGCACAGAAAACCAACTAGCGTTACCTTTCTACAATTGTGATGATTATTTCTATGTCAAGATGACTTTACTCCTGCCTAGGTAAATCAGTACTGTCCATGGTAATAACTGGCTCAACCTCATAAGGCTTGACCTCTCGAGCCTACATCTCCAGCCCAGCTTCTGTGATATTCCCCAAGTCTCTGCATGTTTTCTGTATTGGGTAGACAGCATATGAGTAGGCCATCTGTTCAGATTGTTAGCAGAGTCCACAGCTACTGTAGAGGCATATACACAAGACACATTTATTATAGAAACAATCTTTGTTTTCATTCTTGTGTATATTTTTATTCTCTTTAAATAGTTGTACAAAGGCAGTATCAACCATCCATTTCCCATCAAGAGCTCCAGAAATCAAACCAATGGCTTAGTGATTGTCTATTTTAAGAAGATGTAGTCATAGGACGTTCACTTGGGATGTTCATGTGTGACATGAGGTGTGGGACATCACAGACCAGCATTCCACATTTTGTCTTGAAAGTAGCAAAAGAGCCAGGTGCTGGTGGCTCATGTCTGTAATCCTAGCTACTGAAGAGGCTGAGATCAGAGGATCACAGTTTCAAAGAAGCCTGGGTACCGTAGTTGAGGAGACTGTTATCTCCAATTCAACACCAGAAAACTGGAATGGCACCGTGGCTCAGAGACAATGCCCAAGGCCTGAGTTCAAACCCCTCGATCAAAAAAAAAAAAAAATCAAATAGCAAATTCCCATTGGGTATGATCCAACTAAGGCTGTGCTGTATTGATGAAATCTACTCTCTTAGATACTATAGTTACAATACCTGGTCATGTGAGACATTCCACCAATGCTGGTTAAAAGGATGGGGGATCCATGAGTGATGGTATTTATTTATTTATTTATTTATGAGCCAGTCCTGTAGACTGAGCTCAGGGCCTTAGCACTGTCTTTGGGCTTTCTCAAGGCTGAAGCTCTAGCACTTGAGCCACAGCACCACTTCTCCCGTTTTCTATGTATGTGGTACCAAGGAATCAAACCCGGGTCTTTGTGCTTGCTAGGGAAGCACTCTACTGCTAGGGCAAACTCCAGACCTGGTCCATGAGCATTTTTGTTCATGATCAGACCTCTACTGAAACTGCAACTCTCATTTGTGATTAACTAGAGATAAGAGCCCAAGGGGCTTTCATGCCCAAGCTGATTTCCAACCCCAATCCTCTGATCTCAGCTTCCTGACTTGCAAGAGTTAGAAGCAGAAATCTTTTCATTTGGTTGGCGGGAAAGATTTGTTAATAATTTAATGTGAAGTATAAATGTGCTCAATTGTAAGTTGCAAACCAATATGATATTAGGGATTTCTTTTCACTTTCATGTTTATTGAAGTTTTAGAATCAGGGAAGTTTTTCATAATTGTCAATGTTTGTTGTAACATTGCCACCTTGACAATGTCAAAGGTACTGATCAGTTTCTTTTGTGCCGTTATATATACATTTGTTCATTTCTTTTCATCTCTCTTTTTTTTTCTTTGCCAGTCCTCGACTTGATTTCAGGGCCTGAGCACTGTCCTTGGACTTTCTCAAGGCTAGAGCTCTACCACTTGAGCCTCAGCACCACTTCCACCTTTTTTCATGTATGTGGTACCGAGGAATCGAACCTGGGTCTTTGTGCATGCTAGGGAAGCACTCTACCACTAGGCCAAACTCCTGGCCCTCTTTTCATCTCTTTTTTTTGAAATTTAAAAATATTTACTGTTAGGGTGATTTACAGAGGGGTTACAATCAGATAAATCAGTTAATGAGTACTTTGCCTTTTAAACAGGATCATCTGCTCCCTCATTATCTCCCAGTTTTTCCCCTTTCCTCTTCCCTGCCCCTGCCAGGTTATATAGGTCATTTCCAACATTTTCTAGTGAGTCTCACTGCTGAATTGGTTTAGCCTTTGTCCTACTGCTTTCCCTTCTCCTCCCCAAATCAAATGAACGTATATAAAGACAAAGGGTACATACATTTAAAAAATAGTGACAAAGAGAATATACCAAGGAGAAAAAAGAAAGAAAAAAAGAAATAATTGCAAACAGTACAATAAAAAAATCTCTTGATTCCATTTCTTAGAGTTCATTTTGATCCTAGAGAACGTTCTATGATCATACGTACATAGCTATTGAGCCCTTGTGATCCTCTCCTAAGAACAGCTTCCGGTCTATTATATGATGAGTTGTCTCTGTCCCAGTGTAGCCATGTGGCCTGTGGGCTCCATCCCTGGTGTTTATGTTCCTCCTAGAGGTACTTGGATAACTCCAGGGCTCAGACGCAACCACCACTGCAGCCACTGCTGTTGTGACTGCTGGCACAATCACTGTATGTGGATACCGAATTCTGTCTTCTTATGCAAGCAGTTTATAATTTTCTTCTTTGGCATTAATCTCTGTATAAACAATAGCTACGTTGGAGTGACTGTCTAGATGTGAAAAGCTGGATGGGACCCTCAAGTTCTGCTTCCTCAGGGGACTTAGTTGGGTCAGTTATCCATCTGCCATCTTCTCCAAAATTCAACGTTTTAAAATCAATTTATTCAATTGTAACATCTTTGTGAAAATGACTAGTAGGAAAAATGATACACATTCAGGTGTGTAAAAGTAGGGAGGTACTGGTGAACCATTCTAATAATCCTCAGGAAGCTGGGACCCGAGGATAGTGGTAGAAGTAGATATGGATCAAGTGACTGTGCATTGGCCTCAAGTATGTGTAAAAACAATGCAATAAAGACTACATTTGGTTTCATTCTGGAAATGTACTATTGTGCCTCTGACTAGTGTACGTCTAAATGGTGTGATGAATTATATTTCAGGAAAGTTTTTTGTTTTATTGTGTGGGTCCTGTGGTTTGAACTCAGGGTCTGAGCACTCCCTCTGAGCTTTTTTGGCTTAAAGCCAGGTCTCAACCATATCAGCCAGAGCTCTTCTTTTGGCTTTTTGATGGTAAATTAGAAATAAGTGTCACACAAAATTATGTCACAGGAATGATCATTCCTGCATAGGCTGTCTTTGAAGAGCAATCCTCAGTCCGCAGCCTCTGCGCTAGCTAGGAATACAGGCACGAGCCAAGGGCTCAAGAAATGGTTTTCAGCAAAATTTAGTAAGCTTCCTACAATGATTCTCCACCCTGTGTCCTTCTACTCGGTTCTCCTTTCCTGTCCTCTCAGTCGCCATCGCCCACTCCCCATCCAGCTGTGCCTCTTGTGGCCTCTGAAGTGGAACACAGGGCCCTGCAGCTTGACTGCAGTGACTCATTGCTGTGCCTGTGCAAATGCCTGTCTCCCTGGGGTTCTCCCGGAATAGACACTAGGAGCAGATTTTGCTTGTGCTGGTCCTTTGCGGCGAGTGGTGTGGGAACCAGCAAGGCAAGAAGGAGCAGTACAGGACACATTTAGTGTTTTGTCTACTTCACATGTTTGATCTTGTCCACCCATTAGCTCCAGATCCTCAGTTGGGAAATTTAGGTTGGAAATCTGGGTGCACTTGCATTCTCTGAGGAATTCAGAGACTCAGGCCTCCATTGGAGGCCTCGACCTTTGAATTTAATGTGATCCCAGGCCACAGCTGAACCTCACAAATCAAGTGGACCAGTGATACTA
The DNA here is from genome assembly GCF_031878675.1 of Megascapheus bottae. NCBI lineage: Eukaryota > Metazoa > Chordata > Mammalia > Rodentia > Geomyidae > Megascapheus > Megascapheus bottae. The sequence goes on from NC_143515.1 coordinate 32,194,255, forward strand.
GCCCTGTGTGTTTAGTGATTAATTGAAGTATTATAGCACCTCTTGCTGCCCTGAATAATTAAATGGGTACTGAATAAATAAATAAATGATCCTAAATGATGAGGCCATTCTCAGGGTGGACTTTATGCTACTTTGCCTCACTGACTAAGCCCCAGGATAGCCTTTGTCCCCAGGATAACCATGAGCTCTTGGCTCTAATGTGGTAGATTTCTCTCATATCATGCATTTGCCTTTTCTTCTTCTCATCTTAGATAACTGCATCGTGTGTGTGTGTGTGTGTGTGTGTGTGTGTGTGTGTGTGTGTGTGCGTGTGTGTGTGTGCCAATACTGGGGGTAGAATTGAGGGCCAGTGTGTTTCACTTATCTTTTTCACTCAGTGGTACTGTAAACTTCCCTTTCCACTCTATGCTGCTCAAATTACAATGAGCTTATGACTTATTTGTCTGCCATTGCTGCCTTAGAGTCTCAGTATTCATCTCTCAGTCTCTTGATTGGCTAGGATTACAAGGAAGAGCCATGACCACCTGGCTTCAAAGTGTGTGGGTCCCCTGCTTCACCTGCCCCCTAAAGCTCAACATTTTTCACAGTACCCTAGAGCCGTTTACTGTACTTTTTCTTGCCACTGCTAGAGCTTGATCTCAGCACCTGAACACTGCCCTTGGGCTTCTTTTGCTCAAGGCTAGCATTCTAATAGTTGAGCCACTGGGTGATTTCCGTCATTTTCAGTGTATGTGGTAACAAGGAATTGAACTCAGGGCTTCATGCATGCTAGGCAAGCACTCTACCACTTGCTCATGCTCCAGGCGCTGTTTTCTCCCATTTTTGAAAAGTATTTTCTAAGTAGTATTTAGAACCCAACCTTAGAAATTAAGTCTTATAACACGGCTCCATGATTCTTCTAAAAGACAAAATGACCTTTCCTTTTTTCTTCCTACTCTTGGACTCTGTTGGTTCTGATGTCTTTAATCCTCCCATGCACAATTCAAATGCAACTTTTCTCCACCCTCAATCCAATTTCTTCTTTCAAGTTTAACTTTTGAGTCCAAACTCTATCCAAAATGAAGCCAAACTTTGCAATATCATAAAACTCATATGGGTTCTTTATTAGTCATATATTCAATTTCATTACATTTAATCGTTCAGGTTTATTAAGTTTTGGGTATATTGTAGTAATATTATTCTACCAACATCTATGCATTTATATCCATATACTATATGCCTATATAAATGTTCATATTTATCTTTGTATATATATATACATATATATTTTTATATATATATGGGAAAACATGTGGTACACACAATCGCAGCAACTCTTACACTGTGTAGCCATAGTAGCGAGACACTTCCATATCTCTTTGCCTCTGAACAAAAAACTGCAGTTTCCCCAAAGCAGTGTATTGGGCAGCATTCTCACGCTCTTGCTGGGCCCGCCTTTTCATGGCTTCACGCTCTGGCCTTTGCTCCTTGGTGATGGGATTTGATACTACAGGGCCAGGAATATCGGGTTTCCTCCATGGAATTGGTTGGCGGCTGAAATCTTGGAGTAGGTACTGGTTATGAGGCTTAGGCGGTGAACGGAACTCGTTCCCAGCAGTGGAAACAGGCTTGTGCTGGACAGAAGCGCTGGATGAGGTTGAGTGGGGTTCAGGCCTAGCAACAGCAGACTGAGATACACTAGGCTGGGGAGCATTGGCCGATCCCTGTGTGTATGTATTGGTTACACTTGGCTGAGATGCTTTGGTGGAACCTCTGAGACTCGTGTTGGCAGAAGCTGGTTGAGACAGGCTGACTGCGGTAGGTTGAGCCGTGGTAGGATGAGGCCGTGCAGGGTATGGTACAGTGGGCCTCCTGGAGGCCAGAGACTGTGGCCTGTGAGGAACGGGTCGAGCCTGAGGCTTCTCTGGGGTTAGAAAAGGCAAAGGAACCAACTTGACCTTGCCAGGGGGAGGCAGCTCATCCTGGGATGGGGATGGACACTGGCTTTCACTCCTTTCCCTTTTCTTGACTTGAATGTTTCTAGGGCCTTTACCCTCATGTGGAATATCCAGCCATGATTTCATAGCAGATTCTCGTTTGCCGCTTGCAGTTTTCTTCTCATTCTTCTTTCCTAGGGCATGAAAAACCTGCACTGACTCCCACATCTGCATGCCTAGGTTGCTTCGAGGTCTTTTGAAGGTCTCTTGGCTAAGCTCAGGGTGGCTTCTCTTGTGCTTCATCTTGGGAATGCTTGCCTTCTCTTCTGCTTTCAGTTTGTTCCCTGACTGCTTGGTTTCTTCACATTTCTTGGGATTGCTTCCCCTGATCCTTTTGGGCTCATTCTGCCCATGGCTCTTTGTTTTGCTCACCCTGCTGGATGCAGGCTTTGGGGTCTGGGCTGTGTTCAGGGAAGCCTTGTCACTGGCTGGGGTGCTACACTCAGTTTCCTCTTCCTTCAGCAGGCCCTGTGGCTGCAGCTGCTGGCCTTTGGCCTCGGGAGTTCCATCCACACTTTCCAAGGCGTCGTGCTTGTTCTTGGACACTTGATCAGTGGAATACTTGGTGACCACAGAGTTTTCCTGCAGCAGAATCTCATTGATGGTGTCTGTATCTTTGATGTGGGTTATAGTAGAAATATTGGATTGCTGAAAATCTGTGAAGGAGGTGAAAATCTGGTTAAAATGAATGTCTTGACCATCACAGTGATATCTGTTAGCTACCCACTGTCACATTCCATTCCATTTGTCTCAAGACTCAGAGTATCCAAATTGGCCTTGTTCCATGTAGACTTCTGTCTTGGCCCTAAGGTTAATGTCGACCTGCAGCTGCTAAATGTCAGGTGGAGCATCCTGACTTTCTGTTAGTTTCTCAAAGGCAACCAGAGGCTTTCAAACCTTGCTTTCAATTTCATCCTAATGCTTATTCTCTGTGTCTGGATTTGCTGGAGGCAAGACCAAGGTACTAGGAATGTTTACTACTGGATTGATATTGGAATGTCTCCAAAGTCAGGTGACACATGTTTCTCTCAAGGACTTCAACATTTATGCTTGTAGGACTTGGGTTGTCTGCAGTTTGTGACTGGCAAAATTTATGATTCTAGAAAGTTGTGATTCTAGAAAAGTGTATGCATTGCCAGGGAAGTTTCTACTGATGTAAAGAAATCACAGCAGAAATCAGTCCCTGGTAAGTAAGATGCTCCATTTATGCACCAATGATTTAAGGGCATTGTCATCACTGAGCAAGGTGTTTCTAGCAGCTAGTTTTAAGCACCATGGACAGGATCGTGAGTTGGAAGATCGTGATAGCTACTCTATGTAAAACTTGTGCTAATTCATTTTCATTATTTCTTTTCCCTTTTCCTCTATAGAATTGTTGTCAGTGAAATAAAAATGAAAGAAGTTTTAAAAGTAGGAAATGATTTGGACATCATGTATGGGTCAGAAGTAAAGTAGTTCCTTACTGTGTTCTTGACTCTGGGTTCAAACAACAAAAAACCCAGCTTTATAAAGTGTCATCTATTTATATAGTTGTCGATTATTGCCAGTGTCCTGTAAGTAAAATAGGTGTTGATTCTCACCCTGATCTGAGAGAACGGCAAGTGAGGGGCAGTCAGGGAGGGGAGGACAGGTTTAGCATGTTTTGAGTGCATTTCTGAGAGTTGAGTGTGTGTGCATGTGCATGTGTGTGTGAGGGAGAGACGGGGAGAATAGAGAGCTAGAGAATGTGATCATGCACTGGATGCTTCTGGGACTTGAACTCAGCCTTTTTTCTTTTGCTGCTTGACTTTTTCTTAGGCCTGATGTATTCTCGCTTTTTTTAGGCATCTATTGTCTGCATTTGGGAACTGACAATGAGATGTTGAAAACACTTTGCAGGCTGACTTTGAAATTTGTTCCTCAGCTCTCAGGCTCCTGATTAGCTAGGCCACAGGCATGATTCAGTGGTGCTCAGCTCCAGGGTGGAATTCCTGCCCATGAAATATGCAAAATATATATTCTCACCTGCTTCCTTTGGGCAGGTTCTCTGCACACAGTAAAGCAAGTTTATCTGCTATTATCAAAACTAATGTTTGACATATTTTCCAATGAAAGCAAAGAACTCGAACAAGAAGGGGATTAATTAGGGAGAATGGATTGTGAGGACAATGTAGACCATGGCCTCACTGAGTGTGCTTTGGGTGGCATCTAAGAGCAGCACAGCCATATTTCCTCACTTATGTATTTACTTAATTATCCAGTGCAATTAGTGGCAGCACTGAGGTTTGAAGCCGTCAGTGCTCCACCACTGGAGCCATACCCTTGGCCCTCTGCCTCATGGCAGAAATTGGAGGTCTCCTTGTGAGTGTGGTGGGTGAGACTGAGGATTTAGACTATATTTGTGGAGTAGTGGAGACTCTATGCAGATGCAGGTCAGCCCCTCCTTTTTGTGCTGCTAATCCTGTTCCTTTCTGTTGTCTGTGCTTACCTTGAACATTGGTTTCTGGGTGGTGTTGAGCAGACACAGAGTAGTAGATTCCAGAAGTGGAGACTGGTGGTGGGACATTTGCGGGCTGAACCTCTTGGAGCATCATCACGATTTCTGGCTGAGGAGCAAAGACCCTGCTCCCTGTATAGGACAGAGAGCCATATGATTGCAGGCAGGGACCAGGTTCTCCAGATAATAGAGGGCCCACTGTGCTTTGGTTATAGTAGTAAATTTGGTTGTTTCGTTGGCAGGGAAGTAACAAGCTACTACTCTCTTGTTGTGGAATGTGAGATAACGTCCCCTGAACCAGGCTGGCAGACAGCGATGGATACAGAGGGACTATGGCATTTGCATCCACATATCGAGATGTCATAGTCATTGAAGGTACTGCTGTGCCCTGGTCAATGAGAGTCAATGTGAAGTCTCCCAGTGCAGAGGACTTTTTATTGTGTCCTGTGTACTCCCATTCAAAAGCACTGGCACAGGAGGAGGCTGCAGTGGAGATGTGGTTCTGGCCAGTAACCCCTGACAGCATGGGTGTGCTGGAATGTTGGCAAAGACCCGTGAGTGGCTGCAAAGAGGTGCCAGAGGTTGATGGCAGTGGCCATGCTGAAGTGAAGGCTGGGGTGGAGACTGTGGAGATGTTGCAGCTGTTGCCTGTTAGAGAAGTGGCATCGTTCTCCACAGGAAGAGGAAGCTGTAGTGAGTTTGCAGCTCCAAGTAAAGATGGATGCTGGAAATTGTCTGCAAGAAGCAAGGGGTGGTTAAAAAATGGATAAGGTTGCGCAACTCTCACTGTTTGGGAGGAACAGCGTATTGGAAGCTGGCTGTGACTGACTGGGAATGCTCTCATTCCAATAGCCACCCACATTCTTCTGATGAACTTTGCAAAGAGGTTCAACAGGAGATACCAAGTGGTTCCTGTGCTGTTTCCTAGGCAGAAGCAGGCTTCTCCTTCTTGTCCTGACTTTCCCTGAGTCACTCCTAACTGTGTCCTAGCATGTGAGCCTTTTGAATCTCAGGTATCCTCAGTGTACTTGTTAGATCACCCATTCAAGAGCAGGAAACCTAGGGGCAGAGGCCAGCCTGATTGGCTCAAATACTTCTTTTGAATTACTATGAGCACCGTGTTCCAAAGGGTGAGCAGGTGAAGAATGCCCAGAAATCAGGAGAACTTGAACTTCCTATAAGCCAGTGGATGTTGGTCTTGAGAAAATAGTTTGCATTTTTCTTGTTATTGTGTAACCTTATAGAAATCTCTGGCCATTTTTAGTGCTTACTGAAAATACAGACCAGAAGATAAGTAAAGAATACAATGACCACCTCAGAGTTCCCAATATACCTTTTGTAGGAAACCTGAAACCCTCTGCTGGGTTGGGTGGCTCACTCCGGTAATCCTAGCTACTCAGGAGGCTGAGATCTGAGGATTAAGGTTCAAAATCAGCTGGAGCACAAAAAGACCTGAGACTCTTATTTCCAATTAAGCTCCAGAAAATGGGAACTGGGACTTGGCTCTAGGGTAGGATGGTAGCTCTGAGCTGAAGAGCTGAGGGATTCTCCCAGGCCCTTGTCAAAACCCATGACCCACACAAAAGAAGAAAAGGAAGGGGCCAGGAGTTTGGCCTAGTGGTTGAAGTGCTTGCCTAGCATGCATGAAGACCCGGGTTCGATTCCTTGGTACCACATACACAGAAAAAAGCTAGAAGTGGTGTTGAGGCTCAAGTGGTAGAGCTCTAGCCTTGAGAAAGTCCAAGGACAGTGCTCAGGCCCTGAGCTCAAGCCCAGGACTGGCAAAAAAAAAAAGAAGACTGAGACGTTCTGAACTTCAAGTCACTCATCAATGATATATTATACATGCTGAAAACAATGATATCAGTAATAATATTGAATAATGAATGTAAGTGACATATTATACATGACTGATATGGAACAAAATAGAAAGACATTAAAGCTAATTTGGATGTATGTCAAATATTCATTATAGTATACTTACCAATAAATAAAGTGATCTTATTACATATGCAATGTTGTGAAAACAAACATTTTCTCATCTATTTCAGACAAAAACCATCACAGGATTAGAAAGTGGTTTTGAATTATATGTGTGTGTGTGTGTGCGCGTGTGTGTGTGTGTGTGTGCGTGTGCATGTGTGTGTGTGTGTGCATGTGTGTGTGTGTGTGTGTGTGTGCGCGTTTTGTATTCTGGGAATTGAACTGAAGTTGGTATAGGTGTAATGTGTGTGGAAGCAGAAAAATGCATTAAATGTAAATATTCAAGCAGTCATGCTTTGTTTTTGCTAGTCCTGTTCTTGAGCTCAGGGCCTGAGCACTGTCCTTGGACTTTCTCAAGGCCAGAGCTCTACTACTAGAGCCTCAGCACCACTTCTAGCTTTTTTCTATGTGTGTGATACCAAGGAATTGATCCTGCATCTTCATGCATGCTAGGCAAGCACTCTACCACTAGGCCAAACTCCCAGCCCCCATGCTGTTTTTAAATACAGATTTTATTCTTATACTTCTGCATGTGAAATGTTTGAAATTATACTTTCAAGATAAAATTCTGGAAAGGACTATTTTGGACAATAGGGCCTAATATGTGCTATGTAACTGTTGTATCATGTTTACAAGGTGAAAGTTTTCAGAGCTCAGAGGCTCAGAATTTCTATTTTCTGGTCTTTCTCAGCTTGTGGAAGCTGTTGAATTTCCTTAGCGAAAGCTTTCTTTCTCCACTTAAAGGCATACCACTCCAATCTGTTCTTATATCGCTCATCTCTCATTCTTCTCCCTGGATTGACAATAGTGAATCTTCCTTTTCATGAACATGGATAACTCTTCATTTATTCGACTGCTCCTTTGATTTTCTCACCAAAGCTTGGTAATTTTCAGCATGTACATCTTACACATATCTTTTGTAATTATTCTAAGTATCTCATAATTTTGGTAGTATAAATGGCACTCTCAATTCAATTTCCAGTTGCTTTTTGAGAATGATTAATCATTGTCTTCTGACCCTATATCCTGGAAGTTAGGTAACTTGTTTTTTTTTTACATCATCCCTCATGCCATATACATGGTCATAATTGACATAGATCAATATTTTTGAATGTGCAGGAGACCTAGTATCCCTAGCACATGGGATAGTGTGGTTAGACAATCACTTTTTTTTTTTTTTTGCCTGTCCTGGGCTTGAGCTCAGGGCCTCGGCACTGTCCTTGGACTTTCTCAAGGCTAGAGCTCTACCACTTGAGCCTCAGGACCACTTCTGACTTTATTGTTTTTTTTTCCAATGTATGTGGTACCAAAGAATCGAACCTGGCTTTTTCGTGCATGCGAGGCAAACACTCTACCAGTAGGCCAAACTCCTAGTCCCAGACAATCACTTTTGTCAGGACATTAATACCAGATTGGACAATATAGCACAAATGTAGAAAAGAAAAAATCAGAACAAAGAAAGACAAACCAAAATGAATTCTCTAAATATCATACCTCAATGTAAAGATATTAATTGTTCTAGCTGGGTATTTAAATCAACTTAGTATAAATAGCAGCATCAAAAAATCTTTAAAAACCGTTTGAAATGGGAATTAATGCACCATCTATCTGGCAAATATCATGTAAACCTTATATAACAGTAGAAATATATATATATATATAAACGTTTGAAAACCAATCTGAGAAAAATATTGATACAAATGTAAAATAAACACTTAGAATTCTATCATTATCATCATTATTTACAGCTTTTAGTTGAAACCTGCTTCTGATACAAATTAGAATACTTTATTAAAAAATGCATGTTCAGCTCTCATGATTCAAGGCTGTAATCCTAACTACTGGAGCTTGAGGTTTGAAAATTATTATTTCAAGCCAGTCCTTCCCATAAAGTCTGTAGGACTCTTATTAACGGTTAAATATCAAAACCTGGAATTGGAGACCTGATGAGTTGTAGAGCTCTACCTATAAGCTAAAAAGCTCAGAGACAGTGTCAAGCTTGGAGTTTAAATCTTGGTATTCATACAAGCACACACACACACACACACACACACACACACACACACTTCCATGAAGTCTAAATATAAGAATGAAAAGTAATGTTGAAATATATTACAGAACCTTCTGTGTAATCCCTCTCAAGAAATATTCCTTAAAATAATTTGGAATACATATCTAAAATGTTTACATTGGAAACTGTCAAGGCTCAGTAGCTCCCTTCTCTAATCCTATTTGGGAAACAGTCTGCTGGACAGTGGTTTGAGATCCATCTAGGCTGGTTACTGAATACCTCATCTCAATCAAATAAGCCCTCTGTTTAGTAGATCATGACTGTGGCCCAAGGTACAAGAGAGTCCTTCCTAGGTGGTAGGATCATGGTTCAAGGTTTGCCTGACCTAAAATTTCATATCTTCAAAAAAACCTAGCTAAAACAAAGAAAGCTAAAGGAGTGGCTGGCACCTGTGCCGGCCCTAAGTTAGTCAGGTTGACAAAAGGCTCGTTCAAAGCATCATCTGTATTCACAGTCAACGAGAAAAAAAACAAACACATAACAAACCTAAAGCAGGAACCAGCTAAAAGTGACATCTCAGAAACTGCTTTTAATGATTCTCTGTTTTAACCTTAGTTGGCTTTTGGTCCATCAATGTGGCTAACACTAACTTCATTTTGCCTGGCTCTGGTTAGATTGCCCTCGGTTTTCTGTGTGTGGATTTAAAAATGTTTGATCCTCTTCAACATTCTATTGAAACCACCGCTGTTTTCTTGAGAATGTCTCCATGCTCTTCATGTCTTTGGCTCTGTCTTATTTCTCATCACCTTCTTCATCTTTTCTTCACCTCTAGTTCCTGGTGAACCTTTCCTTCTAGATCATCTGCCTCGTTCTAGTCCCGTCATCCCCTCTCTCTTCCTGTTTTTCTCTGCACCTTGTCTGAGCAGAAATATGGAAACACACACTATGCTTAAATTTACTACATTTGATATAAACGTAACTATATAGACATCAAAACCTATGACTCTAGAGACATAATGTTTTATTTCATAAATTAATATGTTTCTATGACATACAATCCCTTAGCCTAGTTTTGATTAAGTTCTAAATACTAAGTCCCAGTGATTGTAAATAGAGATTCCCTCCTGGAACACTTGTTGGTTAAACTTGTCATTTAAAATATGATGTAAAAATCAATGTTAATAAATTCTCCAATTAAAAAAATTTTACTACATTTGAAATACCAAAGTGGAACTAATTTTTAGAGGATACTGTTACAAATGAAGTATCTTGGTATAGGGATTTCAACAGGACTAGGTTTCCTTCTCCATTAGTTTGTTTAAAATTGACTCTCTGAAGAAATCTGTAGCTTCATTCTCCATTCATAAATGTCATTAAAAATACAGTGCTGGAGGCCCGGGAGTTTGGCCTAATAGTAGAGTGCTTGCCTAGCATGCATGAAGACCTGGGATCGATTCCTCGGTACCCCACATACATAGCAAAAATCTGGAAGTGGTGCTGAGGCTCAAGTGGTAGACTGCTAGCCTTGAGAAAGTCCAAGGACAGTGCTCAAGCCCTGAGCTCAAGCCCAAGACGGGCAAAAAAAATACAGTGCTGGAAAACAAAGCTATCACAAGATAAACAATTCATTTTCTTCATGTTGCAGACAAAGCAACAGATTTTTGTCACAAAGTAAATCATGTGGCTAAGTCATATATACCTAGTAAACATCACAGCCCAACATTTCTAATTCAATACTTGAAGCTGTTTTGATTCTACTATTAAATTTAGGGAGCAGGGGAGTCTAATGAAAACTCTAAATCCCTTTTTCTTCTTACCTGACATACTGAGACAATGGGTAATATCAACTGGAGAAACAAGGGATGAAGAATGACACTAGAGGATGTGTGCGTAGCTGAAGCTAAAGAGCAAGAGTGTGTCCAGTACGGAGCTCACTGGACACTGGTCACTAGCGATGATCCAAATATACGCCTGGACGATGCCATGGAAACCCCAAGATTCTACCAAGTAGTGATAGGTTCAGTGGGAGAATGATGTCATTACTCAGGCAGTTGAAAGGCCTGGAGTAGCCAATCACAAGATCAGAATCTGAACCAGAAGCTGGGTTTGGGTAGAGAATGGCAGGAGAGCTCTAGTAGCTCTTTAATGCTTGATCTTTGGTGACTTGAGGTCCTGCAAGACAGACAGGAAATCCCCTTTCGTCTACGTTCTTATATTGAGGACATCACCTCAGTGTTTCTCACCAATGTTCATTAATAGTTATTTTTAATTTGCTTATTTTGCTTTCTATATTATATGATAATTCCATATTGCATATATAGTTCACATGTTTGAGGGATAAGGAAAGGGACTTTGAGATTGAAAACTTCATTGTTCTGAAACCGTTTAGTTGAGCCATTTGAATTTTCAAATAGTAGAAGCAGAATGAAAGAGCTTTTACCTAGTTGAAGAGTAGTGTTGATGATACCTTGTAGAGGATGATGTCATCTAAGGCACTTGCTTTCTAGTTTCTTGCCCCTGAAATCCTTATTCTGGGTTGTTCTAGCCATGTTGGACTTGGATCCCTCTTTATATTTCTCTTGTTCACTTAGGAACTGGTTCTTGGAAAACCTATTAGGTTTTGCATTCTTTTTTATTTCATTTTAAAACTTAATTTACTTTATTCTTATTGTAGTGGTGGTATACAGAGGTATTACAATTGCACAAGTCAGGTAATAAGTATATTTCCATTTATACAGTATCTTCCGTTCCCTCATGCTCTCCCAGTCCCTCTTGTCTCTATCCACAAGTTATGTAGCTCACTTTCGTTGGTGTCTAGTGGGCTCCACTGCTCTGTTTTTGTCATTTTACCCTTGAGTTCTGTACACCTCCCAAACCCTTCTGAAGAGGTATACTTGAATACACCATACATAAGGTAAAGAAGACAGATCATCAAAAATTAAAAACTAAACAAAAGAAAGGGGGAAAAAGGATGTTTCTTCCCTCCACCTTTTGGAGTTCATTTCTGAATTTTATATGAATAAAAAGAGGCACATGGGCTTTGCATTTTTGTTTCTCTCCTAATGGTGCCCTCTTTTGTTCTCAATGTTTGTGATTATCTAGAATCCTTTCTAATTTATATCCCAATGCATTTTAGATCTCATTTTTGCACATCCAAAAGAATATGCACGATTTGTGTCTCTGAGTTTGGCTTAGCTCACCTAACATGATTTGTTCTAGTTCTATTTCCTTGCAGATGATATTACTTTATTCTTCCTAATGGCTGTGTAAAATTCCATTGTGTATAGGTACCACATAGTTTGGATCCACTCATCTATTGTGGGGCATCTGAGTTGCTCTATATCTTGCCTATTATGAATAGCGAAGCAATAAAAACGGTCTGTGTTTAGTTTTTTTGAGGAACCTCATACTGCTGTTCAGAGAGGTTGTACTCCTTTACATTCCCACCAATATGTAGAAGAGTTACTTTCCCCCCAAGATTTCCAACAATATTTGCAGTTCAAATTCACAATGTTGGACAATCTGACAGGGGTGAGATGGAATTTCAGAGTTGTTTTAATTTGCGTTTCCTTTATGGCCAGGGTTGATGAGCATTTCCTCAAGTGTATCTTTGCCATTCTCACCTCTTCTGAGAAATCTCTACTTAGCTCCCTTGCCCATTAAGTGATTGCTTTATAAGGTTTGGTAGGGGTTGGTTTCTTAAGCTCTTTGCGTATATTGGATATGAGGACTTTGATATATGGCTTGAAAAGGAAGATCTTTTCCCAGCAATCCTTTTTTTTTTTTTTGCCAGTTCTTTCGCTTGAACTCAGGGTCTGGGCACCATCCATGGGCTTCTTTTGCTTAAAGCTAGCACTCTATCACTTGAGCCACAGCACCCCTTTTGGCTATTTCTGTTTATATGGTACTGAGGAATCCAACTCAGGGTTTCATGCATGTGTGGCAAGTACTGTACCACTAAGCCACATTCCAGTCTACTTGTAGTTTTTGAATGGCTGATTGGAGATAAGAATCTCACAAGGACTTTTTTTTTGGCCAGTCCTGGGGCTTGAAGTCAGGGCCTGAGCTTTCTCAAGGCTAGAGCTCTACCACTTGAGCCACAGCACCAGTTCTGTCTTTTCTACATATGTGGTACCGAGGAATCAAACCCAGGTCTTCGTGCATGCTAGGCAAGCACTCTACCATAGGCCAAACTCCAGGCCCCACCCAGCAATTCTTTTTTTAATTTTTTATTGTAATTAATAAAAATTTTACATGATATTTGCCAGATAGAAGGTGCATTAATTCACATACATTGATACCCTTTCACATGTCTTGGTACCCATTACCCTCCTCCCCACGCCCCACCCGTGTGGTTTCCCCCCCCACCAATTCTTTTATAGTTTATTTTTTTTTCTGGATTCTGTGCCTTGAGCTTTTTTGATCAAGGCTGTGCTCTATTGCTTAAGCCATAGTACCACTTCTGGCTCGTGGCTTAACTGTACATAAGAGTCTTGTCACAGACTTTCTTAACTGGGATGGCTTTGAACTGTGGTCTTCCTGAGTAGCTATGATTACAGGCATGAGCCCCTAGTACACCACGAGTTGTGCATTCTCATACTCATAGATGTCAACTCCTAGAGATACAGGTCTCTTTTTTGCATAGCCCTGATACTTTGAAAAGTAGTCTCTGCCCATTAGAAGCAAATACTAAAGAAATGGAATACACAGAGGAAGGCAGACTTCTGTCTGACTTAAAAGGCTTTTATTGTAAAGATGATATACATAGGGGGTACAGTTACTTAAGTCAGGTAACGAGTACATTTCCTTTTGAACAATGTTACCGCCTCCCTCATTCTCCCCCGGGTTTGCCTTCTCCCCACTTGAAGTTATATCGTTCATTTCCAACATAGTGTCTAGTCCGTGTCACTGCTAAATTGGCTTACCCTTTATCTCACCATTTCTGTGCTTCTTCCAGTGATAGCCAGACCAGTCCCCACAATTTGTGTCAGAAGAAAAGGAATGAATATGGAGTCCAAGATAAAAAGGATGTCATTCTAGTTGAAATTAACTGGTTTTACTTAACATGAAACTATCAAGCATATTCTGGAGCAAGGCTCCTATTGCAAACTCTACATAGTAATCTATTGGTTTGTGTACTTATAGTTGCTGAGAAACATTGCACAGAAAACCAACTAGCGTTACCTTTCTACAATTGTGATGATTATTTCTATGTCAAGATGACTTTACTCCTGCCTAGGTAAATCAGTACTGTCCATGGTAATAACTGGCTCAACCTCATAAGGCTTGACCTCTCGAGCCTACATCTCCAGCCCAGCTTCTGTGATATTCCCCAAGTCTCTGCATGTTTTCTGTATTGGGTAGACAGCATATGAGTAGGCCATCTGTTCAGATTGTTAGCAGAGTCCACAGCTACTGTAGAGGCATATACACAAGACACATTTATTATAGAAACAATCTTTGTTTTCATTCTTGTGTATATTTTTATTCTCTTTAAATAGTTGTACAAAGGCAGTATCAACCATCCATTTCCCATCAAGAGCTCCAGAAATCAAACCAATGGCTTAGTGATTGTCTATTTTAAGAAGATGTAGTCATAGGACGTTCACTTGGGATGTTCATGTGTGACATGAGGTGTGGGACATCACAGACCAGCATTCCACATTTTGTCTTGAAAGTAGCGAAAGAGCCAGGTGCTGGTGGCTCATGTCTGTAATCCTAGCTACTGAAGAGGCTGAGATCAGAGGATCACAGTTTCAAAGAAGCCTGGGTACCGTAGTTGAGGAGACTGTTATCTCCAATTCAACACCAGAAAACTGGAATGGCACCGTGGCTCAGAGACAATGCCCAAGGCCTGAGTTCAAACCCCTCGATCAAAAAAAAAAAAATCAAATAGGAAATTCCCATTGGGTATGATCCAACTAAGGCTGTGCTGTATTGATGAAATCTACTCTCTTAGATACTATAGTTACAATACCTGGTCATGTGAGACATTCCACCAATGCTGGTTAAAAGGATGGGGGATCCATGAGTGATGGTATTTATTTATTTATTTATTTATGAGCCAGTCCTGTAGACTGAGCTCAGGGCCTTAGCACTGTCTTTGGGCTTTCTCAAGGCTGAAGCTCTAGCACTTGAGCCACACCACCACTTCTCCTGTTTTCTATGTATGTGGTACCAAGGAATCAAACCCGGGTCTTTGTGCTTGCTAGGGAAGCACTCTACTGCTAGGGCAAACTCCAGACCTGGTCCATGAGCATTTTTGTTCATGATCAGACCTCTACTGAAACTGCAACTCTCATTTGTGATTAACTAGAGATAAGAGCCCAAGGGGCTTTCATGCCCAAGCTGATTTCCAACCCCAATCCTCTGATCTCAGCTTCCTGACTTGCAAGAGTTAGAAGCAGAAATCTTTTCATTTGGTTGGCGGGAAAGATTTGTTAATAATTTAATGTGAAGTATAAATGTGCTCAATTGTAAGTTGCAAACCAATATGATATTAGGGATTTCTTTTCACTTTCATGTTTATTGAAATTTTATAATCAGGGAAGTTTTTCATCTCTTTTTTTTTCTTTGCCAGTCCTCGACTTGAGTTCAGGGCCTGAGCACTGTCCTTGGACTTTCTCAAGGCTAGAGCTCTACCACTTGAGCCTCAGCACCACTTCCAC
This sequence comes from Megascapheus bottae, assembly GCF_031878675.1. Classification (NCBI taxonomy): domain Eukaryota; kingdom Metazoa; phylum Chordata; class Mammalia; order Rodentia; family Geomyidae; genus Megascapheus; species Megascapheus bottae. The sequence continues at coordinate 32,209,369 of NC_143515.1, forward strand.
CTTTTTTCATGTATGTGGTACCAAGGAATTGAACCTGGGTCTTTGTGCATGCTGGGCAAACACTCTACCACTAGGCCAAACTCCTGGTCCTCTTTTCATCTCTTTTTTTTGAAATTTAAAAATTTTTACTGTTAGGGTGATTTACAGAGGGGTTACAATCAGATAAATCAGTTAATGAGTACATTGCCCTTTAAACAGGATTATCTGCTCCCTCATTATCTCCCAGTTTTTCCCCTTTCGTCTTCCCTGCCCCTGCCAGATTATATAGTTCATTTCCAACAGTGGCTAGTGAGTCTCACTGCTGAATTGGTTTAGCCTTTGTCCTACTGCTTTCCCTTCTCCTCCCCAAATCAAATGAACGTATATAAAGACAAAGGATACATACATTTAAAAAATAGTGACAAAAGAGAATATACCAAGGAGAAAAAAGAAAGAAAAAAAGAAAGAATTGCAAACAGTACAATAAAAAATCTCTTGATTCCATTTCTTAGAGTTCATTTTGATCCTAGAGAACGTTCTATGATCATACGTACATAGCTATTGAGCCCTTGTGATCCTCTCCTAAGAACAGCTTCTGGTCCATTATATGATGAGTTGTCTCTGTCCCAGTGTAGCCAGGTGGCCTGTGGGCTCCATCCCTGATGTTTACGTTCCTCCTAGAGGTACGTGGATAGCTCCAGGGGTCAGATATGACCACCACTGCAGCCACTGCTGTTGTGACTGCTGGCACAATCACTGTACGTGGGTACTGAATTCTGTCTTCTTATGCAAGCAGTTTATAATTTTCTTCTTTGGTATAAATCTCTGTATAAACAATAGCTACGTTGGAGTGACTGTCCAGATGTGAAAAGCTTGATGGGACCCTCAAGTTCTGCTTCCTCAGGGGACTTAGTTGGGTCAGTTATCCATCTGCCATCTTCTCCAAAATTCAACGTTTTAAAATCAATTTATTCAATTGTAACGTCTTTGTGAAAATGACTAGTAGGAAAAATGATACACATTCAGGTGTGTAAAAGTAGGGAGGTACTGGTGAACCATTCTAATAATCCTCAGGAAGCTGGGACCCGAGGATAATGGTAGAAGTAGATATGGATCAAGTGACTGTGCATTGGCCTCAAGTATGTGTAAAAACAATGCAATAAAGACTACATTTAGTTTCATTCTGAAAATGTACTATTGTGCCTCTGACTAGTGTACGTCTAAATGGTGTGATGAATTATATTTCAGGAAAGTTTTTTGTTTTATTGTGTGGGTCCTGTGGTTTGAACTCAGGGTCTGAGCACTCCCTCTGAGCTTTTTTGGCTTAAAGCCAGGTCTCAACCATATCAGCCAGAGCTCTTCTTTTGGCTTTTTGATGGTAAATTAGAAATAAGTGTCACACAAAATTATGTCACAGGAATGATCATTCCTGCATAGGCTGTCTTTGAAGAGCAATCCTCAGTCCGCAGCCTCTGCGCTAGCTAGGAATACAGGCACGAGCCAATGGCTCAAGAAATGGTTTTCAGCAAAATGTAGTAAGCTTCCTACAGTGATCCTCCACCCTGTGTCCTTCTACTCGGTTCTCCTTTCCTGGCCTCTCAGTCGCCATCGCCCACTCCCCATCCAGCTGTGCCTCTTGTGGCCTCTGAAGTGGAACACAGGGCCCTGCAGCTTGACTGCAGTGACTCATTGCTGTGCCTGTGCAAATGCCTGTCTCCCTGGGGTTCTCCCAGAATACACACTAGGAGCAGATTTTGCTTGTGCTGGTCCTTTGCGGCGAGTGGTGTGGGAACCAGCAAGGCAAGAAGGAGCAGTACAGGACCCATTTAGTGTTTTGTCTACTTCACATATTTGATCTTGTCCACCCATTAACTCCAGATCCTCAGTTGGGAAATTTAGGTTGGAAATCTGGTGCACTTGCATTCTCTGAGGAATTCAGACACTCAGGCCTCCATTGGAGGCCTCGACCTTTGAATTTAATGTGATCCCAGGCCACAGCTGAACCTCACAAATCAAGTGGACCAGTGATACTAGCCCTGTGTGTTTAGTGATTAATTGAAGTATTATAGCACATCTTGCTGCCCTGAATAATTAAATGGGTACTGAATAAATAAATAAATGATCCTAAATGATGAGGCCATTCTTAGGGTGGACTTTATGCTACTTTGCTTCACTGACTAGGCCCCAGGATAGCCTTTGTCCCCAGGATAACCATGAGCTCTTGGCTCTAATGTGGTAGATTTCTCTCATATCATGCATTTGCCTTTTCTTCTTCTCATGTTAGATAACTGCATCGTGCGTGTGTGTGTGTGTGTGTGTGTGTGTGTGTGTGTGTGTGTGCCAATACTGGGGGTAGAATTGAGGGCCAGTGTGTTTCACTTATCTTTTTCACTCAGTGCTACTGTAAACTTCCCTTTCCACTCTATGCTGCTCAAATTACAATGAGCTTATGACTTATTTGTCTGCCATTGCTGCCTTAGAGTCTCAGTATTCATCTCTCAGTCTCTTGATTGGCTAGGATTACAAGGAAGAGCCATGACCACCTGGCTTCAAAGTGTGTGGGTCCCCTGCTTCACCTGCCCCCTAAAGCTCAACATTTTTCACAGTACTCTAGAGCCTTTTACTGTACTTTTTCTTGCCACTCCTAGAGCTTGATCTCAGTACCTGATCACTGCCCTTGGGCTTCTTTTGCTCAAGGCTAGCATTCTAACAGTTGAGCCACTGGGTGATTTCCGGCTTTTTCAGTGTATGTGGTAACAAGGAATTGAACTCAGGGCTTCATGCATGCTAGGCAAGCACTCTACCACTTGCCCATGCTCCAGGCGCTGTTTTCTCCCATTTTTGAAAAGTATTTTCTAAGTAGTATTTAGAACCCAACCTTAGAAATTAAGTCTTATAACACGGCTCCATGATTCTTCTAAAAGACAAAATGACCTTTCCTTTTTTCTTCCTACTCTTGGACTCTGTTGGTTCTGATATCTTTAATCCTCCCATGCACAATTCAAGTGCAACTTTTCTCCACCCTCAATCCAATTTCTTCTTTCAAGTTTAACTTTTGAGTCCAAACTCTATCCAAAATGAAGCCCAACTTTGCAATATCATAAAACTCAAATGGGTTCTTTATTAGTCATATATTAAATTTCATTACATTTAATCGTTCAGGTTTATTAAGTTTTGGGTATATTGTAGTAATATTATTCTACCAACATCTATGCATTTATATCAATATACTATATGCCTATATAAATGTTCATATTTATCTTTGTATATATATACATATATATTTTTATATATATATGGGAAAACATGTGGTACCCACAATCGCAGCAACTCTTACACTGTGTAGCCATAGTAGTGAGACACTTCCATATCTCTTTGCCTCTGAACAAAAAACTGCAGTTTCCCCAAAGCAGTGTATTGGGCAGCATTCTCACGCTCTTGCTGGGCCCGCCTTTTCATGGCTTCACGCTCTGGCCTTTGCTCCTTGGTGATGGGATTTGATACTACAGGGCCAGGAATATCGGGTTTCCTCCATGGAATTGGTTGGCGGCTGAAATCTTGGAGTAGGTACTGGTTATGAGGCTTAGGCGGTGAACGGAACTCGTTCCCAGCAGTGGAAACAGGCTTGTGCTGGACAGAAGCGCTGGATGAGGTTGAGTGGGGTTCAGGCCTAGCAACAGCAGACTGAGATACACTAGGCTGGGGAGCATTGGCCGATCCCTGTGTGTATGTATTGGTTACACTTGGCTGAGATGCTTTGGTGGAACCTCTGAGACTCGTGTTGGCAGAAGCTGGTTGAGACAGGCTGACTGCGGTAGGTTGAGCCATGGTAGGATGAGGCCGTGCAGGGTATGGTACAGTGGGCCTCCTGGAGGCCAGAGACTGTGGCCTGTGAGGAACGGGTCGAGCCTGAGGCTTCTCTGGGGTTAGAAAAGGCAAAGGAACCAACTTGACCTTGCCAGGGGGAGGCAGCTCATCCTGGGATGGGGATGGACACTGGCTTTCACTCCTTTCCCTTTTCTTGACTTGAATGTTTCTAGGGCCTTTACCCTCATGTGGAATATCCAGCCATGATTTCATAGCAGATTCTCGTTTGCCGCTTGCAGTTTTCTTCTCATTCTTCTTTCCTAGGGCATGAAAAACCTGCACTGACTCCCACATCTGCACGCCTAGGTTGGTTCGAGGTCTTTTGAAGGTCTCTTGGCTAAGCTCAGGGTGGCTTCTCTTGTGCTTCATCTTGGGAATGCTTGCCTTCTCTTCTGCTTTCAGTTTGTTCCCTGACTGCTTGGTTTCTTCACATTTCTTGGGATTGCTTCCCCTGATCCTTTTGGGCTCATTCTGCCCATGGCTCTTTGTTTTGCTCACCCTGCTGGATGCAGGCTTTGGGGTCTGGGCTGTGTTCAGGGAAGCCTTGTCACTGGCTGGGGTGCTACACTCAGTTTCCTCTTCCTTCAGCAGGCCCTGTGGCTGCAGCTGCTGGCCTTTGGCCTCGGGAGTTCCATCCACACTTTCCAAGGCGTCGTGCTTGTTCTTGGACACTTGATCAGTGGAATACTTGGTGACCACAGAGTTTTCCTGCAGCAGAATCTCATTGATGGTGTCTGTATCTTTGATGTGGGTTATAGTAGAAATATTGGATTGCTGAAAATCTGTGAAGGAGGTGAAAATCTGGTTAAAATGAATGTCTTGACCATCACAGTGATATCTGTTAGCTACCCACTGTCACATTCCATTCCATTTGTCTCAAGACTCAGAGTATCCAAATTGGCCTTGTTCCATGTAGACTTCTGTCTTGGCCCTAAGGTTAATGTCGACCTGCAGCTGCTAAATGTCAGGTGGAGCATCCTGACTTTCTATTAGTTTCTCAAAGGCAACCAGAGGCTTTCAAACCTTGCTTTCAATTTCATCCTAATGCTTATTCTCTGTGTCTGGATTTGCTGGAGGCAAGACCAAGGTACTAGGAATGTTTACTACTGGATTGATATTGGAATGTCTCCAAAGTCAGGTGACACATGTTTCTCTCAAGGACTTCAACATTTATGCTTGTAGGACTTGGGTTGTCTGCAGTTTGTGACTGGCAAAATTTATGATTCTAGAAAGTTGTGATTCTAGAAAAGTGTATGCATTGCCAGGGAAGTTTCTACTGATGTAAAGAAATCACAGCAGAAATCAGTCCCTGGTAAGTAACATGCTCCATTTATGCACCAATGATTTAAGGGCATTGTCATCACTGAGCAAGGTGTTTCTAGCAGCTAGTTTTAAGCACCATGGACAGGATCGTGAGTTGGAAGATCGTGATAGCTACTCTATGTAAAACTTGTGCTAATTCATTTTCATTATTTCTTTTCCCTTTTCCTCTATAGAATTGTTGTCAGTGAAATAAAAATGAAAGAAGTTTTAAAAGTAGGAAATGATTTGGACATCATGTATGGGTCAGAAGTAAAGTAGTTCCTTACTGTGTTCTTGACTCTGGGTTCAAACAACAAAAAACCCAGCTTTATAAAGTGTCATCTATTTATATAGTTGTCGATTATTGCCAGTGTCCTGTAAGTAAAATAGGTGTTGATTCTCACCCTGATCTGAGAGAACGGCAAGTGAGGGGCAGTCAGGGAGGGGAGGACAGGTTTAGCATGTTTTGAGTGCATTTCTGAGAGTTGAGTGTGTGTGCATGTGCATGTGTGTGTGAGGGAGAGACGGGGAGAATAGAGAGCTAGAGAATGTGATCATGCACTGGATGCTTCTGGGACTTGAACTCAGCCTTTTTTCTTTTGCTGCTTGACTTTTTCTTAGGCCTGATGTATTCTCGCTTTTTTTAGGCATCTATTGTCTGCATTTGGGAACTGACAATGAGATGTTGAAAACACTTTGCAGGCTGACTTTGAAATTTGTTCCTCAGCTCTCAGGCTCCTGATTAGCTAGGCCACAGGCATGATTCAGTGGTGCTCAGCTCCAGGGTGGAATTCCTGCCCATGAAATATGCAAAATATATATTCTCACCTGCTTCCTTTGGGCAGGTTCTCTGCACACAGTAAAGCAAGTTTATCTGCTATTATCAAAACTAATGTTTGACATATTTTCCAATGAAAGCAAAGAACTCGAACAAGAAGGGGATTAATTAGGGAGAATGGATTGTGAGGACAATGTAGACCATGGCCTCACTGAGTGTGCTTTGGGTGGCATCTAAGAGCAGCACAGCCATATTTCCTCACTTATGTATTTACTTAATTATCCAGTGCAATTAGTGGCAGCACTGAGGTTTGAAGCCGTCAGTGCTCCACCACTGGAGCCATACCCTTGGCCCTCTGCCTCATGGCAGAAATTGGAGGTCTCCTTGTGAGTGTGGTGGGTGAGACTGAGGATTTAGACTATATTTGTGGAGTAGTGGAGACTCTATGCAGATGCAGGTCAGCCCCTCCTTTTTGTGCTGCTAATCCTGTTCCTTTCTGTTGTCTGTGCTTACCTTGAACATTGGTTTCTGGGTGGTGTTGAGCAGACACAGAGTAGTAGATTCCAGAAGTGGAGACTGGTGGTGGGACATTTGCGGGCTGAACCTCTTGGAGCATCATCACGATTTCTGGCTGAGGAGCAAAGACCCTGCTCCCTGTATAGGACAGAGAGCCATATGATTGCAGGCAGGGACCAGGTTCTCCAGATAATAGAGGGCCCACTGTGCTTTGGTTATAGTAGTAAATTTGGTTGTTTCGTTGGCAGGGAAGTAACAAGCTACTACTCTCTTGTTGTGGAATGTGAGATAACGTCCCCTGAACCAGGCTGGCAGACAGCGATGGATACAGAGGGACTATGGCATTTGCATCCGCATATCGAGATGTCATAGTCATTGAAGGGACTGCTGTGCCCTGGTCAATGAGAGTCAATGTGAAGTCTCCCAGTGCAGAGGACTTTTTATTGTGTCCTGTGTACTCCCATTCAAAAGCACTGGCACAGGAGGAGGCTGCAGTGGAGATGTGGTTCTGGCCAGTAACCCCTGACAGCATGGGTGTGCTGGAATGTTGGCAAAGACCCGTGAGTGGCTGCAAAGAGGTGCCAGAGGTTGATGGCAGTGGCCATGCTGAAGTGAAGGCTGGGGTGGAGACTGTGGAGATGTTGCAGCTGTTGCCTGTTAGAGAAGTGGCATCGCTCTCCACAGGAAGAGGAAGCTGTAGTGAGTTTGCAGCTCCAAGTAAAGATGGATGCTGGAAATTGTCTGCAAGAAGCAAGGGGTGGTTAAAAAATGGATAAGGTTGCGCAACTCTCACTGTTTTGGAGGAACAGCATATTGGAAGCTGGCTGTGACTGACTGGGAATGCTCTCATTCCAATAGCCACCCACATTCTTCTGATGAACTTTGCAAAGAGGTTCAACAGGAGACACCAAGTGGTTCCTGTGCTGTTTCCTAGGCAGAAGCAGGCTTCTCCTTCTTGTCCTGACTTTCCCTGAGTCACTCCTAACTGTGTCCTAGCATGTGAGCCTTTGAATCTCAGGTATCCTCAGTGTACTTGTTAGATCACCCATTCAAGAGCAGGAAACCTAGGGGCAGAGGCCAGCCTGATTGGCTCAAATACTTCTTTTGAATTACTATGAGCACCGTGTTCCAAAGGGTGAGCAGGTGAAGAATGCCCAGAAATCAGGAGAACTTGAACTTCCTATAAGCCAGTGGATGTTGGTCTTGAGAAAATAGTTTGCATTTTTCTTGTTATTGTGTAACCTTATAGAAATCTCTGGCCATTTTTAGTGCTTACTTAAAACACAGACCAGAAGATAAGTAAAGAATACAATGACCACCTCAGAGTTCCCAATATACTTTTTGTAGGAAACCTGAAACCCTCTGCTGGGTTGGGTGGCTCACTCCGGTAATCCTAGCTACTCAGGAGGCTGAGATCTGAGGATTAAGGTTCAAAATCAGCTGGAGCACAAAAAGACCTGAGACTCTTATTTCCAATTAAGCTCCAGAAAACGGGAACTGGGACTTGGCTCTAGGGTAGGATGGTAGCTCTGAGCTGAAGAGCTGAGGGATTCTCCCAGGCCCTTGTCAAAACCCATGACCCACACAAAAGAAGAAAAGGAAGGGGCCAGGAGTTTGGCCTAGTGGTTGAAGTGCTTGCCTAGCATGCATGAAGACCCGGGTTCGATTCCTTGGTACCACATACACAGAAAAAAGCTAGAAGTGGTGTTGAGGCTCAAGTGGTAGAGCTCTAGCCTTGAGAAAGTCCAAGGACAGTGCTCAGGCCCTGAGCTCAAGCCCAGGACTGGCAAAAAAAAAAAGAAGACTGAGACGTTCTGAACTTCAAGTCACTCATCAATGATATATTATACATGCTGAAAACAATGATATCAGTAATAATATTGAATAATGAATGTAAGTGACATATTATACATGACTGATATGGAACAAAATAGAAAGACATTAAAGCTAATTTGGATGTATGTCAAATATTCATTATAGTATACTTACCAATAAATAAAGTGATCTTATTACATATGCAATGTTGTGAAAACAAACATTTTCTCATCTATTTCAGACAAAAACCATCACAGGATTAGAAAGTGGTTTTGAATTATATGTGTGTGTATGTGTGCGTGTGTGTGTGTGCGTGTGTGTGTGTGCGTGTGCATGTGTGTGTGCGCGTTTTGTATTCTGGGAGTTGAACTGAAGTTGGTATAGGTGTAATGTGTGTGGAAGCAGAAAAATGCATTAAATGTAAATATTCAAGCAGTCACGCTTTGTTTTTGCTAGTCCTGTTCTTGAGCTCAGGGCCTGAGCACTGTCCTTGGACTTTCTCAAGGCCAGAGCTCTACTACTAGAGCCTCAGCACCACTTCTAGCTGTTTTCTATGTGTGTGATACCAAGGAATTGATCCTGCATCTTCATGCATGCTAGGCAAGCACTCTACCACTAGGCCAAACTCCCAGCCCCCATGCTGTTTTTAAATACAGATTTTATTCTTATACTTCTGCATGTGAAATGTTTGAAATTATACTTTCAAGATAAAATTCTGGAAAGGACTATTTTGGACAATAGGGCCTAATATGTTCTATGTAACTGTTGTATCATGTTTACAAGGTGAAAGTTTTCAGAGCTCAGAGGCTCAGAATTTCTATTTTCTGGTCTTTCTCAGCTTGTGGAAGCTGTTGAATTTCCTTAGCGAAAGCTTTCTTTCTCCACTTAAAGGCATACCACTCCAATCTGTTCTTATATCGCTCATCTCTCATTCTTCTCCCTGGATTGACAATAGTGAATCTTCCTTTTCATGAACATGGATAACTCTTCATTTATTCGACTGCTCCTTTGATTTTCTCACCAAAGCTTGGTAATTTTCAGCATGTACATCTTACACATATCTTTTGTAATTATTCTAAGTATCTCATAATTTTGGTAGTATAAATGGCACTCTCAATTCAATTTCCAGTTGCTTTTTGAGAATGATTAATCATTGTCTTCTGACCCTATATCCTGGACGTTAGGTAACTTGTTTTTTTTTTACATCATCCCTCATGCCATATACATGGTCATAATTGACATAGATCAATATTTTTGAATGTGCAGGAGACCTAGTATCCCTAGCACATGGGATAGTGTGGTTAGACAATCACTTTTTTTTTTTTGCCTGTCCTGGGCTTGAGCTCAGGGCCTCGGCACTGTCCTTGGACTTTCTCAAGGCTAGAGCTCTACCACTTGAGCCTCAGGACCACTTCTGACTTTATTGTTTTTTTTTCCAATGTATGTGGTACCAAAGAATCGAACCTGGCTTTTTCGTGCATGCGAGGCAAACACTCTACCAGTAGGCCAAACTCCTAGTCCCAGACAATCACTTTTGTCAGGACATTAATACCAGATTGGACAATATAGCACAAATGTAGAAAAGAAAAAATCAGAACAAAGAAAGACAAACCAAAATGAATTGTCTAAATATCATACCTCAATGTAAAGATATTAATTGTTCTAGCTGGGTATTTAAATCAACTTAGTATAAATAGCAGCATCAAAAAATCTTTAAAAACCGTTTGAAATGGGAATTAATACACCATCTATCTGGCAAATATCATGTAAACCTTATATAACAGTAAAAATATATATATATATAAACGTTTGAAAACCAATCTGAGAAAAATATTGATACAAATGTAAAATAAACACTTAGAATTCTATCATTATCATCATTATTTACAGCTTTTAGTTGAAACCTGCTTCTGATACAAATTAGAATACTTTATTAAAAAATGCATGTTCAGCTCTCATGATTCAAGGCTGTAATCCTAACTACTGGAGCTTGAGGTTTGAAAATTATTATTTCAAGCCAGTCCTTCCCATAAAGTCTGTAGGACTCTTATTAACGGTTAAATATCAAAACCTGGAATTGGAGACCTGATGAGTTGTAGAGCTCTACCTATAAGCTAAAAAGCTCAGAGACAGTGTCAAGCTTGGAGTTTAAATCTTGGTATTCATACAAGCACACACACACACACACACACACACACACACACACACACACACACACACACACACACTTCCATGAAGTCTAAATATAAGAATGAAAAGTAATGTTGAAATATATTACAGAACCTTCTGTGTAATCCCTCTCAAGAAATATTCCTTAAAATAATTTGGAATACATATCTAAAATGTTTACATTGGAAACTGTCAAGGCTCAGTAGCTCCCTTCTCTAATCCTATTTGGGAAACAGTCTGCTGGACAGTGGTTTGAGATCCATCTAGGCTGGTTACTGAACACCTCATCTCAATCAAATAAGCCCTCTGTTAGTAGATCATGACTGTGGCCCAAGGTACAAGAGAGTCCTTCCTAGGTGGTAGGATCATGGTTCAAGGTTTGCCTGACCTAAAATTTCATATCTTCAAAAAAAACCTAGCTAAAACAAAGAAAGCTAAAGGAGTGGCTGGCACCTGTGCCGGCCCTAAGTTAGTCAGGTTGACAAAAGGCTCGTTCAAAGCATCATCTGTATTCAGAGTCAACGAGAAAAAAAAAAAACAACACATAACAAACCTAAAGCAGGAACCAGCTAAAAGTGACATCTCAGAAACTGCTTTTAATGATTCTCTGTTTTAACCTTAGTTGGCTTTTGGTCCATCAATGTGGCTAACACTAACTTCATTTTGCCTGGCTCTGGTTAGATTGCCCTCGGTTTTCTGTGTGTGGATTTAAAAATGTTTGATCCTCTTCAACATTCTATTGAAACCACCGCTGTTTTCTTGAGAATGTCTCCATGCTCTTCATGTCTTTGGCTCTGTCTTATTTCTCATCACCTTCTTCATCTTTTCTTCACCTCTAGTTCCTGGTGAACCTTTCCTTCTAGATCATCTGCCTCGTTCTAGTCCCGTCATCCCCTCTCTCTTCCTGTTTTTCTCTGCACCTTGTCTGAGCAGAAATATGGAAACACACTATGCTTAAATTTACTACATTTGATATAAACGTAACTATATAGACATCAAAACCTATGACTCTAGAGACATAATGCTTTATTTCATAAATTAATATGTTTCTATGACATACAATCCCTTAGCCTAGTTTTGATTAAGTTCTAAATACTAAGTCCCAGTGATTGTAAATAGAGATTCCCTCCTGGAACACTTGTTGGTTAAACTTGTCATTTAAAATATGATGTAAAAATCAATGTTAATAAATTCTCCAATTAAAAAATTTTTACTACATTTGAAATACCAAAGTGGAACTAATTTTTAGAGGATACTGTTACAAATGAAGTATCTTGGTATAGGGATTTCAACACGACTAGGTTTCCTTCTCCATTAGTTTGTTTAAAATTGACTCTCTGAAGAAATCTGTAGCTTCATTCTCCATTCATAAATGTCATTAAAAATACAGTGCTGGAGGCCCGGGAGTTTGGCTTAATAGTAGAGTGCTTGCCTAGCATGCATGAAGACCTGGGATCGATTCCTCGGTACCCCACATACATAGCAAAAATCTGGAAGAGGTGCTGAGGCTCAAGTGGTAGACTGCTAGCCTTGAGAAAGTCCAAGGACAGTGCTCAAGCCCTGAGCTCAAGCCCAAGACGGGCAAAAAAAATACAGTGCTGGAAAACAAAGCTATCACAAGATAAACAATTCATTTTCTTCATGTTGCAGACAAAGCAACAGATTTTTGTCAGAAAGTAAATCATGTGGCTAAGTCATATATACCTAGTAAACATCACAGCCCAACATTTCTAATTCAATACTTGAAGCTGTTTTGATTCCACTATTAAATTTAGGGAGCAGGGGAGTCTAATGAAAACTCTAAATCCCTTTTTCTTCTTACCTGACATACTGAGACAATGGGTAATATCAACTGGAGAAACAAGGGATGAAGAATGACACTAGAGGATGTGTGCGTAGCTGAAGCTAAAGAGCAAGAGTGTGTCCAGTACGGAGCTCACTGGACACTGGTCACTAGCGATGATCCAAATATACGCCTGGACGATGCCATGGAAACCCCAAGATTCTACCAAGTAGTGATAGGTTCAGTGGGAGAATGATGTCATTACTCAGGCAGTTGAAAGGCCTGGAGTAGCCAATCACAAGATAAGAATCTGAACCAGATGCTGGGTTTGGGTAGAGAATGGCAGGAGAGCTCTAGTAGCTCTTTAATGCTTGATCTTTGGTGACTTGAGGTCCTGCAAGACAGACAGGAAATCCCCTTTCGTCTACGTTCTTATATTGAGGACATCACCTCAGTGTTTCTCACCAATGTTCATTAATAGTTATTTTTAATTTGCTTATTTTGCTTTCTATATTATATGACAATTACATATTGCATATATAGTTCACATGTTTGAGGGATAAGGAAAGGGACTTTGAGATTGAAAACTTCATTGTTCTGAAACCGTTTAGTTGAGCCATTTGAATTTTCAAATAGTAGAAGCAGAATGAAAGAGCTTTTACCTGGTTGAAGAGTAGTGTTGATGATACCTTGTAGAGGATGATGTCATCTAAGGCACTTGCTTTCTAGTTTCTTGCCCCTGAAATCCTTATTCTGGGTTGTTCTAGCCATGTTGGACTTGGATCCCTCTTTATATTTCTCTTGTTCACTTAGGAACTGGTTCTTGGAAAACCTATTAGGTTTTGCATTCTTTTTTATTTCATTTTAAAACTTAATTTACTTTATTCTTATTGTAGTGGTGGTATACAGAGGTATTGCAATTGCACAAGTCAGGTAATAAGTATATTTCCATTTATACAGTATCTTCCGTTCCCTCATGCTCTCCCAGTCCCTCTTGTCTCTATCCACAAGTTATGTAGCTCACTTTCGTTGGTGTCCAGTGGGCTCCACTGCTCTGTTTTTGTCATTTTACCCTTGAGTTCTGTACACCTCCCAAACCCTTCTGAAGAGGTATACTTGAATACACCATACATAAGGTAAAGAAGACAGATCATCAAAAATTAAAAACTAAACAAAAGAAAGGGGGAAAAAGGATGTTTCTTCCCTCCACCTTTTGGAGTTCATTTCTGAATTTTATATGAATAAAAAGAGGCACATGGGCTTTGCATTTTTGTTTCTCTCCTAATGGTGCCCTCTTTTGTTCTCAATGTTTGTGATTATCTAGAATCCTTTCTAATTTATATCCCAATGCATTTTAGATCTCATTTTTGCACATCCAAAAGAATATGCACGATTTGTGTCTCTGAGTTTGGCTTAGCTCACATAACATGATTTGTTCTAGTTCTATTTCCTTGCAGATGATATTACTTTATTCTTCCTAATGGCTGTGTAAAATTCCATTGTGTATAGGTACCACATAGTTTGGATCTACTCATCTATTGTGGGGCATCTGAGTTGCTCTATATCTTGCCTATTATGAATAGCGAAGCAATAAAAACGGTCTGTGTTTAGTTTTTTTGAGGAACCTCATACTGCTGTTCAGAGAGGTTGTACTCCTTTACATTCCCACCAATATGTAGAAGAGTTACTTTGCCCCCAAGATTTCCACCAATATTTGCAGTTCAAATTCACAATGTTGGACAATCTGACAGGGGTGAGATGGAATTTCAGAGTTGTTTTAATTTGCGTTTCCTTTATGGCCAGGGTTGATGAGCATTTCCTCAAGTGTATCTTTGCCATTCTCACCTCTTCTGAGAAATCTCTACTTAGCTCCCTTGCCCATTAAGTGATTGCTTTATAAGGTTTGGTAGGGGTTGGTTTCTTAAGCTCTTTGCGTATATTGGATATGAGGACTTTGATATATGGCTTGAAAAGGAAGATCTTTTCCCTTTTTTTTTTTGCCAGTTCTTTCGCTTGAACTCAGGGTCTGGGCACCATCCATGGGCTTCTTTTGCTAAAAGCTAGCACTCTATCACTTGAGCCACAGCACCCCTTTTGGCTATTTCTGTTTATATGGTACTGAGGAATCCAACTCAGGGTTTCATGCATGTGTGGCAAGCACTGTACCACTAAGCCACATTCCAGTCTACTTGTAGTTTTGGAATGGCTGATTGGAGATAAGAATCTCACAAGGACTTTTTTTTTTTGGCCAGTCCTGGGGCTTGAAGTCAGGGCCTGAGCTTTCTCAAGGCTAGAGCTCTACCACTTGAGCCACAGCACCAGTTCTGTCTTTTCTACATATGTGGTACCGAGGAATCAAACCCAGGTCTTCGTGCATGCTAGGCAAGCACTCTACCATAGGCCAAACTCCAGGCCCCACCCAGCAATTCTTTTTTTAATTTTTTATTGTAATTAATAAAAATTTTACATGATATTTGCCAGATAGAAGGTGCATTAATTCACATACATTGATACCCTTTCACATGTCTTGGTACCCATTACCCTCCTCCCCACGCCCCACCCGTGTGGTTTCCCCCCCCCACCAATTCTTTTATAGTTTATTTTTTTTTCTGGATTCTGTGCCTTGAGCTTTTTTGATCAAGGCTGTGCTCTATTGCTTAAGCCATAGTACCACTTCTGGCTCGTGGCTTAACTGTACATAAGAGTCTTGTCACAGACTTTCTTAACTGGGATGGCTTTGAACTGTGGTCTTCCTGAGTAGCTATGATTACAGGCATGAGCCCCTAGTACACCACGAGTTGTGCATTCTCATACTCATAGATGTCAACTCCTAGAGATACAGGTCTCTTTTTTGCATAGCCCTGATACTTTGAAAAGTAGTCTCTGCCCATTAGAAGCAAATACTAAAGAAATGGAATACACAGAGGAAGGCAGACTTCTGTCTGACTTAAAAGGCTTTTATTGTAAAGATGATATACATAGGGGGTACAGTTACTTAAGTCAGGTAACGAGTACATTTCCTTTTGAACAATGTTACCGCCTCCCTCATTCTCCCCCGGTTTTGCCTTCTCCCCACTTGAAGTTATATCGTTCATTTCCAACATAGTGTCTAGTCCGTGTCACTGCTAAATTGGCTTACCCTTTATCTCACCATTTCTGTGCTTCTTCCAGTGATAGCCAGACCAGTCCCCACAATTTGTGTCAGAAGAAAAGGAATGAATATGGAGTCCAAGATAAAAAGGATGTCATTCTAGTTGAAATTAACTGGTTTTACTTAACATGAAACTATCAAGCATATTCTGGAGCAAGGCTCCTATTGCAAACTCTACATAGTAATCTATTGGTTTGTGTACTTATAGTTGCTGAGAAACATTGCACAGAAAACCAACTAGCGTTACCTTTCTACAATTGTGATGATTATTTCTATGTCAAGATGACTTTACTCCTGCCTAGGTAAATCAGTACTGTCCATGGTAATAACTGGCTCAACCTCATGAGGCTTGCCCTCACGAGCCTACATCTCCAGCCCAGCTTCTGTGATATTCCCCAAGTCTCTGCATGTTTTCTGTATTGGGTAGACAGCATATGAGTAGGCCATCTGTTCAGATTGTTAGCAGAGTCCACAGCTACTGTAGAGGCATATACACAAGACACATTTATTATAGAAACAATCTTTGTTTTCATTCTTGTGTATATTTTTTATTCTCTTTAAATAGTTGTACAAAGGCAGTATCAACCATCCATTTCCCATCAAGAGCTCCAGAAATCAAACCAATGGCTTAGTGATTGTCTGTTTTAAGAAGATGGAGTCATAGGATGTTCATTTGGGATGTTCATGTGCGACATGAGGTGTGGGACATCACAGACCAGCATTCCACATTTTGTCTTGAAAGTAGCGAAAGAGCCAGGTGCTGGTGGCTCATGTCTGTAATCCTAGCTACTGAAGAGGCTGAGATCAGAGGATCACAGTTTCAAAGAAGCCTGGGTACCGTAGTCGAGGAGACTGTTATCTCCAATTCAACACCAGAAAACTGGAATGGCACTGTGGCTCAGAGACAATGCCCAAGGCCTGAGTTCAAACCCCTCGATCAAAAAAGAAAAAATCAAATAGCAAATTCCCATTGGGTATGATCCAACTAAGGCTGTGCTGTATTGATGAAATCTACTCTCTTAGATACTATAGTTACAATACCTGGTCATGTGAGACATTCCACCAATGCTGGTTTAAAGGATGGGGGATCCATGAGTGATGGTATTTATTTATTTATTTATTTATGAGCCAGTCCTGTAGACTGAGCTCAGGGCCTTAGCACTGTCTTTGGGCTTTCTCAAGGCTGAAGCTCTAGCACTTGAGCCACAGCACCACTTCTCCCGTTTTCTATGTATGTGGTACCAAGGAATCAAACCCGGGTCTTTGTGCTTGCTAGGGAAGCACTCTACTGCTAGGGCAAACTCCAGACCTGGTCCATGAGCATTTTTGTTCATGATCAGACCTCTACTGAAACTGCAACTCTCATTTGTGATTAACTAGAGATAAGAGCCCAAGGGGCTTTCATGCCCAAGCTGATTTCCAACCCCAATCCTCTGATCTCAGCTTCCTGACTTGCAAGAGTTAGAAGCAGAAATCTTTTCATTTGGTTGGCGGGAAAGATTTGTTAATAATTTAATGTGAAGTATAAATGTGCTCAATTGTAAGTTGCAAACCAATATGATATTAGGGATTTCTTTTCACTTTCATGTTTATTGAAATTTTAGAATCAGGGAAGTTTTTCATAATTGTCAATGTTTGTTGTAACATTGCCACCTTGACAATGTCAAAGGTACTGATCAGTTTCTTTTGTGCCGTTATATATACATTTGTTCATTTCTTTTCATCTCTCTTTTTTTTTCTTTGCCAGTCCTCGACTTGATTTCAGGGCCTGAGCGCTGTCCTTGGACTTTCTCAAGGCTAGAGCTCTACCACTTGAGCCTCAGCACCACTTCCACCTTTTTTCATGTATGTGGTACCGAGGAATCGAACCTGGGTCTTTGTGCATGCTGGGCAAGCACTCTACCACTAGGCCAAACTCCTGGTCCTCTTTTCATCTCTTTTTTTTGAAATTTAAAAATTTTTACTGTTAGGGTGATTTACAGAGGGGTTACAATCAGATAAATCAGTTAATGAGTACATTGCCTTTTAAACAGGATTATCTGCTCCCTCATTATCTCCCAGTTTTTCCCCTTTCCTCTTCCCTGCCCCTGCCAGGTTATATAGTTCATTTCCAACAGTGGCTAGTGAGTCTCACTGCTGATGGTTTAGCCTTTGTCCCTCTGCTTTCCCTTCTCCTCCCCAAATCAAATGAACGTATATAAAGACAAAGGGTACATACATTTAAAAAATAGTGACAAAAGAGAATATACCAAGGAGAAAAAAGAAAGAAAAAAAGAAAGAATTGCAAACAGTACAATAAAAAATCTCTTGATTCCATTTCTTAGAGTTCATTTTGATCCTAGAGAACGTTCTATGATCATACGTACATAGCTATTGAGCCCTTGTGATCCTCTCCTAAGAACAGCTTCCGGTCCATTATATGATGAGTTGTCTCTGTCCCAGTGTAGCCAGGTGGCCTGTGGGCTCCATCCCTGATGTTTACGTTCCTCCTAGAGGTACTTGGATAGCTCCAGGGCTCAGACACGACCACCACTGCAGCCACTGCTGTTGTGACTCCTGGCACAATCACTGTATGTGGATACCGAATTCTGTCTTCTTATGCAAGCAGTTTATAATTTTCTTCTTTGGTATAAATCTCTGTATAAACAATAGCTACGTTGGAGTGACTGTCTAGATGTGAAAAGCTTGATGGGACCCTCAAGTTCTGCTTCCTCAGGGGACTTAGTTGGGTCAGTTATCCATCTGCCATCTTCTCCAAAATTCAACGTTTTAAAATCAATTTATTCAATTGTAACGTCTTTGTGAAAATGACTAGTAGGAAAAATGATACACATTCAGGTGTGTAAAAGTAGGGAGGTACTGGTGAACCATTCTAATAATCCTCAGGAAGCTTGGACCCGAGGATAATGGTAGAAGTAGATATGGATCAAGTGACTGTGCATTGGCCTCAAGTATGAGTAAAAAACAATGCAATATAGACTACATTTGGTTTCATTCTGAAAATGTACTATTGTGCCTCTGACTAGTGTACGTCTAAATGGTGTGATGAATTATATTTCAGGAAAGTTTTTTGTTTTATTGTGTGGGTCCTGTGGTTTGAACTCAGAGTCTGAGCACTCCCTCTGAGCTTTTTTGGCTTAAAGCCAGGTCTCAACCATATCAGCCAGAGCTCTTCTTTTGGCTTTTTGATTGTAAATTAGAAATAAGTGTCACACAAAATTATGTCACAGGAATGATCATTCCTGCATAGGCTGTCTTTGAAGAGCAATCCTCAGTCCGCAGCCTCTGCGCTAGCTAGGAATACAGGCACGAGCCAATGGCTCAAGAAATGGTTTTCAGCAAAATGTAGTAAGCTTCCTACAATGATCCTCCACCCTGTGTCCTTCTACTCGGTTCTCCTTTCCTGTCCTCTCAGTCGCCATCGCCCACTCCCCATCCAGCTGTGCCTCTTGTGGCCTCTGAAGTGGAACACAGGGCCCTGCAGCTTGACTGCAGTGACTCATTGCTGTGCCTGTGCAAATGCCTGTCTCCCTGGGGTTCTCCCGGAATAGACACTAGGAGCAGATTTTGCTTGTGCTGGTCCTTTGCGGCGAGTGGTGTGGGAACCAGCAAGGCAAGAAGGAGCAGTACAGGACCCATTTAGTGTTTTGTCTACTTCACATATTTGATCTTGTCCACCCATTAACTCCAGATCCTCAGTTGGGAAATTTAGGTTGGAAATCTGGTGCACTTGCATTCTCTGAGGAATTCAGACACTCAGGCCTCCATTGGAGGCCTCGACCTTTGAATTTAATGTGATCCCAGGCCACAGCTGAACCTCACAAATCAAGTGGACCAGTGATACTAGCCCTGTGTGTTTAGTGATTAATTGAAGTATTATAGCACATCTTGCTGCCCTGAATAATTAAATGGGTACTGAATAAATAAATAAATGATCCTAAATGATGAGGCCATTCTCAGGGTGGACTTTATGCTACTTTGCTTCACTGGCTAGGCCCCAGGATAGCCTTTGTCCCCAGGATAACCATGAGCTCTTGGCTCTAATGTGGTAGATTTCTCTCATATCATGCATTTGCCTTTTCTTCTTCTCATCTTAGATAACTGCATTGTGTGTGTGTGTGTGTGTGTGTGTGTGTGTGTGTGTGTGTGTGCCAATACTGGGGGTAGAATTGAGGGCCAGTGTGTTTCACTTATCTTTTTCACTCAGTGCTACTGTAAACTTCCCTTTCCACTCTATGCTGCTCAAATTACAATGAGCTTATGACTTATTTGTCTGCCATTGCTGCCTTAGAGTCTCAGTATTCATCTCTCAGTCTCTTGATTGGCTAGGATTACAAGGAAGAGCCATGACCACCTGGCTTCAAAGTGTGTGGGTCCCCTGCTTCACCTGCCCCCTAAAGCTCAACATTTTTCACAGTACCCTAGAGCCTTTTACTGTACTTTTTCTTGCCACTCCTAGAGCTTGATCTCAGCACCTGATCACTGCCCTTGGGCTTCTTTTGCTCAAGGCTAGCATTCTAACAGTTGAGCCACTGGGTGATTCCTGGCTTTTTCAGTGTATGTGGTAACAAGGAATTGAACTCAGGGCTTCATGCATGCTAGGCAAGCACTCTACCACTTGCTCATGCTCCAGGCGCTGTTTTCTCCCATTTTTGAAAAGTATTTTCTAAGTAGTATTTAGAACCCAACCTTAGAAATTAAGTCTTATAACACGGCTCCATGATTCTTCTAAAAGACAAAATGACCTTTCCTTTTTTCTTCCTACTCTTGGACTCTGTTGGTTCTGATGTCTTTAATCCTCCCATGCACAATTCAAGTGCAACTTTTCTCCACCCTCAATCCAATTTCTTCTTTCAAGTTTAACTTTTGAGTCCAAACTCTATCCAAAATGAAGCCAAACTTTGCAATATCATAAAACTCAAATGGGTTCTTTATTAGTCATATATTAAATTTCATTACATTTAATCGTTCAGGTTTATTAAGTTTTGGATATATTGTAGTAATATTATTCTACCAACATCTATGCATTTATATCAATATACTATATGCCTATATAAATGTTC
The DNA here is from genome assembly GCF_031878675.1 of Megascapheus bottae. Taxonomy (NCBI): domain Eukaryota; kingdom Metazoa; phylum Chordata; class Mammalia; order Rodentia; family Geomyidae; genus Megascapheus; species Megascapheus bottae. The sequence continues at coordinate 32,229,792 of NC_143515.1, forward strand.
ATATTTATCTTTGTATATATATACATATATATTTTTATATATATATGGGAAAACATGTGGTACCCACAATCGCAGCAACTCTTACACTGTGTAGCCATAGTAGTGAGACACTTCCATATCTCTTTGCCTCTGAACAAAAAACTGCAGTTTCCCCAAAGCAGTGTATTGGGCAGCATTCTCACGCTCTTGCTGGGCCCGCCTTTTCATGGCTTCACGCTCTGGCCTTTGCTCCTTGGTGATGGGATTTGATACTACAGGGCCAGGAATATCGGGTTTCCTCCATGGAATTGGTTGGCGGCTGAAATCTTGGAGTAGGTACTGGTTATGAGGCTTAGGCGGTGAACGGAACTCGTTCCCAGCAGTGGAAACAGGCTTGTGCTGGACAGAAGCGCTGGATGAGGTTGAGTGGGGTTCAGGCCTAGCAACAGCAGACTGAGATACACTAGGCTGGGGAGCATTGGCCGATCCCTGTGTGTATGTATTGGTTACACTTGGCTGAGATGCTTTGGTGGAACCTCTGAGACTCGTGTTGGCAGAAGCTGGTTGAGACAGGCTGACTGCGGTAGGTTGAGCCATGGTAGGATGAGGCCGTGCAGGGTATGGTACAGTGGGCCTCCTGGAGGCCAGAGACTGTGGCCTGTGAGGAACGGGTCGAGCCTGAGGCTTCTCTGGGGTTAGAAAAGGCAAAGGAACCAACTTGACCTTGCCAAGGGGAGGCAGCTCATCCTGGGATGGGGATGGACACTGGCTTTCACTCCTTTCCCTTTTCTTGACTTGAATGTTTCTAGGGCCTTTACCCTCATGTGGAATATCCAGCCATGATTTCATAGCAGATTCTCGTTTGCTGCTTGCAGTTTTCTTCTCATTCTTCTTTCCTAGGGCATGAAAAACCTGCACTGACTCCCACATCTGCACGCCTAGGTTGGTTCGAGGTCTTTTGAAGGTCTCTTGGCTAAGCTCAGGGTGGCTTCTCTTGTGCTTCATCTTGGGAATGCTTGCCTTCTCTTCTGCTTTCAGTTTGTTCCCTGACTGCTTGGTTTCTTCACATTTCTTGGGATTGCTTCCCCTGTTCCTTTCGGGCTCATTCTGCCCATGGCTCTTTGTTTTGCTCACCCTGCTGGATGCAGGCTTTGGGGTCTGGGCTGTGTTCAGGGAAGCCTTGTCACTGGCTGGGGTGCTACACTCAGTTTCCTCTTCCTTCAGCAGGCCCTGTGGCTGCAGCTGCTGGCCTTTGGCCTCGGGAGTTCCATCCACACTTTCCAAGGCGTCGTGCTTGTTCTTGGACACTTGATCAGTGGAATACTTGGTGACCACAGAGTTTTCCTGCAGCAGAATCTTATTGATGGTGTCTGTATCTTTGATGTGGGTTATAGTAGAAATATTGGATTGCTGAAAATCTGTGAAGGAGGTGAAAATCTGGTTAAAATGAATGTCTTGACCATCACAGTGATATCTGTTAGCTACCCACTGTCACATTCCATTCCATTTGTCTCAAGACTCAGAGTATCCAAATTGGCCTTGTTCCATGTAGACTTCTCTCTTGGCCCTAAGGTTAATGTCGACCTGCAGCTGCTAAATGTCAGGTGGAGCATCCTGACTTTCTGTTAGTTTCTCAAAGGCAACCAGAGGCTTTCAAACCTTGCTTTCAATTTCATCCTAACGCGTATTCTCTGTGTCTGGATTTGCTGGAGGCAAGACCAAGGTACTAGGAATGTTTACTACTGGATTGATATTGGAATGTCTCCAAAGTCAGGTGACACATGTTTCTCTCAAGGACTTCAACATTTATGCTTGTAGGACTTGGGTTGTCTGCAGTTTGTGACTGGCAAAATTTATGATTCTAGAAAGTTGTGATTCTAGAAAAGTGTATGCATTGCCAGGGAAGTTTCTACTGATGTAAAGAAATCACAGCAGAAATCAGTCCCTGGTAAGTAACATGCTCCATTTATGCACCAATGATTTAAGGGCATTGTCATCACTGAGCAAGGTGTTTCTAGCAACTAGTTTTAAGCACCATGGACAGGATCGTGAGTTGGAAGATCGTGATAGCTACTCTATGTAAAACTTGTGCTAATTCATTTTCATTATTTCTTTTCCCTTTTCCTCTATAGAATTGTTGTCAGTGAAATAAAAATGAAAGAAGTTTTAAAAGTAGGAAATGATTTGGACATCATGTATGGGTCAGAAGTAAAGTAGTTCCTTACTGTGTTCTTGACTCTGGGTTCAAACAACAAAAAACCCAGCTTTATAAAGTGTCATCTATTTATATAGTTGTCGATTATTGCCAGTGTCCTGTAAGTAAAATAGGTGTTGATTCTCACCCTGATCTGAGAGAACGGCAAGTGAGGGGCAGTCAGGGAGGGGAGGACAGGTTTAGCATGTTTTGAGTGCATTTCTGAGAGTTGAGTGTGTGTGCATGTGCATGTGTGTGTGAGGGAGAGACGGGGAGAATAGAGAGCTAGAGAATGTGATCATGCACTGGATGCTTCTGGGACTTGAACTCAGCCATTTTTCTTTTGCTGCTTGACTTTTTCTTAGGCCTGATGTATTCTCGCTTTTTTTAGGCATCTATTGTCTGCATTTGGGAACTGACAATGAGATGTTGAAAACACTTTGCAGGCTGACTTTGAAATTTGTTCCTCAGCTCTCAGGCTCCTGATTAGCTAGGCCACAGGCATGATTCAGTGGTGCTCAGCTCCAGGGTGGAATTCCTGCCCATGAAATATGCAAAATATATATTCTCACCTGCTTCCTTTGGGCAGGTTCTCTGCACACAGTAAAGCAAGTTTATCTGCTATTATCAAAACTAATGTTTGACATATTTTCCAATGAAAGCAAAGAACTCGAACAAGAAGGGGATTAATTAGGGAGAATGGATTGTGAGGACAATGTAGACCATGGCCTCACTGAGTGTGCTTTGGGTGGCATCTAAGAGCAGCACAGCCATATTTCCTCACTTATGTATTTACTTAATTATCCAGTGCAATTAGTGGCAGCACTGAGGTTTGAAGCCGTCAGTGCTCCACCACTGGAGCCATACCCTTGGCCCTCTGCCTCATGGCAGAAATTGGAGGTCTCCTTGTGAGTGTGGTGGGTGAGACTGAGGATTTAGACTATATTTGTGGAGTAGTGGAGACTCTATGCAGATGCAGGTCAGCCCCTCCTTTTTGTGCTGCTAATCCTGTTCCTTTCTGTTGTCTGTGCTTACCTTGAACATTGGTTTCTGGGTGGTGTTGAGCAGACACAGAGTAGTAGATTCCAGAAGTGGAGACTGGTGGTGGGACATTTGTGGGCTGAACCTCTTGGAGCATCATCACAATTTCTGGCTGAGGAGCAAAGACCCTGCTCCCTGTATAGGACACAGAGCCATATGATTGCAGGCAGGGACCAGGTTCTCCAGATAATAGAGGGCCCACTGTGCTTTGGTTATAGTAGTAAATTTGGTTGTTTCGTTGGCAGGGAAGTAACAAGCTACTACTCTCTTGTTGTGCAACTTGAGATAACGTCCCCTGAACCAGGCTGGCAGACAGCGATGGATACAGAGGGACTATGGCATTTGCATCCGCATATCGAGATGTCATAGTCATTGAAGGGACTGCTGTGCCCTGGTCAATGAGAGTCAATGTGAAGTCTCCCAGTGCAGAGGACTTTTTATTGTGTCCTGTGTACTCCCATTCAAAAGCACTGGCACAGGAGGAGGCTGCAGTGGAGATGTGGTTCTGGCCAGTAACCCCTGACAGCATGGGTGTGCTGGAATGTTGGCAAAGACCCGTGAGTGGCTGCAAAGAGGTGCCAGAGGTTGATGGCAGTGGCCATGCTGAAGTGAAGGCTGGGGTGGAGACTGTGGAGATGTTGCAGCTGTTGTCTGTTAGAGAAGTGGCATCGTTCTCCACAGGAAGAGGAAGCTGTAGTGAGTTTGCAGCTCCAAGTAAAGATGGATGCTGGAAATTGTCTGCAAGAAGCAAGGGGTGGTTAAAAAATGGATAAGGTTGCGCAACTCTCACTGTTTTGGAGGAACAGCATATTGGAAGCTGGCTGTGACTGACTGGGAATGCTCTCATTCCAATAGCCACCCACATTCTTCTGATGAACTTTGCAAAGAGGTTCAACAGGAGACACCAAGTGGTTCCTGTGCTGTTTCCTAGGCAGAAGCAGGCTTCTCCTTCTTGTCCTGACTTTCCCTGAGTCACTCCTAACTGTGTCCTAGCATGTGAGCCTTTGAATCTCAGGTATCCTCAGTGTACTTGTTAGATCACCCATTCAAGAGCAGGAAACCTAGGGGCAGAGGCCAGCCTGATTGGCTCAAATACTTCTTTTGAATTACTATGAGCACCGTGTTCCAAAGGGTGAGCAGGTGAAGAATGCCCAGAAATCAGGAGAACTTGAACTTCCTATAAGCCAGTGGATGTTGGTCTTGAGAAAATAGTTTGCATTTTTCTTGTTATTGTGTAACCTTATAGAAATCTCTGGCCATTTTTAGTGCTTACTTAAAACACAGACCAGAAGATAAGTAAAGAATACAATGACCACCTCAGAGTCCCCAATATACTTTTTGTAGGAAACCTGAAACCCTCTGCTGGGTTGGGTGGCTCACTCCGGTAATCCTAGCTACTCAGGAGGCTGAGATCTGAGGATTAAGGTTCAAAATCAGCTGGAGCACAAAAAGACCTGAGACTCTTATTTCCAATTAAGCTCCAGAAAACGGGAACTGGGACTTGGCTCTAGGGTAGGATGGTAGCTCTGAGCTGAAGAGCTGAGGGATTCTCCCAGGCCCTTGTCAAAACCCATGACCCACACAAAAGAAGAAAAGGAAGGGGCCAGGAGTTTGGCCTAGTGGTTGAAGTGCTTGCCTAGCATGCATGAAGACCCGGGTTCGATTCCTTGGTACCACATACACAGAAAAAAGCTAGAAGTGGTGTTGAGGCTCAAGTGGTAGAGCTCTAGCCTTGAGAAAGTCCAAGGACAGTGCTCAGGCCCTGAGCTCAAGCCCAGGACTGGCAAAAAAAAAAGAAGACTGAGACGTTCTGAACTTCAAGTCACTCATCAATGATATATTATACATGCTGAAAACAATGATATCAGTAATAATATTGAATAATGAATGTAAGTGACATATTATACATGACTGATATGGAACAAAATAGAAAGACATTAAAGCTAATTTGGATGTATGTCAAATATTCATTATAGTACACTTACCAATAAATAAAGTGATCTTATTACATATGCAATGTTGTGAAAACAAACATTTTCTCATCTATTTCAGACAAAAACCATCACAGGATTAGAAAGTGGTTTTGAATTATATGTGTGTGTGTGTGCGTGTGCATGTGTGTGTGTGTGTGTGTGTGTGTGTGTGTGTGTGTGTGTGTGTGTGCGCGTTTTGTATTCTGGGAGTTGAACTGAAGTTGGTATAGGTGTAATGTGTGTGGAAGCAGAAAAATGCATTAAATGTAAATATTCAAGCAGTCACGCTTTGTTTTTGCTAGTCCTGTTCTTGAGCTCAGGGCCTGAGCACTGTCCTTGGACTTTCTCAAGGCCAGAGCTCTACTACTAGAGCCTCAGCACCACTTCTATCTTTTTTCTATGTGTGTGATACCAAGGAATTGATCCTGCATCTTCATGCATGCTAGGCAAGCACTCTACCACTAGGCCAAACTCCCAGCCCCCATGCTGTTTTTAAATACAGATTTTATTCTTATACTTCTGCATGTGAAATGTTTGAAATTATACTTTCAAGATAAAATTCTGGAAAGGACTATTTGGGACAATAGGGCCTAATATGTTCTATGTAACTGTTGTATCATGTTTACAAGGTGAAAGTTTTCAGAGCTCAGAGGCTCAGAATTTCTATTTTCTGGTCTTTCTCAGCTTGTGGAAGCTGTTGAATTTCCTTAGCGAAAGCTTTCTTTCTCCACTTAAAGGCATACCACTCCAATCTGTTCTTATATCGCTCATCTCTCATTCTTCTCCCTGGATTGACAATAGTGAATCTTCCTTTTCATGAACATGGATAACTCTTCATTTATTCGACTGCTCCTTTGATTTTCTCACCAAAGCTTGGTAATTTTCAGCATGTACATCTTACACCTATCTTTTGTAATTATTCTAAGTATCTCATAATTTTGGTAGTATAAATGGCACTCTCAATTCAATTTCCAGTTGCTTTTTGAGAATGATTAATCATTGTCTTCTGACCCTATATCCTGGACGTTAGGTAACTTGTTTTTTTTTTTTTTACATCAGCCCTCTTGCCATATACATGGTCATAATTGACATAGATCAATATTTTTGAATGTGCAGGAGACCTAGTATCCCTAGCACATGGGATAGTGTGGTTAGACAATCACTTTTTTTTTTTGCCTGTCCTGGGCTTGAGCTCAGGGCCTCGGCACTGTCCTTGGACTTTCTCAAGGCTAGAGCTCTACCACTTGAGCCTCAGGACCACTTCTGACTTTGTTGTTTTTTTTTTCCAATGTATGTGGTACCAAAGAATCGAACCTGGCTTTTTCGTGCATGCGAGGCAAACACTCTACCAGTAGGCCAAACTCCTAGTCCCAGACAATCACTTTTGTCAGGACATTAATACCAGATTGGACAATATAGCACAAATGTAGAAAAGAAAAAATCAGAACAAAGAAAGACAAACCAAAATGAATTCTCTAAATATCATACCTCAATGTAAAGATATTAATTGTTCTAGCTGGGTATTTAAATCAACTTAGTATAAATAGCAGCATCAAAAAATCTTTAAAAACGGTTTTAAATGGGAATTAATGCACCATCTATCTGGCAAATATCATGTAAACCTTATATAACAGTAAAAAAATATATATATATATATATAAACGTTTGAAAACCAATCTGAGAAAAATATTGATACAAATGTAAAATAAACACTTAGAATTCTATCATTATCATCATTATTTACAGCTTTTAGTTGAAACCTGCTTCTGATACAAATTAGAATACTTTATTAAAAAATGCATGTTCAGCTCTCATGATTCAAGGCTGTAATCCTAACTACTGGAGCTTGAGGTTTGAAAATTATTATTTCAAGCCAGTCCTTCCCATAAAGTCTGTAGGACTCTTATTAACGGTTAAATATCAAAACCTGGAATTGGAGACCTGATGAGTTGTAGAGCTCTACCTATAAGCTAAAAAGCTCAGAGACAGTGTCAAGCTTGGAGTTTAAATCTTGGTATTCATACAAGCACACACACACACACACACACACACACACACACACACACACGTCCATGAAGTCTAAATATAAGAATGAAAAGTAATGTTGAAATATATTACAGAACCTTCTGTGTAATCCCTCTCAAGAAATATTCCTTAAAATAATTTGGAATACATATCTAAAATGTTTACATTGGAAACTGTCAAGGCTCAGTAGCTCCCTTCTCTAATCCTATTTGGGAAACAGTCTGCTGGACAGTGGTTTGAGATCCATCTAGGCTGGTTACTGAACACCTCATCTCAATCAAATAAGCCCTCTGTTAGTAGATCATGACTGTGGCCCAAGGTACAAGAGAGTCCTTCCTAGGTGGTAGGATCATGGTTCAAGGTTTGCCTGACCTAAAATTTCATATCTTCAAAAAAAACCTAGCTAAAACAAAGAAAGCTAAAGGAGTGGCTGGCACCTGTGCCGGCCCTAAGTTAGTCAGGTTGACAAAAGGCTCGTTCAAAGCATCATCTGTATTCAGAGTCAACGAGAAAAAAAAAAAAACAACACATAACAAACCTAAAGCAGGAACCAGCTAAAAGTGACATCTCAGAAACTGCTTTTAATGATTCTCTGTTTTAACCTTAGTTGGCTTTTGGTCCATCAATGTGGCTAACACTAACTTCATTTTGCCTGGCTCTGGTTAGATTGCCCTCGGTTTTCTGTGTGTGGATTTAAAAATGTTTGATCCTCTTCAACATTCTATTGAAACCACCGCTGTTTTCTTGAGAATGTCTCCATGCTCTTCATGTCTTTGGCTCTGTCTTATTTCTCATCACCTTCTTCATCTTTTCTTCACCTCTAGTTCCTGGTGAACCTTTCCTTCTAGATCATCTGCCTCGTTCTAGTCCCGTCATCCCCTCTCTCTTCCTGTTTTTCTCTGCACCTTGTCTGAGCAGAAATATGGAAACACACTATGCTTAAATTTACTACATTTGATATAAACGTAACTATATAGACATCAAAACCTATGACTCTAGAGACATAATGCTTTATTTCATAAATTAATATGTTTCTATGACATACAATCCCTTAGCCTAGTTTTGATTAAGTTCTAAATACTAAGTCCCAGTGATTGTAAATAGAGATTCCCTCCTGGAACACTTGTTGGTTAAACTTGTCATTTAAAATATGATGTAAAAATCAATGTTAATAAATTCTCCAATTAAAAAAATTTTACTACATTTGAAATACCAAAGTGGAACTAATTTTTAGAGGATACTGTTACAAATGAAGTATCTTGGTATAGGGATTTCAACACGACTAGGTTTCCTTCTCCATTAGTTTGTTTAAAATTGACTCTCTGAAGAAATCTGTAGCTTCATTCTCCATTCATAAATGTCATTAAAAATACAGTGCTGGAGGCCCGGGAGTGTGGCCTAATAGTAGAGTGCTTGCCTAGCATGCATGAAGACCTGGGATCGATTCCTCGGTACCCCACATACATAGCAAAAATCTGGAAGAGGTGCTGAGGCTCAAGTGGTAGACTGCTAGCCTTGAGAAAGTCCAAGGACAGTGCTCAAGCCCTGAGCTCAAGCCCAAGACGGGCAAAAAAAATACAGTGCTGGAAAACAAAGCTATCACAAGATAAACAATTCATTTTCTTCATGTTGCAGACAAAGCAACAGATTTTTGTCAGAAAGTAAATCATGTGGCTAAGTCATATATACCTAGTAAACATCACAGCCCAACATTTCTAATTCAATACTTGAAGCTGTTTTGATTCCACTATCAAATTTAGGGAGCAGGGGAGTCTAATGAAAACTCTAAATCCCTTTTTCTTCTTACCTGACATACTGAGACAATGGGTAATATCAACTGGAGAAACAAGGGATGAAGAATGACACTAGAGGATGTGTGCGTAGCTGAAGCTAAAGAGCAAGAGTGTGTCCAGTACGGAGCTCACTGGACACTGGTCACTAGCGATGATCCAAATATACGCCTGGACGATGCCATGGAAACCCCAAGATTCTACCAAGTAGTGATAGGTTCAGTGGGAGAATGATGTCATTACTCAGGCAGTTGAAAGGCCTGGAGTAGCCAATCACAAGATAAGAATCTGAACCAGAAGCTGGGTTTGGGTAGAGAATGGCAGGAGAGCTCTAGTAGCTCTTTAATGCTTGATCTTTGGTGACTTGAGGTCCTGCAAGACAGACAGGAAATCCCCTTTCGTCTACGTTCTTATATTGAGGACATCACCTCAGTGTTTCTCACCAATGTTCATTAATAGTTATTTTTAATTTGCTTATTTTGCTTTCTATATTATATGACAATTCCATATTGCATATATAGTTCACATGTTTGAGGGATAAGGAAAGGGACTTTGAGATTGAAAACTTCATTGTTCTGAAACCGTTTAGTTGAGCCATTTGAATTTTCAAATAGTAGAAGCAGAATGAAAGAGCTTTTACCTGGTTGAAGAGTAGTGTTGATGATACCTTGTAGAGGATGATGTCATCTAAGGCACTTGCTTTCTAGTTTCTTGCCCCTGAAATCCTTATTCTGGGTTGTTCTAGCCATGTTGGACTTGGATCCCTCTTTATATTTCTCTTGTTCACTTAGGAACTGGTTCTTGGAAAACCTATTAGGTTTTGCATTCTTTTTTATTTCATTTTAAAACTTAATTTACTTTATTCTTATTGTAGTGGTGGTATACAGAGGTATTGCAATTGCACAAGTCAGGTAATAAGTATATTTCCATTTATACAGTATCTTCCGTTCCCTCATGCTCTCCCAGTCCCTCTTGTCTCTATCCACAAGTTATGTAGCTCACTTTCGTTGGTGTCCAGTGGGCTCCACTGCTCTGTTTTTGTCATTTTACCCTTGAGTTCTGTACACCTCCCAAACCCTTCTGAAGAGGTATACTTGAATACACCATACATAAGGTAAAGAAGACAGATCATCAAAAATTAAAAACTAAACAAAAGAAAGGGGGAAAAAGGATGTTTCTTCCCTCCACCTTTTGGAGTTCATTTCTGAATTTTATATGAATAAAAAGAGGCACATGGGCTTTGCATTTTTGTTTCTCTCCTAATGGTGCCCTCTTTTGTTCTCAATGTTTGTGATTATCTAGAATCCTTTCTAATTTATATCCCAATGCATTTTAGATCTCATTTTTGCACATCCAAAAGAATATGCACGATTTGTGTCTCTGAGTTTGGCTTAGCTCACCTAACATGATTTGTTCTAGTTCTATTTCCTTGCAGATGATATTACTTTATTCTTCCTAATGGCTGTGTAAAATTCCATTGTGTATAGGTACCACATAGTTTGGATCCACTCATCTATTGTGGGGCATCTGAGTTGCTCTATATCTTGCCTATTATGAATAGCGAAGCAATAAAAACGGTCTGTGTTTAGTTTTTTTGAGAAACCTCATACTGCTGTTCAGAGAGGTTGTACTCCTTTACATTCCCACCAATATGTAGAAGAGTTACTTTCCCCCCAAGATTTCCAACAATATTTGCAGTTCAAATTCACAATGTTGGACAATCTGACAGGGGTGAGATGGAATTTCAGAGTTGTTTTAATTTGCGTTTCCTTTATGGCCAGGGTTGATGAGCATTTCCTCAAGTGTATCTTTGCCATTCTCACCTCTTCTGAGAAATCTCTACTTAGCTCCCTTGCCCATTAAGTGATTGCTTTATAAGGTTTGGTAGGGGTTGGTTTCTTAAGCTCTTTGCGTATATTGGATATGAGGACTTTGATATATGGCTTGAAAAGGAAGATCTTTTCCCAGCAATCCTTTTTTTTTTTTTTGCCAGTTCTTTCGCTTGAACTCAGGGTCTGGGCACCATCCATGGGCTTCTTTTGCTTAAAGCTAGCACTCTATCACTTGAGCCACAGCACCCCTTTTGGCTATTTCTGTTTATATGGTACTGAGGAATCCAACTCAGGGTTTCATGCATGTGTGGCAAGCACTGTACCACTAAGCCACATTCCAGTCTACTTGTAGTTTTTGAATGGCTGATTGGAGATAAGAATCTCACAAGGACTTTTTTTTTGGCCAGTCCTGGGGCTTGAAGTCAGGGCCTGAGCTTTCTCAAGGCTAGAGCTCTACCACTTGAGCCACAGCACCAGTTCTGTCTTTTCTACATATGTGGTACCGAGGAATCAAACCCAGGTCTTCGTGCATGCTAGGCAAGCACTCTACCATAGGCCAAACTCCAGGCCCCACCCAGCAATTCTTTTTTTAATTTTTTATTGTAATTAATAAAAATTTTACATGATATTTGCCAGATAGAAGTTGCATTAATTCACATACATTGATACCCTTTCACATGTCTTGGTACCCATTACCCTCCTCCCCACCCCCCACCCGTGTGGTTTCCCCCCCCGACCAATTGTTTTATAGTTTATTTTTTTTTCTGGATTCTGTGCCTTGAGCTTTTTTGATCAAGGCTGTGCTCTATTGCTTAAGCCATAGTACCACTTCTGGCTCGTGGCTTAACTGTACATAAGAGTCTTGTCACAGACTTTCTTAACTGGGATGGCTTTGAACTGTGGTCTTCCTGAGTAGCTATGATTACAGGCATGAGCCCCTAGTACACCACGAGTTGTGCATTCTCATACTCATAGATGTCAACTCCTAGAGATACAGGTCTCTTTTTTGCATAGCCCTGATACTTTGAAAAGTAGTCTCTGCCCATTAGAAGCAAATACTAAAGAAATGGAATACACAGAGGAAGGCAGACTTCTGTCTGACTTAAAAGGCTTTTATTGTAAAGATGATATACATAGGGGGTACAGTTACTTAAGTCAGGTAACGAGTACATTTCCTTTTGAACAATGTTACCGCCTCCCTCATTCTCCCCCGGGTTTGCCTTCTCCCCACTTGAAGTTATATCGTTCATTTCCAACATAGTGTCTAGTCCGTGTCACTGCTAAATTGGCTTACCCTTTATCTCACCATTTCTGTGCTTCTTCCAGTGATAGCCAGACCAGTCCCCACAATTTGTGTCAGAAGAAAAGGAATGAATATGGAGTCCAAGATAAAAAGGATGTCATTCTAGTTGAAATTAACTGGTTTTACTTAACATGAAACTATCAAGCATATTCTGGAGCAAGGCTCCTATTGCAAACTCTACATAGTAATCTATTGGTTTGTGTACTCTGAGAAACATTGCACAGAAAACCAACTAGCGTTACCTTTCTACAATTGTGATGATTATTTCTATGTCAAGATGACTTTACTCCTTCCTAGGTAAATCAGTACTGTCCATGGTAATAACTGGCTCAACCTCATGAGGCTTGCCCTCACGAGCCTACATCTCCAGCCCAGCTTCTGTGATATTCCCCAAGTCTCTGCATGTTTTCTGTATTGGGTAGACAGCATATGAGTAGGCCATCTGTTCAGATTGTTAGCAGAGTCCACAGCTACTGTAGAGGCATATACACAAGACACATTTATTATAGAAACAATCTTTGTTTTCATTCTTGTGTATATTTTTTATTCTCTTTAAATAGTTGTACAAAGGCAGTATCAACCATCCATTTCCCATCAAGAGCTCCAGAAATCAAACCAATGGCTTAGTGATTGTCTGTTTTAAGAAGATGGAGTCATAGGATGTTCATTTGGGATGTTCATGTGCGACATGAGGTGTGGGACATCACAGACCAGCATTCCACATTTTGTCTTGAAAGTAGCGAAAGAGCCAGGTGCTGGTGGCTCATGTCTGTAATCCTAGCTACTGAAGAGGCTGAGATCAGAGGATCACAGTTTCAAAGAAGCCTGGGTACCGTAGTCGAGGAGACTGTTATCTCCAATTCAACACCAGAAAACTGGAATGGCACTGTGGCTCAGAGACAATGCCCAAGGCCTGAGTTCAAACCCCTCGATCAAAAAAAAAAAATCAAATAGCAAATTCCCATTGGGTATGATCCAACTAAGGCTGTGCTGTATTGATGAAATCTACTCTCTTAGATACTATAGTTACAATACCTGGTCATGTGAGACATTCCACCAATGCTGGTTTAAAGGATGGGGGATCCATGAGTGATGGTATTTATTTATTTATTTATTTATGAGCCAGTCCTGTAGACTGAGCTCAGGGCCTTAGCACTGTCTTTGGGCTTTCTCAAGGCTGAAGCTCTAGCACTTGAGCCACAGCACCACTTCTCCCGTTTTCTATGTATGTGGTACCAAGGAATCAAACCCGGGTCTTTGTGCTTGCTAGGGAAGCACTCTACTGCTAGGGCAAACTCCAGACCTGGTCCATGAGCATTTTTGTTCATGATCAGACCTCTACTGAAACTGCAACTCTCATTTGTGATTAACTAGAGATAAGAGCCCAAGGGGCTTTCATGCCCAAGCTGATTTCCAACCCCAATCCTCTGATCTCAGCTTCCTGACTTGCAAGAGTTAGAAGCAGAAATCTTTTCATTTGGTTGGCGGGAAAGATTTGTTAATAATTTAATGTGAAGTATAAATGTGCTCAATTGTAAGTTGCAAACCAATATGATATTAGGGATTTCTTTTCACTTTCATGTTTATTGAAGTTTTAGAATCAGGGAAGTTTTTCATAATTGTCAATGTTTGTTGTAACATTGCCACCTTGACAATGTCAAAGGTACTGATCAGTTTCTTTTGTGCCGTTATATATACATTTGTTCATTTCTTTTCATCTCTCTTTTTTTTTTCTTTGCCAGTCCTCGACTTGATTTCAGGGCCTGAGCGCTGTCCTTGGACTTTCTCAAGGCTAGAGCTCTACCACTTGAGCCTCAGCACCACTTCCACCTTTTTTCATGTATGTGGTACCGAGGAATCGAACCTGGGTCTTTGTGCATGCTGGGCAAGCACTCTACCACTAGGCCAAACTCCTGGTCCTCTTTTCATCTCTTTTTTTTGAAATTTAAAAATTTTTACTGTTAGGGTGATTTACAGAGGGGTTACAATCAGATAAATCAGTTAATGAGTACATTGCCTTTTAAACAGGATTATCTGCTCCCTCATTATCTCCCAGTTTTTCCCCTTTCCTCTTCCCTGCCCCTGCCAGGTTATATAGTTCATTTCCAACAGTGGCTAGTGAGTCTCACTGCTGATGGTTTAGCCTTTGTCCCTCTGCTTTCCCTTCTCCTCCCCAAATCAAATGAACGTATATAAAGACAAAGGGTACATACATTTAAAAAATAGTGACAAAAGAGAATATACCAAGGAGAAAAAAGAAAGAAAAAAAGAAAGAATTGCAAACAGTACAATAAAAAATCTCTTGATTCCATTTCTTAGAGTTCATTTTGATCCTAGAGAACGTTCTATGATCATACGTACATAGCTATTGAGCCCTTGTGATCCTCTCCTAAGAACAGCTTCCGGTCCATTATATGATGAGTTGTCTCTGTCCCAGTGTAGTCAGGTGGCCTGTGGGCTCCATCCCTGATGTTTACGTTCCTCCTATAGGTACTTGGATAGCTCCAGGGCTCAGACACGACCACCACTGCAGCCACTGCTGTTGTGACTGCTGGCACAATCACTGTATGTGGATACCGAATTCTGTCTTCTTATGCAAGCAGTTTATAATTTTCTTCTTTGGTATAAATCTCTGTATAAACAATAGCTACGTTGGAGTGACTGTCTAGATGTGAAAAGCTTGATGGGACCCTCAAGTTCTGCTTCCTCAGGGGACTTAGTTGGGTCAGTTATCCATCTGCCATCTTCTCCAAAATTCAACGTTTTAAAATCAATTTATTCAATTGTAACGTCTTTGTGAAAATGACTAGTAGGAAAAATGATACACATTCACGTGTGTAAAAGTAGGGAGGTACTGGTGAACCATTCTAATAATCCTCAGGAAGCTGGGACCCGAGGATAATGGTAGAAGTAGATATGGATCAAGTGACTGTGCATTGGCCTCAAGTATGAGTAAAAAACAATGCAATATAGACTACATTTGGTTTCATTCTGAAAATGTACTATTGTGCCTCTGACTAGTGTACGTCTAAATGGTGTGATGAATTATATTTCAGGAAAGTTTTTTGTTTTATTGTGTGGGTCCTGTGGTTTGAACTCAGGGTCTGAGCACTCCCTCTGAGCTTTTTTGGCTTAAAGCCAGGTCTCAACCATATCAGCCAGAGCTCTTCTTTTGGCTTTTTGATGGTAAATTAGAAATAAGTGTCACACAAAATTATGTCACAGGAATGATCATTCCTGCATAGGCTGTCTTTGAAGAGCAATCCTCAGTCCGCAGCCTCTGCGCTAGCTAGGAATACAGGCACGAGCCAAGGGCTCAAGAAATGGTTTTCAGCAAAATTTAGTAAGCTTCCTACAATGATCCTCCACCCTGTGTCCTTCTACTCGGTTCTCCTTTCCTGTCCTCTCAGTCGCCATCGCCCACTCCCCATCCAGCTGTGCCTCTTGTGGCCTCTGAAGTGGAACACAGGGCCCTGCAGCTTGACTGCAGTGACTCATTGCTGTGCCTGTGCAAATGCCTGTCTCCCTGGGGTTCTCCTGGAATAGACACTAGGAGCAGATTTTGCTTGTGCTGGTCCTTTGCGGCGAGTGGTGTGGGAACCAGCAAGGCAAGAAGGAGCAGTACAGGACCCATTTAGTGTTTTGTCTACTTCACATATTTGATCTTGTCCACCCATTAACTCCAGATCCTCAGTTGGGAAATTTAGGTTGGAAATCTGGTGCACTTGCATTCTCTGAGGAATTCAGACACTCAGGCCTCCATTGGAGGCCTCGACCTTTGAATTTAATGTGATCCCAGGCCACAGCTGAACCTCACAAATCAAGTGGACCAGTGATACTAGCCCTGTGTGTTTAGTGATTAATTGAAGTATTATAGCACATCTTGCTGCCCTGAATAATTAAATGGGTACTGAATAAATAAATAAATGATCCTAAATGATGAGGCCATTCTCAGGGTGGACTTTATGCTACTTTGCTTCACTGGCTAGGCCCCAGGATAGCCTTTGTCCCCAGGATAACCATGAGCTCTTGGCTCTAATGTGGTAGATTTCTCTCATATCATGCATTTGCCTTTTCTTCTTCTCATCTTGGATAACTGCATCGTGTGTGTGTGTGTGTGTGTGTGTGTGTGTGTGTGTGTGCCAATACTGGGGGTAGAATTGAGGGCCAGTGTGTTTCACTTATCTTTTTCACTCAGTGCTACTGTAAACTTCCCTTTCCACTCTATGCTGCTCAAATTACAATGAGCTTATGACTTATTTGTCTGCCATTGCTGCCTTAGAGTCTCAGTATTCATCTCTCAGTCTCTTGATTGGCTAGGATTACAAGGAAGAGCCATGACCACCTGGCTTCAAAGTGTGTGGGTCCCCTGCTTCACCTGCCCCCTAAAGCTCAACATTTTTCACAGTACCCTAGAGCCTTTTACTGTACTTTTTCTTGCCACTCCTAGAGCTTGATCTCAGCACCTGATCACTGCCCTTGGGCTTCTTTTGCTCAAGGCTAGCATTCTAACAGTTGAGCCACTGGGTGATTCCTGGCTTTTTCAGTGTATGTGGTAACAAGGAATTGAACTCAGGGCTTCATGCATGCTAGGCAAGCACTCTACCACTTGCTCATGCTCCAGGCGCTGTTTTCTCCCATTTTTGAAAAGTATTTTCTAAGTAGTATTTAGAACCCAACCTTAGAAATTAAGTCTTATAACACGGCTCCATGATTCTTCTAAAAGACAAAATGACCTTTCCTTTTTTCTTCCTACTCTTGGACTCTGTTGGTTCTGATGTCTTTAATCCTCCCATGCACAATTCAAGTGCAACTTTTCTCCACCCTCAATCCAATTTCTTCTTTCAAGTTTAACTTTTGAGTCCAAACTCTATCCAAAATGAAGCCAAACTTTGCAATATCATAAAACTCAAATGGGTTCTTTATTAGTCATATATTAAATTTCATTACATTTAATCGTTCAGGTTTATTAAGTTTTGGATATATTGTAGTAATATTATTCTACCAACATCTATGCATTTATATCAATATACTATATGCCTATATAAATGTTCATATTTATCTTTGTATATATATACATATATATTTTTATATATATATGGGAAAACATGTGGTACCCACAATCGCAGCAACTCTTACACTGTGTAGCCATAGTAGTGAGACACTTCCATATCTCTTTGCCTCTGAACAAAAAACTGCAGTTTCCCCAAAGCAGTGTATTGGGCAGCATTCTCACGCTCTTGCTGGGCCCGCCTTTTCATGGCTTCACGCTCTGGCCTTTGCTCCTTGGTGATGGGATTTGATACTACAGGGCCAGGAATATCGGGTTTCCTCCATGGAATTGGTTGGCGGCTGAAATCTTGGAGTAGGTACTGGTTATGAGGCTTAGGCGGTGAACGGAACTCGTTCCCAGCAGTGGAAACAGGCTTGTGCTGGACAGAAGCGCTGGATGAGGTTGAGTGGGGTTCAGGCCTAGCAACAGCAGACTGAGATACACTAGGCTGGGGAGCATTGGCCGATCCCTGTGTGTATGTATTGGTTACACTTGGCTGAGATGCTTTGGTGGAACCTCTGAGACTCGTGTTGGCAGAAGCTGGTTGAGACAGGCTGACTGCGGTAGGTTGAGCCATGGTAGGATGAGGCCGTGCAGGGTATGGTACAGTGGGCCTCCTGGAGGCCAGAGACTGTGGCCTGTGAGGAACGGGTCGAGCCTGAGGCTTCTCTGGGGTTAGAAAAGGCAAAGGAACCAACTTGACCTTGCCAAGGGGAGGCAGCTCATCCTGGGATGGGGATGGACACTGGCTTTCACTCCTTTCCCTTTTCTTGACTTGAATGTTTCTAGGGCCTTTACCCTCATGTGGAATATCCAGCCATGATTTCATAGCAGATTCTCGTTTGCTGCTTGCAGTTTTCTTCTCATTCTTCTTTCCTAGGGCATGAAAAACCTGCACTGACTCCCACATCTGCACGCCTAGGTTGGTTCGAGGTCTTTTGAAGGTCTCTTGGCTAAGCTCAGGGTGGCTTCTCTTGTGCTTCATCTTGGGAATGCTTGCCTTCTCTTCTGCTTTCAGTTTGTTCCCTGACTGCTTGGTTTCTTCACATTTCTTGGGATTGCTTCCCCTGTTCCTTTCGGGCTCATTCTGCCCATGGCTCTTTGTTTTGCTCACCCTGCTGGATGCAGGCTTTGGGGTCTGGGCTGTGTTCAGGGAAGCCTTGTCACTGGCTGGGGTGCTACACTCAGTTTCCTCTTCCTTCAGCAGGCCCTGTGGCTGCAGCTGCTGGCCTTTGGCCTCGGGAGTTCCATCCACACTTTCCAAGGCGTCGTGCTTATTCTTGGACACTTGATCAGTGGAATACTTGGTGACCACAGAGTTTTCCTGCAGCAGAATCTCATTGATGGTGTCTGTATCTTTGATGTGGGTTATAGTAGAAATATTGGATTGCTGAAAATCTGTGAAGGAGGTGAAAATCTGGTTAAAATGAATGTCTTGACCATCACAGTGATATCTGTTAGCTTCCCACTGTCACATTCCATTCCATTTGTCTCAAGACTCAGAGTATCCAAATTGGCCTTGTTCCATGTAGACTTCTCTCTTGGCCCTAAGGTTAATGTCGACCTGCAGCTGCTAAATGTCAGGTGGAGCATCCTGACTTTCTATTAGTTTCTCAAAGGCAACCAGAGGCTTTCAAACCTTGCTTTCAATTTCATCCTAATGCTTATTCTCTGTGTCTGGATTTGCTGGAGGCAAGACCAAGGTACTAGGAATGTTTACTACTGGATTGATATTGGAATGTCTCCAAAGTCAGGTGACACATGTTTCTCTCAAGGACTTCAACATTTATGCTTGTAGGACTTGGGTTGTCTGCAGTTTGTGACTGGCAAAATTTATGATTCTAGAAAGTTGTGATTCTAGAAAAGTGTATGCATTGCCAGGGAAGTTTCTACTGATGTAAAGAAATCACAGCAGAAATCAGTCCCTGGTAAGTAAGATGCTCCATTTATGCACCAATGATTTAAGGGCATTGTCATCACTGAGCAAGGTGTTTCTAGCAACTAGTTTTAAGCACCATGGACAGGATCGTGAGTTGGAAGATCGTGATAGCTACTCTATGTAAAACTTGTGCTAATTCATTTTCATTATTTCTTTTCCCTTTTCCTCTATAGAATTGTTGTCAGTGAAATAAAAATGAAAGAAGTTTTAAAAGTAGGAAATGATTTGGACATCATGTATGGGTCAGAAGTAAAGTAGGTCCTTACTGTGTTCTTGACTCTGGGTTCAAACAACAAAAAACCCAGCTTTATAAAGTGTCATCTATTTATATAGTTGTCGATTATTGCCAGTGTCCTGTAAGTAAAATAGGTGTTGATTCTCACCCTGATCTGAGAGAACGGCAAGTGAGGGGCAGTCAGGGAGGGGAGGACAGGTTTAGCATGTTTTGAGTGCATTTCTGAGAGTTGAGTGTGTGTGCATGTGCATGTGTGTGTGAGGGAGAGACGGGGAGAATAGAGAGCTAGAGAATGTGATCATGCACTGGATGCTTCTGGGACTTGAACTCAGCCTTTTTTCTTTTGTTGCTTGACTTTTTCTTAGGCCTGATGTATTCTCGCTTTTTTTTAGGCATCTATTGTCTGCATTTGGGAACTGACAATGAGATGTTGAAAACACTTTGCAGGCTGACTTTGAAATTTGTTCCTCAGCTCTCAGGCTCCTGATTAGCTAGGCCACAGGCATGATTCAGTGGTGCTCAGCTCCAGGGTGGAATTCCTGCCCATGAAATATGCAAAATATATATTCTCACCTGCTTCCTTTGGGCAGGTTCTCTGCACACAGTAAAGCAAGTTTATCTGCTATTATCAAAACTAATGTTTGACATATTTGCCAATGAAAGCAAAGAACTCGAACAAGAAGGGGATTAATTAGGGAGAATGGATTGTGAGGACAATGTAGACCATGGCCTCACTGAGTGTGCTTTGGGTGGCATCTAAGAGCAGCACAGCCATATTTCCTCACTTATGTATTTACTTAATTATCCAGTGCAATTAGTGGCAGCACTGAGGTTTGAAGCAGTCAGTGCTCCACCACTGGAGCCATACCCTTGGCCCTCTGCCTCATGGCAGAAATTGGAGGTCTCCTTGTGAGTGTGGTGGGTGAGACTGAGGATTTAGACTATATTTGTGGAGTAGTGGAGACTCTATGCAGATGCAGGTCAGCCCCTCCTTTTTGTGCTGCTAATCCTGTTCCTTTCTGTTGTCTGTGCTTACCTTGAACATTGGTTTCTGGGTGGTGTTGAGCAGACACAGAGTAGTAGATTCCAGAAGTGGAGACTGGTGGTGGGACATTTGCGGGCTGAACCTCTTGGAGCATCATCACGATTTCTGGCTGAGGAGCAAAGACCCTGCTCCCTGTATAGGACACAGAGCCATATGATTGCAGGCAGGGACCAGGTTCTCCAGATAATAGAGGGCCCACTGTGCTTTGGTTATAGTAGTAAATTTGGTTGTTTCGTTGGCAGGGAAGTAACAAGCTACTACTCTCTTGTTGTGCAACGTGAGATAACGTCCCCTGAACCAGGCTGGCAGACAGCGATGGATACAGAGGGACTATGGCATTTGCATCCGCATATCGAGATGTCATAGTCATTGAAGGGACTGCTGTGCCCTGGTCAATGAGAGTCAATGTGAAGTCTCCCAGTGCAGAGGACTTTTTATTGTGTCCCGTGTACTCCCATTCAAAAGCACTGGCACAGGAGGAGGCTGCAGTGGAGATGTGGTTCTGGCCAGTAACCCCTGACAGCATGGGTGTGCTGGAATGTTGGCAAAGACCCGTGAGTGGCTGCAAAGAGGTGCCAGAGGTTGATGGCAGTGGCCATGCTGAAGTGAAGGCTGGGGTGGAGACTGTGGAGATGTTGCAGCTGTTGCCTGTTAGAGAAGTGGCATCGTTCTCCACAGGAAGAGGAAGCTGTAGTGAGTTTGCAGCTCCAAGTAAAGATGGATGCTGGAAATTGTCTGCAAGAAGCAAGGGGTGGTTAAAAAATGGATAAGGTTGCCCAACTCTCACTGTTTTGGAGGAACAGCATATTGGAAGCTGGCTGTGACTGACTGGGAATGCTCTCATTCCAATAGCCACCCACATTCTTCTGATGAACTTGGCAAAGAGGTTCAACAGGAGACACCAAGTGGTTCCTGTGCTGTTTCCTAGGCAGAAGCAGGCTTCTCCTTCTTGTCCTGACTTTCCCTGAGTCACTCCTAACTGTGTCCTAGCATGTGAGCCTTTTGAATCTCAGGTATCCTCAGTGTACTTGTTAGATCACCCATTCAAGAGCAGGAAACCTAGGGGCAGAGGCCAGCCTGATTGGCTCAAATACTTCTTTTGAATTACTATGAGCACCGTGTTCCAAAGGGTGAGCAGGTGAAGAATGCCCAGAAATCAGGAGAACTTGAACTTCCTATAAGCCAGTGGATGTTGGTCTTGAGAAAATAGTTTGCATTTTTCTTGTTATTGTGTAACCTTATAGAAATCTCTGGCCATTTTTAGTGCTTACTTAAAACACAGACCAGAAGATAAGTAAAGAATACAATGACCACCTCAGAGTTCCCAATATACTTTTTGTAGGAAACCTGAAACCCTCTGCTGGGTTGGGTGGCTCACTCCGGTAATCCTAGCTACTCAGGAGGCTGAGATCTGAGGATTAAGGTTCAAAATCAGCTGGAGCACAAAAAGACCTGAGACTCTTATTTCCAATTAAGCTCCAGAAAACGGGAACTGGGACTTGGCTCTAGGGTAGGATGGTAGCTCTGAGCTGAAGAGCTGAGGGATTCTCCCAGGCCCTTGTCAAAAACCATGACCCACACAAAAGAAGAAAAGGAAGGGGCCAGGAGTTTGGCCTAGTGGTTGAAGTGCTTGCCTAGCATGCATGAAGACCCGGGTTCGATTCCTTGGTACCACATACACAGAAAAAAGCTAGAAGTGGTGTTGAGGCTCAAGTGGTAGAGCTCTAGCCTTGAGAAAGTCCAAGGACAGTGCTCAGGCCCTGAGCTCAAGCCCAGGACTGGCAAAAAAAAAAGAAGACTGAGACGTTCTGAACTTCAAGTCACTCATCAATGATATATTATACATGCTGAAAACAATGATATCAGTAATAATATTGAATAATGAATGTAAGTGACATATTATACATGACTGATATGGAACAAAATAGAAAGACATTAAAGCTAATTTGGATGTATGTCAAATATTCATTATAGTATACTTACCAATAAATAAAGTGATCTTATTACATATGCAATGTTGTGAAAACAAACATTTTCTCATCTATTTCAGACAAAAACCATCACAGGATTAGAAAGTGGTTTTGAATTATATGTGTGTGTGTGTGTGCGCGTGTGTGTGTGTGTGTGCGTGTGCATGTGTGTGTGTGTGTGTGCACGCGTTTTGTATTCTGGGAGTTGAACTGAAGTTGGTATAGGTGTAATGTGTGTGGAAGCAGAAAAATGCATTAAATGTAAATATTCAAGCAGTCATGCTTTGTTTTTGCTAGTCCTGTTCTTGAGCTCAGGGCCTGAGCACTGTCCTTGGACTTTCTCAAGGCCAGAGCTCTACTACTAGAGCCTCAGCACCACTTCTAGCTTTTTTCTATGTGTGTGATACCAAGGAATTGATCCTGCATCTTCATGCATGCTAGGCAAGCACTCTACCACTAGGCCAAACTCCCAGCCCCCATGCTGTTTTTAAATACAGATTTTATTCTTATACTTCTGCATGTGAAATGTTTGAAATTATACTTTCAACATAAAATTCTGGAAAGGACTATTTTGGACAATAGGGCCTAATATGTGCTATGTAACTGTTGTATCATGTTTACAAGGTGAAAGTTTTCAGAGCTCAGAGGCTCAGAATTTCTATTTTCTGGTCTTTCTCAGCTTGTGGAAGCTGTTGAATTTCCTTAGCGAAAGCTTTCTTTCTCCACTTAAAGGCATACCACTCCAATCTGTTCTTATATCGCTCATCTCTCATTCTTCTCCCTGGATTGACAATAGTGAATCTTCCTTTTCATGAACATGGATAACTCTTCATTTATTCGACTGCTCCTTTGATTTTCTCACCAAAGCTTGGTAATTTTCAGCATGTACATCTTACACATATCTTTTGTAATTATTCTAAGTATCTCATAATTTTGGTAGTATAAATGGCACTCTCAATTCAATTTCCAGTTGCTTTTTGAGAATGATTAATCATTGTCTTCTGACCCTATATCCTGGAAGTTAGGTAACTTGTTTTTTTTTTTTACATCATCCCTCATGTTATATACATGGTCATAATTGACATAGATCAATATTTTTGAATGTGCAGGAGACCTAGTATCCCTAGCACATGGGATAGTGTGGTTAGACAATCACTTTTTTTTTTTTTGCCTGTCCTGGGCTTGAGCTCAGGGCCTCAGCACTGTCCTTGGACTTTCTCAAGGTTATAGCTCTACCACTTGAGCCTCAGGACCACTTCTGACTTTGTTGTTTTTTTTCCAATGTATGTGGTACCAAAGAATCGAACCTGGCTTTTTCGTGCATGCGAGGCAAACACTCTACCAGTAGGCCAAACTCCTAGTCCCAGACAATCACTTTTGTCAGGACATTAATACCAGATTGGACAATATAGCACAAATGTAGAAAAGAAAAAATCAGAACAAAGAAAGACAAACCAAAATGATTTCTCTAAATATCATACCTCAATGTAAAGATATTAATTGTTCTAGCTGGGTATTTAAATCAACTTAGTATAAATAGCAGCATCAAAAAATCTTTAAAAACCGTTTGAAATGGGAATTAATGCACCATCTATCTGGCAAATATCATGTAACCCTTATATAACAGTAAAAATATATATATATATATATATAAACGTTTGAAAACCAATCTGAGAAAAATATTGATACAAATGTAAAATAAACACTTAGAATTCTATCATTATCATCATTATTTACAGCTTTTAGTTGAAACCTGCTTCTGATACAAATTAGAATACTTTATTAAAAAATGCATGTTCAGCTCTCATGACTCAAGGCTGTAATCCTAACTACTGGAGCTTGAGGTTTGAAAATTATTATTTCAAGCCAGTCCTTCCCATAAAGTCTGTAGGACTCTTATTAACGGTTAAATATCAAAACCTGGAATTGGAGACCTGATGAGTTGTAGAGCTCTACCTATAAGCTAAAAAGCTCAGAGACAGTGTCAAGCTTGGAGTTTAAATCTTGGTATTCATACAAACACACACACACACACACACACACACACACACACACACACACTTCCATGAAGTCTAAATATAAGAATGAAAAGTAATGTTGAAATATATTACAGAACCTTCTGTGTAATCCCTTTCAAGAAATATTCCTTAAAATAATTTGGAATACATATCTAAAATGTTTACATTGGAAACTGTCAAGGCTCAGTAGCTCCCTTCTCTAATCCTATTTGGGAAACAGTCTGCTGGACAGTGGTTTGAGATCCATCTAGGCTGGTTACTGAACACCTCATCTCAATCAAATAAGCCCTCTGTTAGTAGATCATGACTGTGGCCCAAGGTACAAGAGAGTCCTTCCTAGGTGGTAGGATCATGGTTCAAGGTTTGCCTGACCTAAAATTTCATATCTTCAAAAAAAACCTAGCTAAAACAAAGAAAGCTAAAGGAGTGGCTGGCACCTGTGCCGGCCCTAAGTTAGTCAGGTTGACAAAAGGCTCGTTCAAAGCATCATCTGTATTCACAGTCAAGGAGAAAAAAAAAAAAACAACACATAACAAACCTAAAGCAGGAACCAGCTAAAAGTGACATCTCAGAAACTGCTTTTAATGATTCTCTGTTTTAACCTTAGTTGGCTTTTGGTCCATCAATGTGGCTAACACTAACTTCATTTTGCCTGGCTCTGGTTAGATTGCCCTCGGTTTTCTGTGTGTGGATTTAAAAATGTTTGATCCTCTTCAACATTCTATTGAAACCACCGCTGTTTTCTTGAGAATGTCTCCATGCTCTTCATGTCTTTGGCTCTGTGTTATTTCTCATCACCTTCTTCATCTTTTCTTCACCTCTAGTTCCTGGTGAACCTTTCCTTCTAGATCATCTGCCTCGTTCTAGTCCCGTCATCCCCCCTCTCTTCCTGTTTTTCTCTTTACCTTGTCTGAGCAGAAATATGGAAACACACACTATGCTTAAATTTACTACATTTGATATAAACGTAACTATATAGACATCAAAACCTATGACTCTAGAGACATAATGCTTTATTTCATAAATTAATATGTTTCTATGACATACAATCCCTTAGCCTAGTTTTGATTAAGTTCTAAATACTAAGTCCCAGTGATTGTAAATAGAGATTCCCTCCTGGAACACTTGTTGGTTAAACTTGTCATTTAAAATATGATGTAAAAATCAATGTTAATAAATTCTCCAATTAAAAAAATTTTTACTACATTTGAAATACCGAAGTGGAACTAATTTTTAGAGGATACTGTTACAAATGAAGTATCTTGGTATAGGGATTTCAACACGACTAGGTTTCCTTCTCCATTAGTTTGTTTAAAATTGACTCTCTGAAGAAATCTGTAGCTTCATTCTCCATTCATAAATGTCATTAAAAATACAGTGCTGGAGGCCCGGGAGTGTGGCCTAATAGTAGAGTGCTTGCCTAGCATGCATGAAGACCTGGGATCGATTCCTCGGTACCCCACATACATAGCAAAAATCTGGAAGTGTTGCTGAGGCTCAAGTGGTAGACTGCTAGCCTTGAGAAAGTCCAAGGACAGTGCTCAAGCCCTGAGCTCAAGCCCAAGACGGGCAAAAAAAATACAGTGCTGGAAAACAAAGCTATCACAAGATAAACAATTCATTTTCTTCATGTTGCAGACAAAGCAACAGATTTTTGTCACAAAGTAAATCATGTGGCTAAGTCATATATACCTAGTAAACATCACAGCCCAACATTTCTAATTCAATACTTGAAGCTGTTTTGATTCTACTATTAAATTTAGGGAGCAGGGGAGTCTAATGAAAACTCTAAATCCCTTTTTCTTCTTACCTGACATACTGAGACAATGGGTAATATCAACTGGAGAAACAAGGGATGAAGAATGACACTAGAGGATGTGTGCGTAGCTGAAGCTAAAGAGCAAGAGTGTGTCCAGTACGGAGCTCACTGGACACTGGTCACTAGCGATGATCCAAATATACGCCTGGACGATGCCATGGAAACCCCAAGATTCTACCAAGTAGTGATAGGTTCAGTGGGAGAATGATGTCATTACTCAGGCAGTTGAAAGGCCTGGAGTAGCCAATCACAAGATCAGAATCTGAACCAGAAGCTGGGTTTGGGTAGAGAATGGCAGGAGAGCTCTAGTAGCTCTTTAGTGCTTGATCTTTGGTGACTTGAGGTCCTGCAAGACAGACAGGAAATCCCCTTTCGTCTACGTTCTTATATTGAGGACATCACCTCAGTGTTTCTCACCAATGTTCATTAATAGTTATTTTTAATTTGCTTATTTTGCTTTCTATATTATATGATAATTCCATATTGCATATATAGTTCACATGTTTGAGGGATAAGGAAAGGGACTTTGAGATTGAAAACTTCATTGTTCTGAAACCGTTTAGTTGAGCCATTTGAATTTTCAAATAGTAGAAGCAGAATGAAAGAGCTTTTACCTGGTTGAAGAGTAGTGTTGATGATACCTTGTAGAGGATGATGTCATCTAAGGCACTTGCTTTCTAGTTTCTTGCCCCTGAAATCCTTATTCTGGGTTGTTCTAGCCATGTTGGACTTGGATCCCTCTTTATATTTCTCTTGTTCACTTAGGAACTGGTTCTTGGAAAACCTATTAGGTTTTGCATTCTTTTTTATTTCATTTTAAAACTTAATTTACTTTATTCTTATTGTAGTGGTGGTATACAGAGGTATTGCAATTGCACAAGTCAGGTAATAAGTATATTTCCATTTATACAGTATCTTCCGTTCCCTCATGCTCTCCCAGTCCCTCTTGTCTCTATCCACAAGTTATGTAGCTCACTTTCGTTGGTGTCCAGTGGGCTCCACTGCTCTGTTTTTGTCATTTTACCCTTGAGTTCTGTACACCTCCCAAACCCTTCTGAAGAGGTATACTTGAATACACCATACATAAGGTAAAGAAGACAGATCATCAAAAATTAAAAACTAAACAAAAGAAAGGGGGAAAAAGGATGTTTCTTCCCTCCACCTTTTGGAGTTCATTTCTGAATTTTATATGAATAAAAAGAGGCACATGGGCTTTGCATTTTTGTTTCTCTCCTAATGGTGCCCTCTTTTGTTCTCAATGTTTGTGATTATCTAGAATCCTTTCTAATTTATATCCCAATGCATTTTAGATCTCATTTTTGCACATCCAAAAGAATATGCACGATTTGTGTCTCTGAGTTTGGCTTAGCTCACCTAACATGATTTGTTCTAGTTCTATTTCCTTGCAGATGATATTACTTTATTCTTCCTAATGGCTGTGTAAAATTCCATTGTGTATAGGTACCACATAGTTTGGATCCACTCATCTATTGTGGGGCATCTGAGTTGCTCTATATCTTGCCTATTATGAATAGCGAAGCAATAAAAACGGTCTGTGTTTAGTTTTTTTGAGAAACCTCATACTGCTGTTCAGAGAGGTTGTACTCCTTTACATTCCCACCAATATGTAGAAGAGTTACTTTCCCCCCAAGATTTCCAACAATATTTGCAGTTCAAATTCACAATGTTGGACAATCTGACAGGGGTGAGATGGAATTTCAGAGTTGTTTTAATTTACGTTTCCTTTATGGCCAGGGTTGATGAGCATTTCCTCAAGTGTATCTTTGCCATTCTCACCTCTTCTGAGAAATCTCTACTTAGCTCCCTTGCCCATTAAGTGATTGCTTTATAAGGTTTGGTAGGGGTTGGTTTCTTAAGCTCTTTGCGTATATTGGATATGAGGACTTTGATATATGGCTTGAAAAGGAAGATCTTTTCCCAGCAATCCTTTTTTTTTTTGCCAGTTCTTTCGCTTGAACTCAGGGTCTGGGCACCATCCATGGGCTTCTTTTGCTTAAAGCTAGCACTCTATCACTTGAGCCACAGCACCCCTTTTGGCTATTTCTGTTTATATGGTACTGAGGAATCCAACTCAGGGTTTCATGCATGTGTGGCAAGCACTGTACCACTAAGCCACATTCCAGTCTACTTGTAGTTTTTGAATGGCTGATTGGAGATAAGAATCTCACAAGGACTATTTTTTTGGCCAGTCCTGGGGCTTGAAGTCAGGGCCTGAGCTTTCTCAAGGCTAGAGCTCTACCACTTGAGCCACAGCACCAGTTCTGTCTTTTCTACATATGTGGTACCGAGGAATCAAACCCAGGTCTTCGTGCATGCTAGGCAAGCACTCTACCATAGGCCAAACACCAGGCCCCACCCAGCAATTCTTTTTTTAAATTTTTTATTGTAATTAATAAAAATTTTACATGATATTTGCCAGATAGAAGGTGCATTAATTCACATACATTGATACCCTTTCACATGTCTTGGTACCCATTACCTTCCTCCCCACGCCCCACCCGTGTGGTTTCCCCCCCCACCAATTCTTTTATAGTTTATTTTTTTTTCTGGATTCTGTGCCTTGAGCTTTTTTGATCAAGGCTGTGCTCTATTGCTTAAGCCATAGTACCACTTCTGGCTCGTGGCTTAACTGTACATAAGAGTCTTGTCACAGACTTTCTTAACTGGGATGGCTTTGAACTGTGGTCTTCCTGAGTAGCTATGATTACAGGCATGAGCCCCTAGTACACCACGAGTTGTGCATTCTCATACTCATAGATGTCAACTCCTAGAGATACAGGTCTCTTTTTTGCATAGCCCTGATACTTTGAAAAGTAGTCTCTGCCCATTAGAAGCAAATACTAAAGAAATGGAATACACAGAGGAAGGCAGACTTCTGTCTGACTTAAAAGGCTTTTATTGTAAAGATGATATACATAGGGGGTACAGTTACTTAAGTCAGGTAACGAGTACATTTCCTTTTGAACAATGTTACCGCCTCCCTCATTCTCCCCCGGGTTTGCCTTCTCCCCACTTGAAGTTATATCGTTCATTTCCAACATAGTGTCTAGTCCGTGTCACTGCTAAATTGGCTTACCCTTTATCTCACCATTTCTGTGCTTCTTCCAGTGATAGCCAGACCAGTCCCCACAATTTGTGTCAGAAGAAAAGGAATGAATATGGAGTCCAAGATAAAAAGGATGTCATTCTAGTTGAAATTAACTGGTTTTACTTAACATGAAACTATCAAGCATATTCTGGAGCAAGGCTCCTATTGCAAACTCTACATAGTAATCTATTGGTTTGTGTACTTATAGTTGCTGAGAAACATTGCACAGAAAACCAACTAGCGTTACCTTTCTACAATTGTGATGATTATTTCTATGTCAAGATGACTTTACTCCTGCCTAGGTAAATCAGTACTGTCCATGGTAATAACTGGCTCAACCTCATGAGGCTTGCCCTCACGAGCCTACATCTCCAGCCCAGCTTCTGTGATATTCCCCAAGTCTCTGCATGTTTTCTGTATTGGGTAGACAGCATATGAGTAGGCCATCTGTTCAGATTGTTAGCAGAGTCCACAGCTACTGTAGAGGCATATACACAAGACACATTTATTATAGAAACAATCTTTGTTTTCATTCTTGTGTATATTTTTATTCTCTTTAAATAGTTGTACAAAGGCAGTATCAACCATCCATTTCCCATCAAGAGCTCCAGAAATCAAACCAATGGCTTAGTGATTGTCTGTTTTAAGAAGATGGAGTCATAGGATGTTCATTTGGGATGTTCATGTGCGACATGAGGTGTGGGACATCACAGACCACCATTCCACATTTTGTCTTGAAAGTAGCGAAAGAGCCAGGTGCTGGTGGCTCATGTCTGTAATCCTAGCTACTGAAGAGGCTGAGATCAGAGGATCACAGTTTCAAAGAAGCCTGGGTACCGTAGTCGAGGAGACTGTTATCTCCAATTCAACACCAGAAAACTGGAATGGCACTGTGGCTCAGAGACAATGCCCAAGGCCTGAGTTCAAACCCCTCGATCAAAAAAGAAAAAATCAAATAGCAAATTCCCATTGGGTATGATCCAACTAAGGCTGTGCTGTATTGATGAAATCTACTCTCTTAGATACTATAGTTACAATACCTGGTCATGTGAGACATTCCACCAATGCTGGTTTAAAGGATGGGGGATCCATGAGTGATGGTATTTATTTATTTATTTATTTATGAGCCAGTCCTGTAGACTGAGCTCAGGGCCTTAGCACTGTCTTTGGGCTTTCTCAAGGCTGAAGCTCTAGCACTTGAGCCACAGCACCACTTCTCCCGTTTTCTATGTATGTGGTACCAAGGAATCAAACCCGGGTCTTTGTGCTTGCTAGGGAAGCACTCTACTGCTAGGGCAAACTCCAGACCTGGTCCATGAGCATTTTTGTTCATGATCAGACCTCTACTGAAACTGCAACTCTCATTTGTGATTAACTAGAGATAAGAGCCCAAGGGGCTTTCATGCCCAAGCTGATTTCCAACCCCAATCCTCTGATCTCAGCTTCCTGACTTGCAAGAGTTAGAAGCAGAAATCTTTTCATTTGGTTGGCGGGAAAGATTTGTTAATAATTTAATGTGAAGTATAAATGTGCTCAATTGTAAGTTGCAAACCAATATGATATTAGGGATTTCTTTTCACTTTCATGTTTATTGAAATTTTAGAATCAGGGAAGTTTTTCATAATTGTCAATGTTTGTTGTAACATTGCCACCTTGACAATGTCAAAGGTACTGATCAGTTTCTTTTGTGCCGTTATATATACATTTGTTCATTTCTTTTCATCTCTCTCTTTTTTTTCTTTGCCAGTCCTCGACTTGATTTCAGGGCCTGAGCACTGTCCTTGGACTTTCTCAAGGCTAGAGCTCTACCACTTGAGCCTCAGCACCACTTCCACCTTTTTTCATGTATGTGGTCCCGAGGAATCGAACCTGGGTCTTTGTGCATGCTGGGCAAGCACTCTACCACTAGGCCAAACTCCTGGTCCTCTTTTCATCTCTTTTTTTTTGAAATTTAAACATTTTTACTGTTAGGGTGATTTACAGAGGGGTTACAATCAGATAAATCAGTTAATGAGTACATTGCCTTTTAAACAGGAGTATCTGCTCCCTCATTATCTCCCAGTTTTTCCCCTTTCCTCTTCCCTGCCCCTGCCAGGTTATATAGTTCATTTCCAACAGTGGCTAGTGAGTCTCACTGCTGATGGTTTAGCCTTTGTCCCTTTGCTTTCCCTTCTCCTCCCCAAATCAAATGAACGTATATAAAGACAAAGGGTACATACATTTAAAAAATAGTGACAAAAGAGAATATACCAAGGAGAAAAAAGAAAGAAAAAAAGAAAGAATTGCAAACAGTACAATAAAAAATCTCTTGATTCCATTTCTTAGAGTTCATTTTGATCCTAGAGAACGTTCTATGATCATACGTACATAGCTATTGAGCCCTTGTGATCCTCTCCTAAGAACAGCTTCCGGTCCATTATATGATGAGTTGTCTCTGTCCCAGTGTAGCCAGGTGGCCTGTGGGCTCCATCCCTGATGTTTACGTTCCTCCTAGAGGTACTTGGATAGCTCCAGGGCTCAGATATGACCACCACTGCAGCCACTGCTGTTGTGACTGCTGGCACAATCACTGTATGTGGATACCGAATTCTGTCTTCTTATGCAAGCAGTTTATAATTTTCTTCTTTGGTATAAATCTCTGTATAAACAATAGCTACGTTGGAGTGACTGTCTAGATGTGAAAAGCTTGATGGGACCCTCAAGTTCTGCTTCCTCAGGGGACTTAGTTGGGTCAGTTATCCATCTGCCATCTTCTCCAAAATTCAACGTTTTAAAATCAATTTATTCAATTGTAACGTCTTTGTGAAAATGACTAGTAGGAAAAATGATACACATTCAGGTGTGTAAAAGTAGGGAGGTACTGGTGAACCATTCTAATAATCCTCAGGAAGCTGGGACCCGAGGATAATGGTAGAAGTAGATATGGATCAAGTGACTGTGCATTGGCCTCAAGTATGAGTAAAAAACAATGCAATATAGACTACATTTGGTTTCATTCTGAAAATGTACTATTGTGCCTCTGACTAGTGTACGTCTAAATGGTGTGATGAATTATATTTCAGGAAAGTTTTTTGTTTTATTGTGTGGGTCCTGTGGTTTGAACTCAGGGTCTGAGCACTCCCTCTGAGCTTTTTTGGCTTAAAGCCAGGTCTCAACCATATCAGCCAGAGCTCTTCTTTTGGCTTTTTGATGGTAAATTAGAAATAAGTGTCACACAAAATTATGTCACAGGAATGATCATTCCTGCATAGGCTGTCTTTGAAGAGCAATCCTCAGTCCGCAGCCTCTGCGCTAGCTAGGAATACAGGCACGAGCCAAGGGCTCAAGAAATGGTTTTCAGCAAAATTTAGTAAGCTTCCTACAATGATCCTCCACCCTGTGTCCTTCTACTCGGTTCTCCTTTCCTGTCCTCTCAGTCGCCATCGCCCACTCCCCATCCAGCTGTGCCTCTTGTGGCCTCTGAAGTGGAACACAGGGCCCTGCAGCTTGACTGCAGTGACTCATTGCTGTGCCTGTGCAAATGCCTGTCTCCCTGGGGTTCTCCTGGAATAGACACTAGGAGCAGATTTTGCTTGTGCTGGTCCTTTGCGGCGAGTGGTGTGGGAACCAGCAAGGCAAGAAGGAGCAGTACAGGACACATTTAGTGTTTTGTCTACTTCACATATTTGATCTTGTCCACCCAGTAACTCCAGATCCTCAGGTGGGAAATTTAGGTTGGAAATCTAGGTGCACTTGCATTCTCTGAGGAATTCAGACACTCAGGCCTCCATTGGAGGACTCGACCTTTGAATTTAATGTGATCCCAGGCCACAGCTGAACCTCACAAATCAAGTGGACCAGTGATACTAGCCCTGTGTGTTTAGTGATTAATTGAAGTATTATAGCACATCTTGCTGCCCTGAATAATTAAATGGGTACTGAATAAATAAATAAATGATCCTAAATGATGAGGCCATTCTCAGGGTGGACTTTATGCTACTTTGCTTCACTGGCTAGGCCCCAGGATAGCCTTTGTCCCCAGGATAACCATGAGCTCTTGGCTCTAATGTGGTAGATTTCTCTCATATCATGCATTTGCCTTTTCTTCTTCTCATCTTAGATAACTGCATCGTGTGTGTGTGTGTGTGTGTGTGTGTGTGTGTGTGTGTGTGTGTGTGTGCCAATACTGGGGGTAGAATTGAGGGCCAGTGTGTTTCACTTATCTTTTTCACTCAGTGCTACTGTAAACTTCCCTTTCCACTCTATGCTGCTCAAATTACAATGAGCTTATGACTTATTTGTCTGCCATTGCTGCCTTAGAGTCTCAGTATTCATCTCTCAGTCTCTTGATTGGCTAGGATTACAAGGAAGAGCCATGACCACCTGGCTTCAAAGTGTGTGGGTCCCCTGCTTCACCTGCCCCTTAAAGCTCAACATTTTTCACAGTACCCTAGAGCCTTTTACTGTACTTTTTCTTGCCACTCCTAGAGCTTGATCTCAGCACCTGATCACTGCCCTTGGGCTTCTTTTGCTCAAGGCTAGCATTCTAACAGTTGAGCCACTGGGTGATTCCTGGCTTTTTCAGTGTATGTGGTAACAAGGAATTGAACTCAGGGCTTCATGCATGCTAGGCAAGCACTCTACCACTTGCTCATGCTCCAGGCGCTGTTTTCTCCCATTTTTGAAAAGTATTTTCTAAGTAGTATTTAGAACCCAACCTTAGAAATTAAGTCTTATAACACGGCTCCATGATTCTTCTAAAAGACAAAATGACCTTTCCTTTTTTCTTCCTACTCTTGGACTCTGTTGGTTCTGATGTCTTTAATCCTCCCATGCACAATTCAAGTGCAACTTTTCTCCACCCTCAATCCAATTTCTTCTTTCAAGTTTAACTTTTGAGTCCAAACTCTATCCAAAATGAAGCCAAACTTTGCAATATCATAAAACTCAAATGGGTTCTTTATTAGTCATATATTAAATTTCATTACATTTAATCGTTCAGGTTTATTAAGTTTTGGATATATTGTAGTAATATTATTCTACCAACATCTATGCATTTATATCAATATACTATATGCCTATATAAATGTTCATATTTATCTTTGTATATATATACATATATATTTTTATATATATATGGGAAAACATGTGGTACCCACAATCGCAGCAACTCTTACACTGTGTAGCCATAGTAGTGAGACACTTCCATATCTCTTTGCCTCTGAACAAAAAACTGCAGTTTCCCCAAAGCAGTGTATTGGGCAGCATTCTCACGCTCTTGCTGGGCCCGCCTTTTCATGGCTTCACGCTCTGGCCTTTGCTCCTTGGTGATGGGATTTGATACTACAGGGCCAGGAATATCGGGTTTCCTCCATGGAATTGGTTGGCGGCTGAAATCTTGGAGTAGGTACTGGTTATGAGGCTTAGGCGGTGAACGGAACTCGTTCCCAGCAGTGGAAACAGGCTTGTGCTGGACAGAAGCGCTGGATGAGGTTGAGTGGGGTTCAGGCCTAGCAACAGCAGACTGAGATACACTAGGCTGGGGAGCATTGGCCGATCCCTGTGTGTATGTATTGGTTACACTTGGCTGAGATGCTTTGGTGGAACCTCTGAGACTCGTGTTGGCAGAAGCTGGTTGAGACAGGCTGACTGCGGTAGGTTGAGCCGTGGTAGGATGAGGCCGTGCAGGGTATGGTACAGTGGGCCTCCTGGAGGCCAGAGACTGTGGCCTGTGAGGAACGGGTCGAGCCTGAGGCTTCTCTGGGGTTAGAAAAGGCAAAGGAACCAACTTGACCTTGCCAGGGGGAGGCAGCTCATCCTGGGATGGGGATGGACACTGGCTTTCACTCCTTTCCCTTTTCTTGACTTGAATGTTTCTAGGGCCTTTACCCTCATGTGGAATATCCAGCCATGATTTCATGGCAGAGTCTCGTGTGCCGCTTGCAGTTTTCTTCTCATTCTTCTTTCCTAGGGCATGAAAAACCTGCACTGACTCCCACATCTGCACGCCTAGGTTGGTTCGAGGTCTTTTGAAGGTCTCTTGGCTAAGCTCAGGGTGGCTTCTCTTGTGCTTCATCTTGGGAATGCTTGCCTTCTCTTCTGCTTTCAGTTTGTTCCCTGACTGCTTGGTTTCTTCACATTTCTTGGGATTGCTTCCCCTGATCCTTTTGGGCTCATTCTGCCCATGGCTCTTTGTTTTGCTCACCCTGCTGGATGCAGGCTTTGGGGTCTGGGCTGTGTTCAGGGAAGCCTTGTCACTGGCTGGGGTGCTACACTCAGTTTCCTCTTCCTTCAGCAGGCCCTGTGGCTGCAGCTGCTGGCCTTTGGCCTCGGGAGTTCCATCCACACTTTCCAAGGCGTCGTGCTTGTTCTTGGACACTTGATCAGTGGAATACTTGGTGACCACAGAGTTTTCCTGCAGCAGAATCTCATTGATGGTGTCTGTATCTTTGGTGTGGGTTATAGTAGAAATATTGGATTGCTGAAAATCTGTGAAGGAGGTGAAAATCTGGTTAAAATGAATGTCTTGACCATCACAGTGATATCTGTTAGCTACCCACTGTCACATTCCATTCCGTTTGTCTCAAGACTCAGAGTATCCAAATTGGCCTTGTTCCATGTAGACTTCTGTCTTGGCCCTAAGGTTAATGTCGACCTGCAGCTGCTAAATGTCAGGTGGAGCATCCTGACTTTCTGTTAGTTTCTCAAAGGCAACCAGAGGCTTTCAAACCTTGCTTTCAATTTCATCCTAATGCTTATTCTCTGTGTCTGGATTTGCTGTAGGCAAGACCAAGGTACTAGGAATGTTTACTACTGGATTGATATTGGAATGTCTCCAAAGTCAGGTGACACATGTTTCTCTCAAGGACTTCAACATTTATGCTTGTAGGACTTGGGTTGTCTGCAGTTTGTGACTGGCAAAATTTATGATTCTAGAAAGTTGTGATTCTAGAAAAGTGTATGCATTGCCAGGGAAGTTTCTACTGATGTAAAGAAATCACAGCAGAAATCAGTCCCTGGTAAGTAAGATGCTCCATTTATGCACCAATGATTTAAGGGCATTGTCATCACTGAGCAAGGTGTTTCTAGCAGCTAGTTTTAAGCACCATGGACAGGATCGTGAGTTGGAAGATCGTGATAGCTACTCTATGTAAAACTTGTGCTAATTCATTTTCATTATTTCTTTTCCCTTTTCCTCTATAGAATTGTTGTCAGTGAAATAAAAATGAAAGAAGTTTTAAAAGTAGGAAATGATTTGGACATCATGTATGGGTCAGAAGTAAAGTAGTTCCTTACTGTGTTCTTGACTCTGGGTTCAAACAACAAAAAACCCAGCTTTATAAAGTGTCATCTATTTATATAGTTGTCGATTATTGCCAGTGTCCTGTAAGTAAAATAGGTGTTGATTCTCACCCTGATCTGAGAGAACGGCAAGTGAGGGGCAGTCAGGGAGGGGAGGACAGGTTTAGCATGTTTTGAGTGCATTTCTGAGAGTTGAGTGTGTGTGCATGTGCATGTGTGTGTGAGGGAGAGACGGGGAGAATAGAGAGCTAGAGAATGTGATCATGCACTGGATGCTTCTGGGACTTGAACTCAGCCTTTTTTCTTTTGCTGCTTGACTTTTTCTTAGGCCTGATGTATTCTCGCTTTTTTTAGGCATCTATTGTCTGCATTTGGGAACTGACAATGAGATGTTGAAAACACTTTGCAGGCTGACTTTGAAATTTGTTCCTCAGCTCTCAGGCTCCTGATTAGCTAGGCCACAGGCATGATTCAGTGGTGCTCAGCTCCAGGGTGGAATTCCTGCCCATGAAATATGCAAAATATATATTCTCACCTGCTTCCTTTGGGCAGGTTCTCTGCACACAGTAAAGCAAGTTTATCTGCTATTATCAAAACTAATGTTTGACATATTTTCCAATGAAAGCAAAGAACTCGAACAAGAAGGGGATTAATTAGGGAGAATGGATTGTGAGGACAATGTAGACCATGGCCTCACTGAGTGTGCTTTGGGTGGCATCTAAGAGCAGCACAGCCATATTTCCTCACTTATGTATTTACTTAATTATCCAGTGCAATTAGTGGCAGCACTGAGGTTTGAAGCAGTCAGTGCTCCACCACTGGAGCCATACCCTTGGCCCTCTGCCTCATGGCAGAAATTGGAGGTCTCCTTGTGAGTGTGGTGGGTGAGACTGAGGATTTAGTCTATATTTGTGGAGTAGTGGAGACTCTATGCAGATACAGGTCAGCCCCTCCTTTTTGTGCTGCTAATCCTGTTCCTTTCTGTTGTCTGTGCTTACCTTGAACATTGGTTTCTGGGTGGTGTTGAGCAGACACAGAGTAGTAGATTCCAGAAGTGGAGACTGGTGGTGGGACATTTGCGGGCTGAACCTCTTGGAGCATCATCACGATTTCTGGCTGAGGAGCAAAGACCCTGCTCCCTGTATAGGACACAGAGCCATATGATTGCAGGCAGGGACCAGGTTCTCCAGATAATAGAGGGCCCACTGTGCTTTGGTTATAGTAGTAAATTTGGTTGTTTCGTTGGCAGGGAAGTAACAAGCTACTACTCTCTTGTTGTGCAACGTGAGATAACGTCCCCTGAACCAGGCTGGCAGACAGCGATGGATACAGAGGGACTATGGCATTTGCATCCGCATATCGAGATGTCATAGTCATTGAAGGGACTGCTGTGCCCTGGTCAATGAGAGTCAATGTGAAGTCTCCCAGTGCAGAGGACTTTTTATTGTGTCCTGTGTACTCCCATTCAAAAGCACTGGCACAGGAGGAGGCTGCAGTGGAGATGTGGTTCTGGCCAGTAACCCCTGACAGCATGGGTGTGCTGGAATGTTGGCAAAGACCCGTGAGTGGCTGCAAAGAGGTGCCAGAGGTTGATGGCAGTGGCCATGCTGAAGTGAAGGCTGGGGTGGAGACTGTGGAGATGTTGCAGCTGTTGCCTGTTAGAGAAGTGGCATCGTTCTCCACAGGAAGAGGAAGCTGTAGTGAGTTTGCAGCTCCAAGTAAAGATGGATGCTGGAAATTGTCTGCAAGAAGCAAGGGGTGGTTAAAAAATGGATAAGGTTGCCCAACTCTCACTGTTTTGGAGGAACAGCATATTGGAAGCTGGCTGTGACTGACTGGGAATGCTCTCATTCCAATAGCCACCCACATTCTTCTGATGAACTTTGCAAAGAGGTTCAACAGGAGACACCAAGTGGTTCCTGTGCTGTTTCCTAGGCAGAAGCAGGCTTCTCCTTCTTGTCCTGACTTTCCCTGAGTCACTCCTAACTGTGTCCTAGCATGTGAGCCTTTTGAATCTCAGGTATCCTCAGTGTACTTGTTAGATCACCCATTCAAGAGCAGGAAACCTAGGGGCAGAGGCCAGCCTGATTGGCTCAAATACTTCTTTTGAATTACTATGAGCACCGTGTTCCAAAGGGTGAGCAGGTGAAGAATGCCCAGAAATCAGGAGAACTTGAACTTCCTATAAGCCAGTGGATGTTGGTCTTGAGAAAATAGTTTGCATTTTTCTTGTTATTGTGTAACCTTATAGAAATCTCTGGCCATTTTTAGTGCTTACTTAAAACACAGACCAGAAGATAAGTAAAGAATACAATGACCACCTCAGAGTTCCCAATATACTTTTTGTAGGAAACCTGAAACCCTCTGCTCTGTTGGGTGGCTCACTCCGGTAATCCTAGCTACTCAGGAGGCTGAGATCTGAGGATTAGGGTTCAAAATCAGCTGGAGCACAAAAAGACCTGAGACTCTTATTTCCAATTAAGCTCCAGAAAACAGGAACTGGGACTTGGCTCTAGGGTAGGATGGTAGCTCTGAGCTGAAGAGCTGAGGGATTCTCCCAGGCCCTTGTCAAAACCCATGACCCACACAAAAGAAGAAAAGGAAGGGGCCAGGAGTTTGGCCTAGTGGTTGAAGTGCTTGCCTAGCATGCATGAAGACCCGGGTTCGATTCCTTGGTACCACATACACAGAAAAAAGCTAGAAGTGGTGTTGAGGCTCAAGTGGTAGAGCTCTAGCCTTGAGAAAGTCCAAGGACAGTGCTCAGGCCCTGAGCTCAAGCCCAGGACTGGCAAAAAAAAAAAGAAGACTGAGACGTTCTGAACTTCAAGTCACTCATCAATGATATATTATACATGCTGAAAACAATGATATCAGTAATAATATTGAATAATGAATGTAAGTGACATATTATACATGACTGATATGGAACAAAATAGAAAGACATTAAAGCTAATTTGGATGTATGTCAAATATTCATTATAGTATACTTACCAATAAATAAAGTGATCTTATTACATATGCAATGTTGTGAAAACAAACATTTTCTCATCTATTTCAGACAAAAACCATCACAGGATTAGAAAGTGGTTTTGAATTATATGTGTGTGTATGTGTGCGTGTGTGTGTGTGCGTGTGTGTGTGTGCGTGTGCATGTGTGTGTGCGCGTTTTGTATTCTGGGAGTTGAACTGAAGTTGGTATAGGTGTAATGTGTGTGGAAGCAGAAAAATGCATTAAATGTAAATATTCAAGCAGTCACGCTTTGTTTTTGCTAGTCCTGTTCTTGAGCTCAGGGCCTGAGCACTGTCCTTGGACTTTCTCAAGGCCAGAGCTCTACTACTAGAGCCTCAGCACCACTTCTAGCTGTTTTCTATGTGTGTGATACCAAGGAATTGATCCTGCATCTTCATGCATGCTAGGCAAGCACTCTACCACTAGGCCAAACTCCCAGCCCCCATGCTGTTTTTAAATACAGATTTTATTCTTATACTTCTGCATGTGAAATGTTTGAAATTATACTTTCAAGATAAAATTCTGGAAAGGACTATTTTGGACAATAGGGCCTAATATGTTCTATGTAACTGTTGTATCATGTTTACAAGGTGAAAGTTTTCAGAGCTCAGAGGCTCAGAATTTCTATTTTCTGGTCTTTCTCAGCTTGTGGAAGCTGTTGAATTTCCTTAGCGAAAGCTTTCTTTCTCCACTTAAAGGCATACCACTCCAATCTGTTCTTATATCGCTCATCTCTCATTCTTCTCCCTGGATTGACAATAGTGAATCTTCCTCTTCATGAACATGGATAACTCTTCATTTATTCGACTGCTCCTTTGATTTTCTCACCAAAGCTTGGTAATTTTCAGCATGTACATCTTACACCTATCTTTTGTAATTATTCTAAGTATCTCATAATTTTGGTAGTATAAATGGCACTCTCAATTCAATTTCCAGTTGCTTTTTGAGAATGATTAATCATTGTCTTCTGACCCTATATCCTGGATGTTAGGTAACTTGTTTTTTTTTTAAATCATCCCTCATGCCATATACATGGTCATAATTGACATAGATCAATATTTTTGAATGTGCAGGAGACCTAGTATCCCTAGCACATGGGATAGTGTGGTTAGACAATCACTTTTTTTTTTTGCCTGTCCTGGGCTTGAGCTCAGGGCCTCGGCACTGTCCTTGGACTTTCTCAAGGTTAGAGCTCTACCACTTGAGCCTCAGGACCACTTCTGACTTTGTTGTTTTTTTTTCCAATGTATGTGGTACCAAAGAATCGAACCTGGCTTTTTCGTGCATGCGAGGGAAACACTCTACCAGTAGGCCAAACTCCTAGTCCCAGACAATCACTTTTGTCAGGACATTAATACCAGATTGGACAATATAGCACAAATGTAGAAAAGAAAAAATCAGAACAAAGAAAGACAAACCAAAATGATTTCTCTAAATATCATACCTCAATGTAAAGATATTAATTGTTCTAGCTGGGTATTTAAATCAACTTAGTATAAATAGCAGCATCAAAAAATCTTTAAAAACCGTTTGAAATGGGAATTAATGCACCATCTATCTGGCAAATATCATGTAACCCTTATATAACAGTAAAAATATATATATATATATAAACGTTTGAAAACCAATCTGAGAAAAATATTGATACAAATGTAAAATAAACACTTAGAATTCTATCATTATCATCATTATTTACAGCTTTTAGTTGAAACCTGCTTCTGATACAAATTAGAATACTTTATTAAAAAATGCATGTTCAGCTCTCATGATTCAAGGCTGTGATCCTAACTACTGGAGCTTGAGGTTTGAAAATTATTATTTCAAGCCAGTCCTTCCCATAAAGTCTGTAGGACTCTTATTAACGGTTAAATATCAAAACCTGGAATTGGAGACCTGATGAGTTGTAGAGCTCTACCTATAAGCTAAAAAGCTCAGAGACAGTGTCAAGCTTGGAGTTTAAATCTTGGTATTCATACAAACACACACACACACACACACACACACACACACACACACACACACACACACTTCCATGAAGTCTAAATATAAGAATGAAAAGTAATGTTGAAATATATTACAGAACCTTCTGTGTAATCCCTTTCAAGAAATATTCCTTAAAATAATTTGGAATACATATCTAAAATGTTTACATTGGAAACTGTCAAGGCTCAGTAGCTCCCTTCTCTAATCCTATTTGGGAAACAGTCTGCTGGACAGTGGTTTGAGATCCATCTAGGCTGGTTACTGAACACCTCATCTCAATCAAATAAGCCCTCTGTTAGTAGATCATGACTGTGGCCCAAGGTACAAGAGAGTCCTTCCTAGGTGGTAGGATCATGGTTCAAGGTTTGCCTGACCTAAAATTTCATATCTTCAAAAAAAAACCTAGCTAAAACAAAGAAAGCTAAAGGAGTGGCTGGCACCTGTGCCGGCCCTAAGTTAGTCAGGTTGACAAAAGGCTCGTTCAAAGCATCATCTGTATTCAGAGTCAATGAGAAAAAAAAAAAAACAACACATAACAAACCTAAAGCAGGAACCAGCTAAAAGTGACATCTCAGAAACTGCTTTTAATGATTCTCTGTTTTAACCTTAGTTGGCTTTTGGTCCATCAATGTGGCTAACACTAACTTCATTTTGCCTGGCTCTGGTTAGATTGCCCTCGGTTTTCTGTGTGTGGATTTAAAAATGTTTGATCCTCTTCAACATTCTATTGAAACCACCGCTGTTTTCTTGAGAATGTCTCCATGCTCTTCATGTCTTTGGCTCTGTCTTATTTCTCATCACCTTCTTCATCTTTTCTTCACCTCTAGTTCCTGGTGAACCTTTCCTTCTAGATCATCTGCCTCGTTCTAGTCCCGTCATCCCCTCTCTCTTCCTGTTTTTCTCTGCACCTTGTCTGAGCAGAAATATGGAAACACACACTATGCTTAAATTTACTACATTTGATATAAACGTAACTATATAGACATCAAAACCTATGACTCTAGAGACATAATGTTTTATTTCATAAATTAATATGTTTCTATGACATATAATCCGTTAGCCTAGTTTTGATTAAGTTCTAAATACTAAGTCCCAGTGATTGTAAATAGAGATTCCCTCCTGGAACACTTGTTGGTTAAACTTGTCATTTAAAATATGATGTAAAAATCAATGTTAATAAATTCTCCAATTAAAAAAATTTTACTACATTTGAAATACCAAAGTGGAACTAATTTTTAGAGGATACTGTTACAAATGAAGTATCTTGGTATAGGGATTTCAACACGACTAGGTTTCCTTCTCCATTAGTTTGTTTAAAATTGACTCTCTGAAGAAATCTGTAGCTTCATTCTCCATTCATAAATGTCATTAAAAATACAGTGCTGGAGGCCCGGGAGTGTGGCCTAATAGTAGAGTTCTTGCCTAGCATGCATGAAGACCTGGGATCGATTCCTCGGTACCCCACATACATAGCAAAAATCTGGAAGTGGTGCTGAGGCTCAAGTGGTAGACTGCTAGCCTTGAGAAAGTCCAAGGACAGTGCTCAAGCCCTGAGCTCAAGCCCAAGACGGGCAAAAAAAATACAGTGCTGGAAAACAAAGCTATCACAAGATAAACAATTCATTTTCTTCATGTTGCAGACAAAGCAACAGATTTTTGTCACAAAGTAAATCATGTGGCTAAGTCATATATACCTAGTAAACATCACAGCCCAACATTTCTAATTCAATACTTGAAGCTGTTTTGATTCTACTATTAAATTTAGGGAGCAGGGGAGTCTAATGAAAACTCTAAATCCCTTTTTCTTCTTACCTGACATACTGAGACAATGGGTAATATCAACTGGAGAAACAAGGGATGAAGAATGACACTAGAGGATGTGTGCGTAGCTGAAGCTAAAGAGCAAGAGTGTGTCCAGTACGGAGCTCACTGGACACTGGTCACTAGCGATGATCCAAATATACGCCTGGACGATGCCATGGAAACCCCAAGATTCTACCAAGTAGTGATAGGTTCAGTGGGAGAATGATGTCATTACTCAGGCAGTTGAAAGGCCTGGAGTAGCCAATCACAAGATCAGAATCTGAACCAGAAGCTGGGTTTGGGTAGAGAATGGCAGGAGAGCTCTAGTAGCTCTTTAATGCTTGATCTTTGGTGACTTGAGGTCCTGCAAGACAGACAGGAAATCCCCTTTCGTCTACGTTCTTATATTGAGGACATCACCTCAGTGTTTCTCACCAATGTTCATTAATAGTTATTTTTAATTTGCTTATTTTGCTTTCTATATTATCTGATAATTACATATTGCATATATAGTTCACATGTTTGAGGGATAAGGAAAGGGACTTTGAGATTGAAAACTTCATTGTTCTGAAACCGTTTAGTTGAGCCATTTGAATTTTCAAATAGTAGAAGCAGAATGAAAGAGCTTTTACCTAGTTGAAGAGTAGTGTTGATGATACCTTGTAGAGGATGATGTCATCTAGGGCACTTGCTTTCTAGTTTCTTGCCCCTGAAATCCTTATTCTGGGTTGTTCTAGCCATGTTGGACTTGGATCCCTCTTTATATTTCTCTTGTTCACTTAGGAACTGGTTCTTGGAAAACCTATTAGGTTTTGCATTCTTTTTTATTTCATTTTAAAACTTAATTTACTTTATTCTTATTGTAGTGGTGGTATACAGAGGTATTGCAATTGCACAAGTCAGGTAATAAGTATATTTCCATTTATACAGTATCTTCCGTTCCCTCATGCTCTCCCAGTCCCTCTTGTCTCTATCCACAAGTTATGTAGCTCACTTTCGTTGGTGTCCAGTGGGCTCCACTGCTCTGTTTTTGTCATTTTACCCTTGAGTTCTGTACACCTCCCAAACCCTTCTGAAGAGGTATACTTGAATACACCATACATAAGGTAAAGAAGACAGATCATCAAAAATTAAAAACTAAACAAAAGAAAGGGGGAAAAAGGATGTTTCTTCCCTCCACCTTTTGGAGTTCATTTCTGAATTTTATATGAATAAAAAGAGGCACATGGGCTTTGCATTTTTGTTTCTCTCCTAATGGTGCCCTCTTTTGTTCTCAATGTTTGTGATTATCTAGAATCCTTTCTAATTTATATCCCAATGCATTTTAGATCTCATTTTTGCACATCCAAA
Source organism: Megascapheus bottae (assembly GCF_031878675.1). Classification (NCBI taxonomy): domain Eukaryota; kingdom Metazoa; phylum Chordata; class Mammalia; order Rodentia; family Geomyidae; genus Megascapheus; species Megascapheus bottae. Next base: position 32,274,544 of record NC_143515.1, read on the forward strand.
AGAATATGCACGATTTGTGTCTCTGAGTTTGGCTTAGCTCACCTAACATGATTTGTTCTAGTTCTATTTCCTTGCAGATGATATTACTTTATTCTTCCTAATGGCTGTGTAAAATTCCATTGTGTATAGGTACCACATAGTTTGGATCCACTCATCTATTGTGGGGCATCTGAGTTGCTCTATATCTTGCCTATTATGAATAGCGAAGCAATAAAAACGGTCTGTGTTTAGTTTTTTTGAGGAACCTCATACTGCTGTTCAGAGAGGTTGTACTCCTTTACATTCCCACCAATATGTAGAAGAGTTACTTTCCCCCCAAGATTTCCAACAATATTTGCAGTTCAAATTCACAATGTTGGACAATCTGACAGGGGTGAGATGGAACTTCAGAGTTGTTTTAATTTGCGTTTCCTTTATGGCCAGGGTTGATGAGCATTTCCTCAAGTGTATCTTTGCCATTCTCACCTCTTCTGAGAAATCTCTACTTAGCTCCCTTGCCCATTAAGTGATTGCTTTATAAGGTTTGGTAGGGGTTGGTTTCTTAAGCTCTTTGCGTATATTGGATATGAGGACTTTGATATATGGCTTGAAAAGGAAGATCTTTTCCCAGCAATCCTTTTTTTTTTTTTTGCCAGTTCTTTCGCTTGAACTCAGGGTCTGGGCACCATCCATGGGCTTCTTTTGCTTAAAGCTAGCACTCTATCACTTGAGCCACAGCACCCCTTTTGGCTATTTCTGTTTATATGGTACTGAGGAATCCAACTCAGGGTTTCATGCATGTGTGGCAAGCACTGTACCACTAAGCCACATTCCAGTCTACTTGTAGTTTTTGAATGGCTGATTGGAGATAAGAATCTCACAAGGACTTTTTTTTTGGCCAGTCCTGGGGCTTGAAGTCAGGGCCTGAGCTTTCTCAAGGCTAGAGCTCTACCACTTGAGCCACAGCACCAGTTCTGTCTTTTCTACATATGTGGTACCGAGGAATCAAACCCAGGTCTTCGTGCATGCTAGGCAAGCACTCTACCATAGGCCAAACACCAGGCCCCACCCAGCAATTCTTTTTTTTAATTTTTTATTGTAATTAATAAAAATTTTACATGATATTTGCCAGATAGAAGGTGCATTAATTCACATACATTGATACCCTTTCACATGTCTTGGTACCCATTACCCTCCTCCCCACCCCCCACCCGTGTGGTTTCCCCCCCCACCAATTCTTTTATAGTTTATTTTTTTTTCTGGATTCTGTGCCTTGAGCTTTTTTGATCAAGGCTGTGCTCTATTGCTTAAGCCATAGTACCACTTCTGGCTCGTGGCTTAACTGTACATAAGAGTCTTGTCACAGACTTTCTTAACTGGGATGGCTTTGAACTGTGGTCTTCCTGAGTAGCTATGATTACAGGCATGAGCCCCTAGTACACCACGAGTTGTGCATTCTCATACTCATAGATGTCAACTCCTAGAGATACAGGTCTCTTTTTTGCATAGCCCTGATACTTTGAAAAGTAGTCTCTGCCCATTAGAAGCAAATACTAAAGAAATGGAATACACAGAGGAAGGCAGACTTCTGTCTGACTTAAAAGGCTTTTATTGTAAAGATGATATACATAGGGGGTACAGTTACTTAAGTCAGGTAACGAGTACATTTCCTTTTGAACAATGTTACCGCCTCCCTCATTCTCCCCCGGGTTTGCCTTCTCCCCACTTGAAGTTATATCGTTCATTTCCAACATAGTGTCTAGTCCGTGTCACTGCTAAATTGGCTTACCCTTTATCTCACCATTTCTGTGCTTCTTCCAGTGATAGCCAGACCAGTCCCCACAATTTGTGTCAGAAGAAAAGGAATGAATATGGAGTCCAAGATAAAAAGGATGTCATTCTAGTTGAAATTAACTGGTTTTACTTAACATGAAACTATCAAGCATATTCTGGAGCAAGGCTCCTATTGCAAACTCTACATAGTAATCTATTGGTTTGTGTACTTATAGTTGCTGAGAAACATTGCACGGAAAACCAACTAGCGTTACCTTTCTACAATTGTGATGATTATTTCTATGTCAAGATGACTTTACTCCTGCCTAGGTAAATCAGTACTGTCCATGGTAATAACTGGCTCAACCTCATGAGGCTTGCCCTCACGAGCCTACATCTCCAGCCCAGCTTCTGTGATATTCCCCAAGTCTCTGCATGTTTTCTGTATTGGGTAGACAGCATATGAGTAGGCCATCTGTTCAGATTGTTAGCAGAGTCCACAGCTACTCTAGAGGCATATACACAAGACACATTTATTATAGAAACAATCTTTGTTTTCATTCTTGTGTATATTTTTATTCTCTTTAAATAGTTGTACAAAGGCAGTATCAACCATCCATTTCCCATCAAGAGCTCCAGAAATCAAACCAATGGCTTAGTGATTGTCTGTTTTAAGAAGATGGAGTCATAGGATGTTCATTTGGGATGTTCATGTGCGACATGAGGTGTGGGACATCACAGACCAGCATTCCACATTTTGTCTTGAAAGTAGCGAAAGAGCCAGGTGCTGGTGGCTCATGTCTGTAATCCTAGCTACTGAAGAGGCTGAGATCAGAGGATCACAGTTTCAAAGAAGCCTGGGTACCATAGTCGAGGAGACTGTTATCTCCAATTCAACACCAGAAAACTGGAATGGCACTGTGGCTCAGAGACAATGCCCAAGGCCTGTGTTCAAACCCCTCGATCAAAAAAAAAAAATCAAATAGCAAATTCCCATTGGGTATGATCCAACTAAGGCTGTGCTGTATTGATGAAATCTACTCTCTTAGATACTATAGTTACAATACCTGGTCATGTGAGACATTCCACCAATGCTGGTTTAAAGGATGGGGGATCCATGAGTGATGGTATTTATTTATTTATTTATTTATGAGCCAGTCCTGTAGACTGAGCTCAGGGCCTTAGCACTGTCTTTGGGCTTTCTCAAGGCTGAAGCTCTAGCACTTGAGCCACAGCACCACTTCTCCCGTTTTCTATGTATGTGGTACCAAGATATCAAACCCGGGTCTTTGTGCTTGCTAGGGAAGCACTCTACTGCTAGGGCAAACTCCAGACCTGGTCCATGAGCATTTTTGTTCATGATCAGACCTCTACTGAAACTGCAACTCTCATTTGTGATTAACTAGAGATAAGAGCCCAAGGGGCTTTCATGCCCAAGCTGATTTCCAACCCCAACCCTCTGATCTCAGCTTCCTGACTTGCAAGAGTTAGAAGCAGAAATCTTTTCATTTGGTTGGCGGGAAAGATTTGTTAATAATTTAATGTGAAGTATAAATGTGCTCAATTGTAAGTTGCAAACCAATATGATATTAGGGATTTCTTTTCACTTTCATGTTTATTGAAGTTTTAGAATCAGGGAAGTTTTTCATAATTGTCAATGTTTGTTGTAACATTGCCACCTTGACAATGTCAAAGGTACTGATCAGTTTCTTTTGTGCCGTTATATATACATTTGTTCATTTCTTTTCATCTCTCTTTTTTTTTTCTTTGCCAGTCCTCGACTTGATTTCAGGGCCTGAGCACTGTCCTTGGACTTTCTCAAGGCTAGAGCTCTACCACTTGAGCCTCAGCACCACTTCCACCTTTTTTCATGTATGTGGTACCGAGGAATCGAACCTGGGTCTTTGTGCATGCTGGGCAAGCACTCTACCACTAGGCGAAACTCCTGGTCCTCTTTTCATCTCTTTTTTTTTTGAAATTTAAACATTTTTACTGTTAGGGTGATTTACAGAGGGGTTACAATCAGATAAATCAGTTAATGAGTACATTGCCTTTTAAACAGGATTATCTGCTCCCTCATTATCTCCCAGTTTTTCCCCTTTCCTCTTCCCTGCCCCTGCCAGGTTATATAGTTCATTTCCAACAGTGGCTAGTGAGTCTCACTGCTGATGGTTTAGCCTTTGTCCCTTTGCTTTCCCTTCTCCTCCCCAAATCAAATGAACGTATATAAAGACAAAGGGTACATACATTTAAAAAAATAGTGACAAAAGAGAATATACCAAGGAGAAAAAAGAAAGAAAAAAAAGAAAGAATTGCAAACAGTACAATAAAAAATCTCTTGATTCCATTTCTTAGAGTTCATTTTGATCCTAGAGAACGTTCTATGATCATACGTACATAGCTATTGAGCCCTTGTGATCCTCTCCTAAGAACAGCTTCCGGTCCATTATATGATGAGTTGTCTCTGTCCCAGTGTAGCCAGGTGGCCTGTGGGCTCCATCCCTGATGTTTACGTTCCTCCTAGAGGTACTTGGATAGCTCCAGGGCTCAGATATGACCACCACTGCAGCCACTGCTGTTGTGACTGCTGGCACAATCACTGTATGTGGATACCGAATTCTGTCTTCTTATGCAAGCAGTTTATAATTTTCTTCTTTGGTATAAATCTCTGTATAAACAATAGCTACGTTGGAGTGACTGTCTAGATGTGAAAAGCTTGATGGGACCCTCAAGTTCTGCTTCCTCAGGGGACTTAGTTGGGTCAGTTATCCATCTGCCATCTTCTCCAAAATTCAACGTTTTAAAATCAATTTATTCAATTGTAACGTCTTTGTGAAAATGACTAGTAGGAAAAATGATACACATTCAGGTGTGTAAAAGTAGGGAGGTACTGGTGAACCATTCTAATAATCCTCAGGAAGCTGGGACCCGAGGATAATGGTAGAAGTAGATATGGATCAAGTGACTGTGCATTGGCCTCAAGTATGAGTAAAAAACAATGCAATATAGACTACATTTGGTTTCATTCTGAAAATGTACTATTGTGCCTCTGACTAGTGTACGTCTAAATGGTGTGATGAATTATATTTCAGGAAAGTTTTTTGTTTTATTGTGTGGGTCCTGTGGTTTGAACTCAGGGTCTGAGCACTCCCTCTGAGCTTTTTTGGCTTAAAGCCAGGTCTCAACCATATCAGCCAGAGCTCTTCTTTTGGCTTTTTGATGGTAAATTAGAAATAAGTGTCACACAAAATTATGTCACAGGAATGATCATTCCTGCATAGGCTGTCTTTGAAGAGCAATCCTCAGTCCGCAGCCTCTGCGCTAGCTAGGAATACAGGCACGAGCCAAGGGCTCAAGAAATGGTTTTCAGCAAAATTTAGTAAGCTTCCTACAATGATCCTCCATCCTGTGTCCTTCTACTCGGTTCTCCTTTCCTGTCCTCTCAGTCACCATCGCCCACTCCCCATCCAGCTGTGCCTCTTGTGGCCTCTGAAGTGGAACACAGGGCCCTGCAGCTTGACTGCAGTGACTCATTGCTGTGCCTGTGCAAATGCCTGTCTCCCTGGGGTTCTCCTAAAATAGACACTAGGAGCAGATTTTGCTTGTGCTGGTCCTTTGCAGCGAGTGGTGTGGGAACCAGCAAGGCAAGAAGGAGCAGTACAGGACACATTTAGTGTTTTGTCTACTTCACATATTTGATCTTGTCCACACATTAACTCCAGATCCTCAGTTGGGAAATTTAGGTTGGAAATCTAGGTGCACTTGCATTCTCTTAGGAATTCAGACACTCAGGCCTCCATTGGAGGCCTCGACCTTTGAATTTAATGTGATCCCAGCCCACAGCTGAACCTCACAAATCAAGTGGACCAGTGATACTAGCCCTGTGTGTTTAGTGATTAATTGAAGTATTATAGCACATCTTGCTGCCCTGAATAATTAAATGGGTACTGAATAAATAAATAAATGATCCTAAATGATGAGGCCATTCTCAGGGTGGACTTTATACTACTTTGCTTCACTGGCTAGGCCCCAGGATAGCCTTTGTCCCCTGGATAACCATGAGCTCTTGGCTCTAATGTGGTAGATTTCTCTCATATCATGCATTTGCCTTTTCTTCTTCTCATCTTAGATAACTGCATCGTGTGTGTGTGTGTGTGTGTGTGTGTGTGTGTGTGTGTGTGTGTGTGCCAATACTGGGGGTAGAATTGAGGGCCAGTGTGTTTCACTTATCTTTTTCACTCAGTGCTACTGTAAACTTCCCTTTCCACTCTATGCTGCTCAAATTACAATGAGCTTATGACTTATTTGTCTGCCATTGCTGCCTTAGAGTCTCAGTATTCATCTCTCAGTCTCTTGATTGGCTAGGATTACAAGGAAGAGCCATGACCACCTGGCTTCAAAGTGTGTGGGTCCCCTGCTTCACCTGCCCCCTAAAGCTCAACATTTTTCACAGTACCCTAGAGCCTTTTACTGTACTTTTTCTTGCCACTCCTAGAGCTTGATCTCAGCACCTGATCACTGCCCTTGGGCTTCTTTTGCTCAAGGCTAGCATTCTAACAGTTGAGCCACTGGGTGATTCCTGGCTTTTTCAGTGTATGTGGTAACAAGGAATTGAACTCAGGGCTTCATGCATGCTAGGCAAGCACTCTACCACTTGCTCATGCTCCAGGCGCTGTTTTCTCCCATTTTTGAAAAGTATTTTCTAAGTAGTATTTAGAACCCAACCTTAGAAATTAAGTCTTATAACACGGCTCCATGATTCTTCTAAAAGACAAAATGACCTTTCCTTTTTTCTTCCTACTCTTGGACTCTGTTGGTTCTGATATCTTTAATCCTCCCATGCACAATTCAAGTGCAACTTTTCTCCACCCTCAATCCAATTTCTTCTTTCAAGTTTAACTTTTGAGTCCAAACTCTATCCAAAATGAAGCCAAACTTTGCAATATCATAAAACTCAAATGGGTTCTTTATTAGTCATATATTAAATTTCATTACATTTAATCGTTCAGGTTTATTAAGTTTTGGATATATTGTAGTAATATTATTCTACCAACATCTATGCATTTATATCAATATACTATATGCCTATATAAATGTTCATATTTATCTTTGTATATATATACATATATATTTTTATATGTATGGGAAAACATGTGGTACCCACAATCGCAGCAACTCTTACACTGTGTAGCCGTAGTAGTGAGACACTTCCATATCTCTTTGCCTCTGAACAAAAAACTGCAGTTTCCCCAAAGCAGTGTATTGGGCAGCATTCTCACGCTCTTGCTGGGCCCGCCTTTTCATGGCTTCACGCTCTGGCCTTTGCTCCTTGGTGATGGGATTTGATACTACAGGGCCAGGAATATCGGGTTTCCTCCATGGAATTGGTTGGCGGCTGAAATCTTGGAGTAGGTACTGGTTATGAGGCTTAGGCGGTGAACGGAACTCGTTCCCAGCAGTGGAAACAGGCTTGTGCTGGACAGAAGCGCTGGATGAGGTTGAGTGGGGTTCAGGCCTAGCAACAGCAGACTGAGATACACTAGGCTGGGGAGCATTGGCCGATCCCTGTGTGTATGTATTGGTTACACTTGGCTGAGATGCTTTGGTGGAACCTCTGAGACTCGTGTTGGCAGAAGCTGGTTGAGACAGGCTGACTGCGGTAGGTTGAGCCGTGGTAGGATGAGGCCGTGCAGGGTATGGTACAGTGGGCCTCCTGGAGGCCAGAGACTGTGGCCTGTGAGGAACGGGTCGAGCCTGAGGCTTCTCTGGGGTTAGAAAAGGCAAAGGAACCAACTTGACCTTGCCAGGGGGAGGCAGCTCATCCTGGGATGGGGATGGACACTGGCTTTCACTCCTTTCCCTTTTCTTGACTTGAATGTTTCTAGGGCCTTTACCCTCATGTGGAATATCCAGCCATGATTTCATGGCAGAGTCTCGTGTGCCGCTTGCAGTTTTCTTCTCATTCTTCTTTCCTAGGGCATGAAAAACCTGCACTGACTCCCACATCTGCACGCCTAGGTTGGTTCGAGGTCTTTTGAAGGTCTCTTGGCTAAGCTCAGGGTGGCTTCTCTTGTGCTTCATCTTGGGAATGCTTGCCTTCTCTTCTGCTTTCAGTTTGTTCCCTGACTGCTTGGTTTCTTCACATTTCTTGGGATTGCTTCCCCTGATCCTTTTGGGCTCATTCTGCCCATGGCTCTTTGTTTTGCTCACCCTGCTGGATGCAGGCTTTGGGGTCTGGGCTGTGTTCAGGGAAGCCTTGTCACTGGCTGGGGTGCTACACTCAGTTTCCTCTTCCTTCAGCAGGCCCTGTGGCTGCAGCTGCTGGCCTTTGGCCTCGGGAGTTCCATCCACACTTTCCAAGGCGTCGTGCTTGTTCTTGGACACTTGATCAGTGGAATACTTGGTGACCACAGAGTTTTCCTGCAGCAGAATCTCATTGATGGTGTCTGTATCTTTGATATGGGTTATAGTAGAAATATTGGATTGCTGAAAATCTGTGAAGGAGGTGAAAATCTGGTTAAAATGAATGTCTTGACCATCACAGTGATATCTTTTAGCTACCCACTGTCACATTCCATTCCATTTGTCTCAAGACTCAGAGTATCCAAATTGGCCTTGTTCCATGTAGACTTCTGTCTTGGCCCTAAGGTTAATGTCGACCTGCAGCTGCTAAATGTCAGGTGGAGCATCCTGACTTTCTGTTAGTTTCTCAAAGGCAACCAGAGGCTTTCAAACCTTGCTTTCAATTTCATCCTAATGCTTATTCTCTGTGTCTGGATTTGCTGGAGGCAAGACCAAGGTACTAGGAATGTTTACTACTGGATTGATATTGGAATGTCTCCAAAGTCAGGTGACACATGTTTCTCTCAAGGACTTCAACATTTATGCTTGTAGGACTTGGGTTGTCTGCAGTTTGTGACTGGCAAAATTTATGATTCTAGAAAGTTGTGATTCTAGAAAAGTGTATGCATTGCCAGGGAAGTTTCTACTGATGTAAAGAAATCACAGCAGAAATCAGTCCCTGGTAAGTAACATGCTCCATTTATGCACCAATGATTTAAGGGCATTGTCATCACTGAGCAAGGTGTTTCTAGCAGGTAGTTTTAAGCACCATAGACAGGATCGTGAGTTGGAAGATCGTGATAGCTACTCTATGTAAAACTTGTGCTAATTCATTTTCATTATTTCTTTTCCCTTTTCCTCTATAGAATTGTTGTCAGTGAAATAAAAATGAAAGAAGTTTTAAAAGTAGGAAATGATTTGGACATCATGTATGGGTCAGAAGTAAAGTAGTTCCTTACTGTGTTCTTGACTCTGGGTTCAAACAACAAAAAACCCAGCTTTATAAAGTGTCATCTATTTATATAGTTGTCGATTATTGCCAGTGTCCTGTAAGTAAAATAGGTGTTGATTCTCACCCTGATCTGAGAGAACGGCAAGTGAGGGGCAGTCAGGGAGGGGAGGACAGGTTTAGCATGTTTTGAGTGCATTTCTGAGAGTTGAGTGTGTGTGCATGTGCATGTGTGTGTGAGGGAGAGACGGGGAGAATAGAGAGCTAGAGAATGTGATCATGCACTGGATGCTTCTGGGACTTGAACTCAGCCTTTTTTCTTTTGCTGCTTGACTTTTTCTTAGGCCTGATGTATTCTCGCTTTTTTTAGGCATCTATTGTCTGCATTTGGGAACTGACAATGAGATGTTGAAAACACTTTGCAGGCTGACTTTGAAATTTGTTCCTCAGCTCTCAGGCTCCTGATTAGCTAGGCCACAGGCATGATTCAGTGGTGCTCAGCTCCAGGGTGGAATTCCTGCCCATGAAATATGCAAAATATATATTCTCACCTGCTTCCTTTGGGCAGGTTCTCTGCACACAGTAAAGCAAGTTTATCTGCTATTATCAAAACTAATGTTTGACATATTTTCCAATGAAAGCAAAGAACTCGAACAAGAAGGGGATTAATTAGGGAGAATGGATTGTGAGGACAATGTAGACCATGGCCTCACTGAGTGTGCTTTGGGTGGCATCTAAGAGCAGCACAGCCATATTTCCTCACTTATGTATTTACTTAATTATCCAGTGCAATTAGTGGCAGCACTGAGGTTTGAAGCCGTCAGTGCTCCACCACTGGAGCCATACCCTTGGCCCTCTGCCTCATGGCAGAAATTGGAGGTCTCCTTGTGAGTGTGGTGGGTGAGACTGAGGATTTAGACTATATTTGTGGAGTAGTGGAGACTCTATGCAGATGCAGGTCAGCCCCTCCTTTTTGTGCTGCTAATCCTGTTCCTTTCTGTTGTCTGTGCTTACCTTGAACATTGGTTTCTGGGTGGTGTTGAGCAGACACAGAGTAGTAGATTCCAGAAGTGGAGACTGGTGGTGGGACATTTGCGGGCTGAACCTCTTGGAGCATCATCACGATTTCTGGCTGAGGAGCAAAGACCCTGCTCCCTGTATAGGACACAGAGCCATATGATTGCAGGCAGGGACCAGGTTCTCCAGATAATAGAGGGCCCACTGTGCTTTGGTTATAGTAGTAAATTTGGTTGTTTCGTTGGCAGGGAAGTAACAAGCTACTACTCTCTTGTTGTGGAATGTGAGATAACGTCCCCTGAACCAGGCTGGCAGACAGCGATGGATACAGAGGGACTATGGCATTTGCATCCGCATATCGAGATGTCATAGTCATTGAAAGGACTGCTGTGCCCTGGTCAATGAGAGTCAATGTGAAGTCTCCCAGTGCAGAGGACTTTTTATTGTGTCTTGTGTACTCCCATTCAAAAGCACTGGCACAGGAGGAGGCTGCAGTGGAGATGTGGTTCTGGCCAGTAACCCCTGACAGCATGGGTGTGCTGGAATGTTGGCAAAGACCCGTGAGTGGCTGCAAAGAGGTGCCAGAGGTTGATGGCAGTGGCCATGCTGAAGTGAAGGCTGGGGTGGAGACTGTGGAGATGTTGCAGCTGTTGCCTGTTAGAGAAGTGGCATCGTTCTCCACAGGAAGAGGAAGCTGTAGTGAGTTTGCAGCTCCAAGTAAAGATGGATGCTGGAAATTGTCTGCAAGAAGCAAGGGGTGGTTAAAAAATGGATAAGGTTGCCCAACTCTCACTGTTTTGGAGGAACAGCATATTGGAAGCTGGCTGTGACTGACTGGGAATGCTCTCATTCCAATAGCCACCCACATTCTTCTGATGAACTTGGCAAAGAGGTTCAACAGGAGACACCAAGTGGTTCCTGTGCTGTTTCCTAGGCAGAAGCAGGCTTCTCCTTCTTGTCCTGACTTTCCTTGAGTCACTCCTAACTGTGTCCTAGCATGTGAGCCTTTTGAATCTCAGGTATCCTCAGTGTACTTGTTAGATCACCCATTCAAGAGCAGGAAACCTAGGGGCAGAGGCCAGCCTGATTGGCTCAAATACTTCTTTTGAATTACTATGAGCACCGTGTTCCAAAGGGTGAGCAGGTGAAGAATGCCCAGAAATCAGGAGAACTTGAACTTCCTATAAGCCAGTGGATGTTGTTCTTGAGAAAATAGTTTGCATTTTTCTTGTTATTGTGTAACCTTATAGAAATCTCTGGCCATTTTTAGTGCTTACTTAAAACACAGACCAGAAGATAAGTAAAGAATACAATGACCACCTCAGAGTTCCCAATATACTTTTTGTAGGAAACCTGAAACCCTCTGCTCTGTTGGGTGGCTCACTCCGGTAATCCTAGCTACTCAGGAGGCTGAGATCTGAGGATTAGGGTTCAAAATCAGCTGGAGCACAAAAAGACCTGAGACTCTTATTTCCAATTAAGCTCCAGAAAACGGGAACTGGGACTTGGCTCTAGGGTAGGATGGTAGCTCTGAGCTGAAGAGCTGAGGGATTCTCCCAGGCCCTTGTCAAAACCCATGACCCACACAAAAGAAGAAAAGGAAGGGGCCAGGAGTTTGGCCTAGTGGTTGAAGTGCTTGCCTAGCATGCATGAAGACCCGGGTTCGATTCCTTGGTACCACATACACAGAAAAAAGCTAGAAGTGGTGTTGAGGCTCAAGTGGTAGAGCTCTAGCCTTGAGAAAGTCCAAGGACAGTGCTCAGGCCCTGAGCTCAAGCCCAGGACTGGCAAAAAAAAAAGAAGACTGAGACGTTCTGAACTTCAAGTCACTCATCAATGATATATTATACATGCTGAAAACAATGATATCAGTAATAATATTGAATAATGAATGTAAGTGACATATTATACATGACTGATATGGAACAAAATAGAAAGACATTAAAGCTAATTTGGATGTATGTCAAATATTCATTATAGTATACTTACCAATAAATAAAGTGATCTTATTACATATGCAATGTTGTGAAAACAAACATTTTCTCATCTATTTCAGACAAAAACCATCACAGGATTAGAAAGTGGTTTTGAATTATATGTGTGTGTGTGTGTGCGTGTGTGTGTGTGTGTGTGTGTGTGCGTGTGCATGTGTGTGTGCGTGTGTGTGTGTGTGTGCGTGTTGTGTATTCTGGGAGTTGAACTGAAGTTGGTATAGGTGTAATGTGTGTGGAAGCAGAAAAATGCATTAAATGTAAATATTCAAGCAGTCATGCTTTGTTTTTGCTAGTCCTGTTCTTGAGCTCAGGGCCTGAGCACTGTCCTTGGACTTTCTCAAGGCCAGAGCTCTACTACTAGAGCCTCAGCACCACTTCTAGCTTTTTTCTATGTGTGTGATACCAAGGAATTGATCCTGCATCTTCATGCATGCTAGGCAAGCACTATACCACTAGGCCAAACTCCCAGCCCCCATGCTGTTTTTAAATACAGATTTTATTCTTATACTTCTGCATGTGAAATGTTTGAAATTATACTTTCAAGATAAAATTCTGGAAAGGAGTATTTTGGACAATAGGGCCTAATATGTTCTATGTAACTGTTGTATCATGTTTACAAGGTGAAAGTTTTCAGAGCTCAGAGGCTCAGAATTTCTATTTTCTGGTCTTTCTCAGCTTGTGGAAGCTGTTGAATTTCCTTAGCGAAAGCTTTCTTTCTCCACTTAAAGGCATACCCCTCCAATCTGTTCTTATATCGCTCATCTCTCATTCTTCTCCCTGGATTGACAATAGTGAATCTTCCTTTTCATGAACATGGATAACTCTTCATTTATTCGACTGCTCCTTTGATTTTCTCACCAAAGCTTGGTAATTTTCAGCATGTACATCTTACACCTATCTTTTGTAATTATTCTAAGTATCTCATAATTTTGGTAGTATAAATGGCACTCTCAATTCAATTTCCAGTTGCTTTTTGAGAATGATTAATCATTGTCTTCTGACCCTATATCCTGGACGTTAGGTAACTTGTTTTTTTTTTTTTTACATCATCCCTCATGCCATATACATGGTCATAATTGACATAGATCAATATTTTTGAATGTGCAGGAGACCTAGTATCCCTAGCACATGGGATAGTGTGGTTAGACAATCACTTTTTTTTTTTGCCTGTCCTGGGCTTGAGCTCAGGGCCTCGGCACTGTCCTTGGACTTTCTCAAGGTTAGAGCTCTACCACTTGAGCCTCAGGACCACTTCTGACTTTGTTGTTTTTTTTTTTTCCAATGTATGTGGTACCAAAGAATCGAACCTGGCTTTTTCGTGCATGCGAGGCAAACACTCTACCAGTAGGCCAAACTCCTAGTCCCAGACAATCACTTTTGTCAGGACATTAATACCAGATTGGACAATATAGCACAAATGTAGAAAAGAAAAAATCAGAACAAAGAAAGACAAACCAAAATGATTTCTCTAAATATCATACCTCAATGTAAAGATATTAATTGTTCTAGCTGGGTATTTAAATCAACTTAGTATAAATAGCAGCATCAAAAAAATCTTTAAAAACCGTTTGAAATGGGAATTAATGCACCATCTATCTGGCAAATATCATGTAACCCTTATATAACAGTAAAAAATATATATATATATATATATAAACGTTTGAAAACCAATCTGAGAAAAATATTGATACAAATGTAAAATAAACACTTAGAATTCTATCATTATCATCATAATTTACAGCTTTTAGTTGAAACCTGCTTCTGATACAAATTAGAATACTTTATTAAAAAATGCATGTTCAGCTCTCATGACTCAAGGCTGTAATCCTAACTACTGGAGCTTGAGGTTTGAAAATTATTATTTCAAGCCAGTCCTTCCCATAAAGTCTGTAGGACTCTTATTAACGGTTAAATATCAAAACCTGGAATTGGAGACCTGATGAGTTGTAGAGCTCTACCTATAAGCTAAAAAGCTCAGAGACAGTGTCAAGCTTGGAGTTTAAATCTTGGTATTCATACAAACACACACACACACACACACACACACACACACACACACACTCACTTCCATGTAGTCTAAATATAAGAATGAAAAGTAATGTTGAAATATATTACAGAACCTTCTGTGTAATCCCTCTCAAGAAATGTTCCTTAAAATAATTTGGAATACATATCTAAAATGTTTACATTGCAAACTGTCAAGGCTCAGTAGCTCCCTTCTCTAATCCTATTTGGGAAACAGTCTGCTGGACAGTGGTTTGAGATCCATCTAGGCTGGTTACTGAACACCTCATCTCAATCAAATAAGCCCTCTGTTAGTAGATCATGACTGTGGCCCAAGGTACAAGATAGTCCTTCCTAGGTGGTAGGATCATGGTTCAAGGTTTGCCTGACCTAAAATTTCATATCTTCAAAAAAAAACCTAGCTAAAACAAAGAAAGCTAAAGGAGTGGCTGGCACCTGTGCCGGCCCTAAGTTAGTCAGGTTGACAAAAGGCTCGTTCAAAGCATCATCTGTATTCACAGTCAACTAGAAAAAAAAAAAACACATAACAAACCTAAAGCAGGAACCAGCTAAAAGTGACATCTCAGAAACTGCTTTTAATGATTCTCTGTTTTAACCTTAGTTGGCTTTTGGTCCATCAATGTGGCTAACACTAACTTCATTTTGCCTGGCTCTGGTTAGATTGCCCTCGGTTTTCTGTGTGTGGATTTAAAAATGTTTGATCCTCTTCAACATTCTATTGAAACCACCGCTGTTTTCTTGAGAATGTCTCCATGCTCTTCATGTCTTTGGCTCTGTCTTATTTCTCATCACCTTCTTCATCTTTTCTTCACCTCTAGTTCCTGGTGAACCTTTCCTTCTAGATCATCTGCCTCGTTCTAGTCCCGTCATCCCCTCTCTCTTCCTGTTTTTCTCTTTACCTTGTCTGAGCAGAAATATGGAAACACACACTATGCTTAAATTTACTACATTTGATATAAACGTAACTATATAGACATCAAAACCTATGACTCTAGAGACATAATGTTTTATTTCATAAATTAATACGTTTCTATGACATATAATCCGTTAGCCTAGTTTTGATTAAGTTCTAAATACTAAGTCCCAGTGATTGTAAATAGAGATTCCCTCCTGGAACACTTGTTGGTTAAACTTGTCATTTAAAATATGATGTAAAAATCAATGTTAATAAATTCTCCAATTAAAAATTTTTTACTACATTTGAAATACCAAAGTGGAACTAATTTTTAGAGGATACTGTTACAAATGAAGTATCTTGGTATAGGGATTTCAACACGACTAGGTTTCCTTCTCCATTAGTTTGTTTAAAATTGACTCTCTGAAGAAATCTGTAGCTTCATTCTCCATTCATAAATGTCATTAAAAATACAGTGCTGGAGGCCCGGGAGTGTGGCCTAATAGTAGAGTTCTTGCCTAGCATGCATGAAGACCTGGGATCGATTCCTCGGTACCCCACATACATAGCAAAAATCTGGAAGTGGTGCTGAGGCTCAAGTGGTAGACTGCTAGCCTTGAGAAAGTCCAAGGACAGTGCTCAAGCCCTGAGCTCAAGCCCAAGACGGGCAAAAAAAAATACAGTGCTGGAAAACAAAGCTATCACAAGATAAACAATTCATTTTCTTCATGTTGCAGACAAAGCAACAGATTTTTGTCACAAAGTAAATCATGTGGCTAAGTCATATATACCTAGTAAACATCACAGCCCAACATTTCTAATTCAATACTTGAAGCTGTTTTGATTCTACTATTAAATTTAGGGAGCAGGGGAGTCTAATGAAAACTCTAAATCCCTTTTTCTTCTTACCTGACATACTGAGACAATGGGTAATATCAACTGGAGAAACAAGGGATGAAGAATGACACTAGAGGATGTGTGCGTAGCTGAAGCTAAAGAGCAAGAGTGTGTCCAGTACGGAGCTCACTGGACACTGGTCACTAGCGATGATCCAAATATACGCCTGGACGATGCCATGGAAACCCCAAGATTCTACCAAGTAGTGATAGGTTCAGTGGGAGAATGATGTCATTACTCAGGCAGTTGAAAGGCCTGGAGTAGCCAATCACAAGATCAGAATCTGAACCAGAAGCTGGGTTTGGGTAGAGAATGGCAGGAGAGCTCTAGTAGCTCTTTAATGCTTGATCTTTGGTGACTTGAGGTCCTGCAAGACAGACAGGAAATCCCCTTTCGTCTACGTTCTTATATTGAGGACATCACCTCAGTGTTTCTCACCAATGTTCATTAATAGTTATTTTTAATTTGCTTATTTTGCTTTCTATATTATATGATAATTACATATTGCATATATAGTTCACATGTTTGAGGGATAAGGAAAGGGACTTTGAGATTGAAAACTTCATTGTTCTGAAACCGTTTAGTTGAGCCATTTGAATTTTCAAATAGTAGAAGCAGAATGAAAGAGCTTTTACCTAGTTGAAGAGTAGTGTTGATGATACCTTGTAGAGGATGATGTCATCTAGGGCACTTGCTTTCTAGTTTCTTGCCCCTGAAATCCTTATTCTGGGTTGTTCTAGCCATGTTGGACTTGGATCCCTCTTTATATTTCTCTTGTTCACTTAGGAACTGGTTCTTGGAAAACCTATTAGGTTTTGCATTCTTTTTTATTTCATTTTAAAACTTAATTTACTTTATTCTTATTGTAGTGGTGGTATACAGAGGTATTGCAATTGCACAAGTCAGGTAATAAGTATATTTCCATTTATACAGTATCTTCCGTTCCCTCATGCTCTCCCAGTCCCTCTTGTCTCTATCCACAAGTTATGTAGCTCACTTTCGTTGGTGTCCAGTGGGCTCCACTGCTCTGTTTTTGTCATTTTACCCTTGAGTTCTGTACACCTCCCAAACCCTTCTGAAGAGGTATACTTGAATACACCATACATAAGGTAAAGAAGACAGATCATCAAAAATTAAAAACTAAACAAAAGAAAGGGGGAAAAAGGATGTTTCTTCCCTCCACCTTTTGGAGTTCATTTCTGAATTTTATATGAATAAAAAGAGGCACATGGGCTTTGCATTTTTGTTTCTCTCCTAATGGTGCCCTCTTTTGTTCTCAATGTTTGTGATTATCTAGAATCCTTTCTAATTTATATCCCAATGCATTTTAGATCTCATTTTTGCACATCCAAAAGAATATGCACGATTTGTGTCTCTGAGTTTGGCTTAGCTCACCTAACATGATTTGTTCTAGTTCTATTTCCTTGCAGATGATATTACTTTATTCTTCCTAATGGCTGTGTAAAATTCCATTGTGTATAGGTACCACATAGTTTGGATCCACTCATCTATTGTGGGGCATCTGAGTTGCTCTATATCTTGCCTATTATGAATAGCGAAGCAATAAAAACGGTCTGTGTTTAGTTTTTTTGAGGAACCTCATACTGCTGTTCAGAGAGGTTGTACTCCTTTACATTCCCACCAATATGTAGAAGAGTTACTTTCCCCCCAAGATTTCCAACAATATTTGCAGTTCAAATTCACAATGTTGGACAATCTGACAGGGGTGAGATGGAACTTCAGAGTTGTTTTAATTTGCGTTTCCTTTATGGCCAGGGTTGATGAGCATTTCCTCAAGTGTATCTTTGCCATTCTCACCTCTTCTGAGAAATCTCTACTTAGCTCCCTTGCCCATTAAGTGATTGCTTTATAAGGTTTGGTAGGGGTTGGTTTCTTAAGCTCTTTGCGTATATTGGATATGAGGACTTTGATATATGGCTTGAAAAGGAAGATCTTTTCCCAGCAATCCTTTTTTTTTTTTTTTGCCAGTTCTTTCGCTTGAACTCAGGGTCTGGGCACCATCCATGGGCTTCTTTTGCTTAAAGCTAGCACTCTATCACTTGAGCCACAGCACCCCTTTTGGCTATTTCTGTTTATATGGTACTGAGGAATCCAACTCAGGGTTTCATGCATGTGTGGCAAGCACTGTACCACTAAGCCACATTCCAGTCTACTTGTAGTTTTTGAATGGCTGATTGGAGATAAGAATCTCACAAGGACTTTTTTTTTGGCCAGTCCTGGGGCTTGAAGTCAGGGCCTGAGCTTTCTCAAGGCTAGAGCTCTACCACTTGAGCCACAGCACCAGTTCTGTCTTTTCTACATATGTGGTACCGAGGAATCAAACCCAGGTCTTCGTGCATGCTAGGCAAGCACTCTACCATAGGCCAAACACCAGGCCCCACCCAGCAATTCTTTTTTTTAATTTTTGATTGTAATTAATAAAAATTTTACATGATATTTGCCAGATAGAAGGTGCATTAATTCACATACATTGATACCCTTTCACATGTCTTGGTACCCATTACCCTCCTCCCCACCCCCCACCCGTGTGGTTTCCCCCCCCACCAATTCTTTTATAGTTTATTTTTTTTTCTGGATTCTGTGCCTTGAGCTTTCTTGATCAAGGCTGTGCTCTATTGCTTAAGCCATAGTACCACTTCTGGCTCGTGGCTTAACTGTACATAAGAGTCTTGTCACAGACTTTCTTAACTGGGATGGCTTTGAACTGTGGTCTTCCTGAGTAGCTATGATTACAGGCATGAGCCCCTAGTACACCACGAGTTGTGCATTCTCATACTCATAGATGTCAACTCCTAGAGATACAGGTCTCTTTTTTGCATAGCCCTGATACTTTGAAAAGTAGTCTCTGCCCATTAGAAGCAAATACTAAAGAAATGGAATACACAGAGGAAGGCAGACTTCTGTCTGACTTAAAAGGCTTTTATTGTAAAGATGATATACATAGGGGGTACAGTTACTTAAGTCAGGTAACGAGTACATTTCCTTTTGAACAATGTTACCGCCTCCCTCATTCTCCCCCGGGTTTGCCTTCTCCCCACTTGAAGTTATATCGTTCATTTCCAACATAGTGTCTAGTCCGTGTCACTGCTAAATTGGCTTACCCTTTATCTCACCATTTCTGTGCTTCTTCCAGTGATAGCCAGACCAGTCCCCACAATTTGTGTCAGAAGAAAAGGAATGAATATGGAGTCCAAGATAAAAAGGATGTCATTCTAGTTGAAATTAACTGGTTTTACTTAACATGAAACTATCAAGCATATTCTGGAGCAAGGCTCCTATTGCAAACTCTACATAGTAATCTATTGGTTTGTGTACTTATAGTTGCTGAGAAACATTGCACGGAAAACCAACTAGCGTTACCTTTCTACAATTGTGATGATTATTTCTATGTCAAGATGACTTTACTCCTGCCTAGGTAAATCAGTACTGTCCATGGTAATAACTGGCTCAACCTCATGAGGCTTGCCCTCACGAGCCTACATCTCCAGCCCAGCTTCTGTGATATTCCCCAAGTCTCTGCATGTTTTCTGTATTGGGTAGACAGCATATGAGTAGGCCATCTGTTCAGATTGTTAGCAGAGTCCACAGCTACTGTAGAGGCATATACACAAGACACATTTATTATAGAAACAATCTTTGTTTTCATTCTTGTGTATATTTTTATTCTCTTTAAATAGTTGTACAAAGGCAGTATCAACCATCCATTTCCCATCAAGAGCTCCAGAAATCAAACCAATGGCTTAGTGATTGTCTGTTTTAAGAAGATGGAGTCATAGGATGTTCATTTGGGATGTTCATGTGCGACATGAGGTGTGGGACATCACAGACCACCATTCCACATTTTGTCTTGAAAGTAGCGAAAGAGCCAGGTGCTGGTGGCTCATGTCTGTAATCCTAGCTACTGAAGAGGCTGAGATCAGAGGATCACAGTTTCAAAGAAGCCTGGGTACCATAGTCGAGGAGACTGTTATCTCCAATTCAACACCAGAAAACTGGAATGGCACTGTGGCTCAGAGACAATGCCCAAGGCCTGTGTTCAAACCCCTGGATCAAAAAAAAAAAAATCAAATAGCAAATTCCCATTGGGTATGATCCAACTAAGGCTGTGCTGTATTGATGAAATCTACTCTCTTAGATACTATAGTTACAATACCTGGTCATGTGAGACATTCCACCAATGCTGGTTTAAAGGATGGGGGATCCATGAGTGATGGTATTTATTTATTTATTTATTTATGAGCCAGTCCTGTAGACTGAGCTCAGGGCCTTAGCACTGTCTTTGGGCTTTCTCAAGGCTGAAGCTCTAGCACTTGAGCCACAGCACCACTTCTCCCGTTTTCTATGTATGTGGTACCAAGATATCAAACCCGGGTCTTTGTGCTTGCTAGGGAAGCACTCTACTGCTAGGGCAAACTCCAGACCTGGTCCATGAGCATTTTTGTTCATGATCAGACCTCTACTGAAACTGCAACTCTCATTTGTGATTAACTAGAGATAAGAGCCCAAGGGGCTTTCATGCCCAAGCTGATTTCCAACCCCAACCCTCTGATCTCAGCTTCCTGACTTGCAAGAGTTAGAAGCAGAAATCTTTTCATTTGGTTGGCGGGAAAGATTTGTTAATAATTTAATGTGAAGTATAAATGTGCTCAATTGTAAGTTGCAAACCAATATGATATTAGGGATTTCTTTTCACTTTCATGTTTATTGAAGTTTTAGAATCAGGGAAGTTTTTCATAATTGTCAATGTTTGTTGTAACATTGCCACCTTGACAATGTCAAAGGTACTGATCAGTTTCTTTTGTGCCGTTATATATACATTTGTTCATTTCTTTTCATCTCTCTTTTTTTTTTCTTTGCCAGTCCTCGACTTGATTTCAGGGCCTGAGCACTGTCCTTGGACTTTCTCAAGGCTAGAGCTCTACCACTTGAGCCTCAGCACCACTTCCACCTTTTTTCATGTATGTGGTACCGAGGAATCGAACCTGGGTCTTTGTGCATGCTGGGCAAGCACTCTACCACTAGGCGAAACTCCTGGTCCTCTTTTCATCTCTTTTTTTTTTGAAATTTAAACATTTTTACTGTTAGGGTGATTTACAGAGGGGTTACAATCAGATAAATCAGTTAATGAGTACATTGCCTTTTAAACAGGATTATCTGCTCCCTCATTATCTCCCAGTTTTTCCCCTTTCCTCTTCCCTGCCCCTGCCAGGTTATATAGTTCATTTCCAACAGTGGCTAGTGAGTCTCACTGCTGATGGTTTAGCCTTTGTCCCTTTGCTTTCCCTTCTCCTCCCCAAATCAAATGAACGTATATAAAGACAAAGGGTACATACATTTAAAAAAATAGTGACAAAAGAGAATATACCAAGGAGAAAAAAGAAAGAAAAAAAAGAAAGAATTGCAAACAGTACAATAAAAAATCTCTTGATTCCATTTCTTAGAGTTCATTTTGATCCTAGAGAACGTTCTATGATCATACGTACATAGCTATTGAGCCCTTGTGATCCTCTCCTAAGAACAGCTTCCGGTCCATTATATGATGAGTTGTCTCTGTCCCAGTGTAGCCAGGTGGCCTGTGGGCTCCATCCCTGATGTTTACGTTCCTCCTAGAGGTACTTGGATAGCTCCAGGGCTCAGATATGACCACCACTGCAGCCACTGCTGTTGTGACTGCTGGCACAATCACTGTATGTGGATACCGAATTCTGTCTTCTTATGCAAGCAGTTTATAATTTTCTTCTTTGGTATAAATCTCTGTATAAACAATAGCTACGTTGGAGTGACTGTCTAGATGTGAAAAGCTTGATGGGACCCTCAAGTTCTGCTTCCTCAGGGGACTTAGTTGGGTCAGTTATCCATCTGCCATCTTCTCCAAAATTCAACGTTTTAAAATCAATTTATTCAATTGTAACGTCTTTGTGAAAATGACTAGTAGGAAAAATGATACACATTCAGGTGTGTAAAAGTAGGGAGGTACTGGTGAACCATTCTAATAATCCTCAGGAAGCTGGGACCCGAGGATAATGGTAGAAGTAGATATGGATCAAGTGACTGTGCATTGGCCTCAAGTATGAGTAAAAAACAATGCAATATAGACTACATTTGGTTTCATTCTGAAAATGTACTATTGTGCCTCTGACTAGTGTACGTCTAAATGGTGCGATGAATTATATTTCAGGAAAGTTTTTTGTTTTATTGTGTGGGTCCTGTGGTTTGAACTCAGGGTCTGAGCACTCCCTCTGAGCTTTTTTGGCTTAAAGCCAGGTCTCAACCATATCAGCCAGAGCTCTTCTTTTGGCTTTTTGATGGTAAATTAGAAATAAGTGTCACACAAAATTATGTCACAGGAATGATCATTCCTGCATAGGCTGTCTTTGAAGAGCAATCCTCAGTCCGCAGCCTCTGCGCTAGCTAGGAATACAGGCACGAGCCAAGGGCTCAAGAAATGGTTTTCAGCAAAATTTAGTAAGCTTCCTACAATGATCCTCCACCCTGTGTCCTTCTACTCGGTTCTCCTTTCCTGTCCTCTCAGTCACCATCGCCCACTCCCCATCCAGCTGTGCCTCTTGTGGCCTCTGAAGTGGAACACAGGGCCCTGCAGCTTGACTGCAGTGACTCATTGCTGTGCCTGTGCAAATGCCTGTCTCCCTGGGGTTCTCCTGGAATAGACACTAGGAGCAGATTTTGCTTGTGCTGGTCCTTTGCAGCGAGTGGTGTGGGAACCAGCAAGGCAAGAAGGAGCAGTACAGGACACATTTAGTGTTTTGTCTACTTCACATATTTGATCTTGTCCACACATTAACTCCAGATCCTCAGTTGGGAAATTTAGGTTGGAAATCTAGGTGCACTTGCATTCTCTGAGGAATTCAGACACTCAGGCCTCCATTGGAGGCCTCGACCTTTGAATTTAATGTGATCCCAGCCCACAGCTGAACCTCACAAATCAAGTGGACCAGTGATACTAGCCCTGTGTGTTTAGTGATTAATTGAAGTATTATAGCACATCTTGCTGCCCTGAATAATTAAATGGGTACTGAATAAATAAATAAATGATCCTAAATGATGAGGCCATTCTCAGGGTGGACTTTATGCTACTTTGCTTCACTGGCTAGGCCCCAGGATAGCCTTTGTCCCCTGGATAACCATGAGCTCTTGGCTCTAATGTGGTAGATTTCTCTCATATCATGCATTTGCCTTTTCTTCTTCTCATCTTAGATAACTGCATCGTGTGTGTGTGTGTGTGTGTGTGTGTGTGTGTGTGTGTGTGTGTGCCAATACTGGGGGTAGAATTGAGGGCCAGTGTGTTTCACTTATCTTTTTCACTCAGTGCTACTGTAAACTTCCCTTTCCACTCTATGCTGCTCAAATTACAATGAGCTTATGACTTATTTGTCTGCCATTGCTGCCTTAGAGTCTCAGTATTCATCTCTCAGTCTCTTGATTGGCTAGGATTACAAGGAAGAGCCATGACCACCTGGCTTCAAAGTGTGTGGGTCCCCTGCTTCACCTGCCCCCTAAAGCTCAACATTTTTCACAGTACCCTAGAGCCTTTTACTGTACTTTTTCTTGCCACTCCTAGAGCTTGATCTCAGCACCTGATCACTGCCCTTGGGCTTCTTTTGCTCAAGGCTAGCATTCTAACAGTTGAGCCACTGGGTGATTCCTGGCTTTTTCAGTGTATGTGGTAACAAGGAATTGAACTCAGGGCTTCATGCATGCTAGGCAAGCACTCTACCACTTGCTCATGCTCCAGGCGCTGTTTTCTCCCATTTTTGAAAAGTATTTTCTAAGTAGTATTTAGAACCCAACCTTAGAAATTAAGTCTTATAACACGGCTCCATGATTCTTCTAAAAGACAAAATGACCTTTCCTTTTTTCTTCCTACTCTTGGACTCTGTTGGTTCTGATGTCTTTAATCCTCCCATGCACAATTCAAGTGCAACTTTTCTCCACCCTCAATCCAATTTCTTCTTTCAAGTTTAACTTTTGAGTCCAAACTCTATCCAAAATGAAGCCCAACTTTGCAATATCATAAAACTCAAATGGGTTCTTTATTAGTCATATATTAAATTTCATTACATTTAATCGTTCAGGTTTATTAAGTTTTGGATATATTGTAGTAATATTATTCTACCAACATCTATGCATTTATATCAATATACTATATGCCTATATAAATGTTCATATTTATCTTTGTATATATATACATATATATTTTTATATGTATGGGAAAACATGTGGTACCCACAATCGCAGCAACTCTTACACTGTGTAGCCGTAGTAGTGAGACACTTCCATATCTCTTTGCCTCTGAACAAAAAACTGCAGTTTCCCCAAAGCAGTGTATTGGGCAGCATTCTCACGCTCTTGCTGGGCCCGCCTTTTCATGGCTTCACGCTCTGGCCTTTGCTCCTTGGTGATGGGATTTGATACTACAGGGCCAGGAATATCGGGTTTCCTCCATGGAATTGGTTGGCGGCTGAAATCTTGGAGTAGGTACTGGTTATGAGGCTTAGGCGGTGAACGGAACTCGTTCCCAGCAGTGGAAACAGGCTTGTGCTGGACAGAAGCGCTGGATGAGGTTGAGTGGGGTTCAGGCCTAGCAACAGCAGACTGAGATACACTAGGCTGGGGAGCATTGGCCGATCCCTGTGTGTATGTATTGGTTACACTTGGCTGAGATGCTTTGGTGGAACCTCTGAGACTCGTGTTGGCAGAAGCTGGTTGAGACAGGCTGACTGCGGTAGGTTGAGCCGTGGTAGGATGAGGCCGTGCAGGGTATGGTACAGTGGGCCTCCTGGAGGCCAGAGACTGTGGCCTGTGAGGAACGGGTCGAGCCTGAGGCTTCTCTGGGGTTAGAAAAGGCAAAGGAACCAACTTGACCTTGCCAGGGGGAGGCAGCTCATCCTGGGATGGGGATGGACACTGGCTTTCACTCCTTTCCCTTTTCTTGACTTGAATGTTTCTAGGGCCTTTACCCTCATGTGGAATATCCAGCCATGATTTCATGGCAGAGTCTCGTGTGCCGCTTGCAGTTTTCTTCTCATTCTTCTTTCCTAGGGCATGAAAAACCTGCACTGACTCCCACATCTGCACGCCTAGGTTGGTTCGAGGTCTTTTGAAGGTCTCTTGGCTAAGCTCAGGGTGGCTTCTCTTGTGCTTCATCTTGGGAATGCTTGCCTTCTCTTCTGCTTTCAGTTTGTTCCCTGACTGCTTGGTTTCTTCACATTTCTTGGGATTGCTTCCCCTGATCCTTTTGGGCTCATTCTGCCCATGGCTCTTTGTTTTGCTCACCCTGCTGGATGCAGGCTTTGGGGTCTGGGCTGTGTTCAGGGAAGCCTTGTCACTGGCTGGGGTGCTACACTCAGTTTCCTCTTCCTTCAGCAGGCCCTGTGGCTGCAGCTGCTGGCCTTTGGCCTCGGGAGTTCCATCCACACTTTCCAAGGCGTCGTGCTTGTTCTTGGACACTTGATCAGTGGAATACTTGGTGACCACAGAGTTTTCCTGCAGCAGAATCTCATTGATGGTGTC
This sequence comes from Megascapheus bottae, assembly GCF_031878675.1. Lineage (NCBI taxonomy): Eukaryota > Metazoa > Chordata > Mammalia > Rodentia > Geomyidae > Megascapheus > Megascapheus bottae. The sequence continues at coordinate 32,299,967 of NC_143515.1, forward strand.
TGTATCTTTGATATGGGTTATAGTAGAAATATTGGATTGCTGAAAATCTGTGAAGGAGGTGAAAATCTGGTTAAAATGAATGTCTTGACCATCACAGTGATATCTTTTAGCTACCCACTGTCACATTCCATTCCATTTGTCTCAAGACTCAGAGTATCCAAATTGGCCTTGTTCCATGTAGACTTCTGTCTTGGCCCTAAGGTTAATGTCGACCTGCAGCTGCTAAATGTCAGGTGGAGCATCCTGACTTTCTGTTAGTTTCTCAAAGGCAACCAGAGGCTTTCAAACCTTGCTTTCAATTTCATCCTAATGCTTATTCTCTGTGTCTGGATCTGCTGGAGGCAAGACCAAGGTACTAGGAATGTTTACTACTGGATTGATATTGGAATGTCTCCAAAGTCAGGTGACACATGTTTCTCTCAAGGACTTCAACATTTATGCTTGTAGGACTTGGGTTGTCTGCAGTTTGTGACTGGCAAAATTTATGATTCTAGAAAGTTGTGATTCTAGAAAAGTGTATGCATTGCCAGGGAAGTTTCTACTGATGTAAAGAAATCACAGCAGAATCAGTCCCTGGTAAGTAAGATGCTCCATTTATGCACCAATGATTTAAGGGCATTGTCATCACTGAGCAAGGTGTTTCTAGCAGGTAGTTTTAAGCACCATAGACAGGATCGTGAGTTGGAAGATCGTGATAGCTACTCTATGTAAAACTTGTGCTAATTCATTTTCATTATTTCTTTTCCCTTTTCCTCTATAGAATTGTTGTCAGTGAAATAAAAATGAAAGAAGTTTTAAAAGTAGGAAATGATTTGGACATCATGTATGGGTCAGAAGTAAAGTAGTTCCTTACTGTGTTCTTGACTCTGGGTTCAAACAACAAAAAACCCAGCTTTATAAAGTGTCATCTATTTATATAGTTGTCGATTATTGCCAGTGTCCTGTAAGTAAAATAGGTGTTGATTCTCACCCTGATCTGAGAGAACGGCAAGTGAGGGGCAGTCAGGGAGGGGAGGACAGGTTTAGCATGTTTTGAGTGCATTTCTGAGAGTTGAGTGTGTGTGCATGTGCATGTGTGTGTGAGGGAGAGACGGGGAGAATAGAGAGCTAGAGAATGTGATCATGCACTGGATGCTTCTGGGACTTGAACTCAGCCTTTTTTCTTTTGCTGCTTGACTTTTTCTTAGGCCTGATGTATTCTCGCTTTTTTTAGGCATCTATTGTCTGCATTTGGGAACTGACAATGAGATGTTGAAAACACTTTGCAGGCTGACTTTGAAATTTGTTCCTCAGCTCTCAGGCTCCTGATTAGCTAGGCCACAGGCATGATTCAGTGGTGCTCAGCTCCAGGGTGGAATTCCTGCCCATGAAATATGCAAAATATATATTCTCACCTGCTTCCTTTGGGCAGGTTCTCTGCACACAGTAAAGCAAGTTTATCTGCTATTATCAAAACTAATGTTTGACATATTTTCCAATGAAAGCAAAGAACTCGAACAAGAAGGGGATTAATTAGGGAGAATGGATTGTGAGGACAATGTAGACCATGGCCTCACTGAGTGTGCTTTGGGTGGCATCTAAGAGCAGCACAGCCATATTTCCTCACTTATGTATTTACTTAATTATCCAGTGCAATTAGTGGCAGCACTGAGGTTTGAAGCCGTCAGTGCTCCACCACTGGAGCCATACCCTTGGCCCTCTGCCTCATGGCAGAAATTGGAGGTCTCCTTGTGAGTGTGGTGGGTGAGACTGAGGATTTAGACTATATTTGTGGAGTAGTGGAGACTCTATGCAGATGCAGGTCAGCCCCTCGTTTTTGTGCTGCTAATCCTGTTCCTTTCTGTTGTCTGTGCTTACCTTGAACATTGGTTTCTGGGTGGTGTTGAGCAGACACAGAGTAGTAGATTCCAGAAGTGGAGACTGGTGGTGGGACATTTGCGGGCTGAACCTCTTGGAGCATCATCACGATTTCTGGCTGAGGAGCAAAGACCCTGCTCCCTGTATAGGACACAGAGCCATATGATTGCAGGCAGGGACCAGGTTCTCCAGATAATAGAGGGCCCACTGTGCTTTGGTTATAGTAGTAAATTTGGTTGTTTCGTTGGCAGGGAAGTAACAAGCTACTACTCTCTTGTTGTGGAATGTGAGATAACGTCCCCTGAACCAGGCTGGCAGACAGCGATGGATACAGAGGGACTATGGCATTTGCATCCGCATATCGAGATGTCATAGTCATTGAAGGGACTGCTGTGCCCTGGTCAATGAGAGTCAATGTGAAGTCTCCCAGTGCAGAGGACTTTTTATTGTGTCCTGTGTACTCCCATTCAAAAGCACTGGCACAGGAGGAGGCTGCAGTGGAGATGTGGTTCTGGCCAGTAACCCCTGACAGCATGGGTGTGCTGGAATGTTGGCAAAGACCCGTGAGTGGCTGCAAAGAGGTGCCAGAGGTTGATGGCAGTGGCCATGCTGAAGTGAAGGCTGGGGTGGAGACTGTGGAGATGTTGCAGCTGTTGCCTGTTAGAGAAGTGGCATCGTTCTCCACAGGAAGAGGAAGCTGTAGTGAGTTTGCAGCTCCAAGTAAAGATGGATGCTGGAAATTGTCTGCAAGAAGCAAGGGGTGGTTAAAAAATGGATAAGGTTGCCCAACTCTCACTGTTTTGGAGGAACAGCATATTGGAAGCTGGCTGTGACTGACTGGGAATGCTCTCATTCCAATAGCCACCCACATTCTTCTGATGAACTTGGCAAAGAGGTTCAACAGGAGACACCAAGTGGTTCCTGTGCTGTTTCCTAGGCAGAAGCAGGCTTCTCCTTCTTGTCCTGACTTTCCCTGAGTCACTCCTAACTGTGTCCTAGCATGTGAGCCTTTTGAATCTCAGGTATCCTCAGTGTACTTGTTAGATCACCCATTCAAGAGCAGGAAACCTAGGGGCAGAGGCCAGCCTGATTGGCTCAAATACTTCTTTTGAATTACTATGAGCACCGTGTTCCAAAGGGTGAGCAGGTGAAGAATGCCCAGAAATCAGGAGAACTTGAACTTCCTATAAGCCAGTGGATGTTGGTCTTGAGAAAATAGTTTGCATTTTTCTTGTTATTGTGTAACCTTATAGAAATCTCTGGCCATTTTTAGTGCTTACTTAAAACACAGACCAGAAGATAAGTAAAGAATACAATGACCACCTCAGAGTTCCCAATATACTTTTTGTAGGAAACCTGAAACCCTCTGCTCTGTTGGGTGGCTCACTCCGGTAATCCTAGCTACTCAGGAGGCTGAGATCTGAGGATTAGGGTTCAAAATCAGCTGGAGCACAAAAAGACCTGAGACTCTTATTTCCAATTAAGCTCCAGAAAACGGGAACTGGGACTTGGCTCTAGGGTAGGATGGTAGCTCTGAGCTGAAGAGCTGAGGGATTCTCCCAGGCCCTTGTCAAAACCCATGACCCACACAAAAGAAGAAAAGGAAGGGGCCAGGAGTTTGGCCTAGTGGTTGAAGTGCTTGCCTAGCATGCATGAAGACCCGGGTTCGATTCCTTGGTACCACATACACAGAAAAAAGCTAGAAGTGGTGTTGAGGCTCAAGTGGTAGAGCTCTAGCCTTGAGAAAGTCCAAGGACAGTGCTCAGGCCCTGAGCTCAAGCCCAGGACTGGCAAAAAAAAAAGAAGACTGAGACGTTCTGAACTTCAAGTCACTCATCAATGATATATTATACATGCTGAAAACAATGATATCAGTAATAATATTGAATAATGAATGTAAGTGACATATTATACATGACTGATATGGAACAAAATAGAAAGACATTAAAGCTAATTTGGATGTATGTCAAATATTCATTATAGTATACTTACCAATAAATAAAGTGATCTTATTACATATGCAATGTTGTGAAAACAAACATTTTCTCATCTATTTCAGACAAAAACCATCACAGGATTAGAAAGTGGTTTTGAATTATATGTGTGTGTGTGTGTGTGCGCGTGTGTGTGTGTGTGTGTGCGTGTGCATGTGTGTGTGCGAGTGTGTGTGTGTGTGTGCGTGTTGTGTATTCTGGGAGTTGAACTGAAGTTGGTATAGGTATAATGTGTGTGGAAGCAGAAAAATGCATTAAATGTAAATATTCAAGCAGTCATGCTTTGTTTTTGCTAGTCCTGTTCTTGAGCTCAGGGCCTGAGCACTGTCCTTGGACTTTCTCAAGGCCAGAGCTCTACTACTAGAGCCTCAGCACCACTTCTAGCTTTTTTCTATGTGTGTGATACCAAGGAATTGATCCTGCATCTTCATGCATGCTAGGCAAGCACTATACCACTAGGCCAAACTCCCAGCCCCCATGCTGTTTTTAAATACAGATTTTATTCTTATACTTCTGCATGTGAAATGTTTGAAATTATACTTTCAAGATAAAATTCTGGAAAGGACTATTTTGGACAATAGGGCCTAATATGTTCTATGTAACTGTTGTATCATGTTTACAAGGTGAAAGTTTTCAGAGCTCAGAGGCTCAGAATTTCTATTTTCTGGTCTTTCTCAGCTTGTGGAAGCTGTTGAATTTCCTTAGCGAAAGCTTTCTTTCTCCACTTAAAGGCATACCCCTCCAATCTGTTCTTATATCGCTCATCTCTCATTCTTCTCCCTGGATTGACAATAGTGAATCTTCCTTTTCATGAACATGGATAACTCTTCATTTATTCGACTGCTCCTTTGATTTTCTCACCAAAGCTTGGTAATTTTCAGCATGTACATCTTACACCTATCTTTTGTAATTATTCTAAGTATCTCATAATTTTGGTAGTATAAATGGCACTCTCAATTCAATTTCCAGTTGCTTTTTGAGAATGATTAATCATTGTCTTCTGACCCTATATCCTGGACGTTAGGTAACTTGTTTTTTTTTTTTTTACATCATCCCTCATGCCATATACATGGTCATAATTGATATAGATCAATATTTTTGAATGTGCAGGAGACCTAGTATCCCTAGCACATGGGATAGTGTGGTTAGACAATCACTTTTTTTTTTTGCCTGTCCTGGGCTTGAGCTCAGGGCCTCGGCACTGTCCTTGGACTTTCTCAAGGTTAGAGCTCTACCACTTGAGCCTCAGGACCACTTCTGACTTTGTTGTTTTTTTTTTTTCCAATGTATGTGGTACCAAAGAATCGAACCTGGCTTTTTCGTGCATGCGAGGCAAACACTCTACCAGTAGGCCAAACTCCTAGTCCCAGACAATCACTTTTGTCAGGACATTAATACCAGATTGGACAATATAGCACAAATGTAGAAAAGAAAAAATCAGAACAAAGAAAGACAAACCAAAATGATTTCTCTAAATATCATACCTCAATGTAAAGATATTAATTGTTCTAGCTGGGTATTTAAATCAACTTAGTATAAATAGCAGCATCAAAAAATCTTTAAAAACCGTTTGAAATGGGAATTAATGCACCATCTATCTGGCAAATATCATGTAACCCTTATATAACAGTAAAAATATATATATATATATATATAAACGTTTGAAAACCAATCTGAGAAAAATATTGATACAAATGTAAAATAAACACTTAGAATTCTATCATTATCATCATAATTTACAGCTTTTAGTTGAAACCTGCTTCTGATACAAATTAGAATACTTTATTAAAAAATGCATGTTCAGCTCTCATGACTCAAGGCTGTAATCCTAACTACTGGAGCTTGAGGTTTGAAAATTATTATTTCAAGCCAGTCCTTCCCATAAAGTCTGTAGGACTCTTATTAACGGTTAAATATCAAAACCTGGAATTGGAGACCTGATGAGTTGTAGAGCTCTACCTATAAGCTAAAAAGCTCAGAGACAGTGTCAAGCTTGGAGTTTAAATCTTGGTATTCATACAAACACACACACACACACACACACACACACACACACACACACACACTCACTTCCATGTAGTCTAAATATAAGAATGAAAAGTAATGTTGAAATATATTACAGAACCTTCTGTGTAATCCCTCTCAAGAAATGTTCCTTAAAATAATTTAGAATACATATCTAAAATGTTTACATTGCAAACTGTCAAGGCTCAGTAGCTCCCTTCTCTAATCCTATTTGGGAAACAGTCTGCTGGACAGTGGTTTGAGATCCATCTAGGCTGGTTACTGAACACCTCATCTCAATCAAATAAGCCCTCTGTTAGTAGATCATGACTGTGGCCCAAGGTACAAGAGAGTCCTTCCTAGGTGGTAGGATCATGGTTCAAGGTTTGCCTGACCTAAAATTTCATATCTTCAAAAAAAAACCTAGCTAAAACAAAGAAAGCTAAAGGAGTGGCTGGCACCTGTGCCGGCCCTAAGTTAGTCAGGTTGACAAAAGGCTCGTTCAAAGCATCATCTGTATTCACAGTCAACTAGAAAAAAAAAAAACATATAACAAACCTAAAGCAGGAACCAGCTAAAAGTGACATCTCAGAAACTGCTTTTAATGATTCTCTGTTTTAACCTTAGTTGGCTTTTGGTCCATCAATGTGGCTAACACTAACTTCATTTTGCCTGGCTCTGGTTAGATTGCCCTCGGTTTTCTGTGTGTGGATTTAAAAATGTTTGATCCTCTTCAACATTCTATTGAAACCACCGCTGTTTTCTTGAGAATGTCTCCATGCTCTTCATGTCTTTGGCTCTGTCTTATTTCTCATCACCTTCTTCATCTTTTCTTCACCTCTAGTTCCTGGTGAACCTTTCCTTCTAGATCATCTGCCTCGTTCTAGTCCCGTCATCCCCTCTCTCTTCCTGTTTTTCTCTTTACCTTGTCTGAGCAGAAATATGGAAACACACACTATGCTTAAATTTACTACATTTGATATAAACGTAACTATATAGACATCAAAACCTATGACTCTAGAGACATAATGTTTTATTTCATAAATTAATATGTTTCTATGACATATAATCCGTTAGCCTAGTTTTGATTAAGTTCTAAATACTAAGTCCCAGTGATTGTAAATAGAGATTCCCTCCTGGAACACTTGTTGGTTAAACTTGTCATTTAAAATATGATGTAAAAATCAATGTTAATAAATTCTCCAATTAAAAATTTTTTACTACATTTGAAATACCAAAGTGGAACTAATTTTTAGAGGATACTGTTACAAATGAAGTATCTTGGTATAGGGATTTCAACACGACTAGGTTTCCTTCTCCATTAGTTTGTTTAAAATTGACTCTCTGAAGAAATCTGTAGCTTCATTCTCCATTCATAAATGTCATTAAAAATACAGTGCTGGAGGCCCGGGAGTTTGGCCTAATAGTAGAGTGCTTGCCTAGCATGCATGAAGACCTGGGATCGATTCCTCGGTACCCCACATACATAGCAAAAATCTGGAAGTGGTGCTGAGGCTCAAGTGGTAGACTGCTAGCCTTGAGAAAGTCCAAGGACAGTGCTCAAGCCCTGAGCTCAAGCCCAAGACGGGCAAAAAAAATACAGTGCTGGAAAACAAAGCTATCACAAGATAAACAATTCATTTTCTTCATGTTGCAGACAAAGCAACAGATTTTTGTCACAAAGTAAATCATGTGGCTAAGTCATATATACCTAGTAAACATCACAGCCCAACATTTCTAATTCAATACTTGAAGCTGTTTTGATTCTACTATTAAATTTAGGGAGCAGGGGAGTCTAATGAAAACTCTAAATCCCTTTTTCTTCTTACCTGACATACTGAGACAATGGGTAATATCAACTGGAGAAACAAGGGATGAAGAATGACACTAGAGGATGTGTGCGTAGCTGAAGCTAAAGAGCAAGAGTGTGTCCAGTACGGAGCTCACTGGACACTGGTCACTAGCGATGATCCAAATATACGCCTGGACGATGCCATGGAAACCCCAAGATTCTACCAAGTAGTGATAGGTTCAGTGGGAGAATGATGTCATTACTCAGGCAGTTGAAAGGCCTGGAGTAGCCAATCACAAGATCAGAATCTGAACCAGAAGCTGGGTTTGGGTAGAGAATGGCAGGAGAGCTCTAGTAGCTCTTTAATGCTTGATCTTTGGTGACTTGAGGTCCTGCAAGACAGACAGGAAATCCCCTTTCGTCTACGTTCTTATATTGAGGACATCACCTCAGTGTTTCTCACCAATGTTCATTAATAGTTATTTTTAATTTGCTTATTTTGCTTTCTATATTATATGATAATTACATATTGCATATATAGTTCACATGTTTGAGGGATAAGGAAAGGGACTTTGAGATTGAAAACTTCATTGTTCTGAAACCGTTTAGTTGAGCCATTTGAATTTTCAAATAGTAGAAGCAGAATGAAAGAGCTTTTTACCTAGTTGAAGAGTAGTGTTGATGATACCTTGTAGAGGATGATGTCATCTAAGGCACTTGCTTTCTAGTTTCTTGCCCCTGAAATCCTTATTCTGGGTTGTTCTAGCCATGTTGGACTTGGATCCCTCTTTATATTTCTCTTGTTCACTTAGGAACTGGTTCTTGGAAAACCTATTAGGTTTTGCATTCTTTTTTATTTCATTTTAAAACTTAATTTACTTTATTCTTATTGTAGTGGTGGTATACAGAGGTATTGCAATTGCACAAGTCAGGTAATAAGTATATTTCCATTTATACAGTATCTTCCGTTCCCTCATGCTCTCCCAGTCCCTCTTGACTCTATCCACAAGTTATGTAGCTCACTTTCGTTGGTGTCCAGTGGGCTCCACTGCTCTGTTTTTGTCATTTTACCCTTGAGTTCTGTACACCTCCCAAACCCTTCTGAAGAGGTATACTTGAATACACCATACATAAGGTAAAGAAGACAGATCATCAAAAATTAAAAACTAAACAAAAGAAAGGGGGAAAAAGGATGTTTCTTCCCTCCACCTTTTGGAGTTCATTTCTGAATTTTATATGAATAAAAAGAGGCACATGGGCTTTGCATTTTTGTTTCTCTCCTAATGGTGCCCTCTTTTGTTCTCAATGTTTGTGATTATCTAGAATCCTTTCTAATTTATATCCCAATGCATTTTAGATCTCATTTTTGCACATCCAAAAGAACATGCACGATTTGTGTCTCTGAGTTTGGCTTAGCTCACCTAACATGATTTGTTCTAGTTCTATTTCCTTGCAGATGATATTACTTTATTCTTCCTAATGGCTGTGTAAAATTCCATTGTGTATAGGTACCACATAGTTTGGATCCACTCATCTATTGTGGGGCATCTGAGTTGCTCTATATCTTGCCTATTATGAATAGCGAAGCAATAAAAACGGTCTGTGTTTAGTTTTTTTGAGGAACCTCATACTGCTGTTCAGAGAGGTTGTACTCCTTTACATTCCCACCAATATGTAGAAGAGTTACTTTCCCCCCAAGATTTCCAACAATATTTGCAGTTCAAATTCACAATGTTGGACAATCTGACAGGGGTGAGATGGAACTTCAGAGTTGTTTTAATTTGCGTTTCCTTTATGGCCAGGGTTGATGAGCATTTCCTCAAGTGTATCTTTGCCATTCTCACCTCTTCTGAGAAATCTCTACTTAGCTCCCTTGCCCATTAAGTGATTGCTTTATAAGGTTTGGTAGGGGTTGGTTTCTTAAGCTCTTTGCGTATATTGGATATGAGGACTTTGATATATGGCTTGAAAAGGAAGATCTTTTCCCAGCAATCCTTTTTTTTTTTGCCAGTTCTTTCGCTTGAACTCAGGGTCTGGGCACCATCCATGGGCTTCTTTTTCTTAAAGCTAGCACTCTATCACTTGAGCCACAGCACCCCTTTTGGCTATTTCTGTTTATATGGTACTGAGGAATCCAACTCAGGGTTTCATGCATGTGTGGCAAGCACTGTACCACTAAGCCACATTCCAGTCTACTTGTAGTTTTTGAATGGCTGATTGGAGATAAGAATCTCACAAGGACTTTTTTTTTGGCCAGTCCTGGGGCTTGAAGTCAGGGCCTGAGCTTTCTCAAGGCTAGAGCTCTACCACTTGAGCCACAGCACCAGTTCTGTCTTTTCTACATATGTGGTACCGAGGAATCAAACCCAGGTCTTCGTGCATGCTAGGCAAGCACTCTACCATAGGCCAAACACCAGGCCCCACCCAGCAATTCTTTTTTTTAATTTTTTATTGTAATTAATAAAAATTTTACATGATATTTGCCAGATAGAAGGTGCATTAATTCACATACATTGATACCCTTTCACATGTCTTGGTACCCATTACCCTCCTCCCCACCCCCCACCCGTGTGGTTTCCCCCCCCACCAATTCTTTTATAGTTTATTTTTTTTCTGGATTCTGTGCCTTGAGCTTTTTTGATCAAGGCTGTGCTCTATTGCTTAAGCCATAGTACCACTTCTGGCTCGTGGCTTAACTGTACATAAGAGTCTTGTCACAGACTTTCTTAACTGGGATGGCTTTGAACTGTGGTCTTCCTGAGTAGCTATGATTACAGGCATGAGCCCCTAGTACACCACGAGTTGTGCATTCTCATACTCATAGATGTCAACTCCTAGAGATACAGGTCTCTTTTTTGCATAGCCCTGATACTTTGAAAAGTAGTCTCTGCCCATTAGAAGCAAATACTAAAGAAATGGAATACACAGAGGAAGGCAGACTTCTGTCTGACTTAAAAGGCTTTTATTGTAAAGATGATATACATAGGGGGTACAGTTACTTAAGTCAGGTAACGAGTACATTTCCTTTTGAACAATGTTACCGCCTCCCTCATTCTCCCCCGGGTTTGCCTTCTCCCCACTTGAAGTTATATCGTTCATTTCCAACATAGTGTCTAGTCCGTGTCACTGCTAAATTGGCTTACCCTTTATCTCACCATTTCTGTGCTTCTTCCAGTGATAGCCAGACCAGTCCCCACAATTTGTGTCAGAAGAAAAGGAATGAATATGGAGTCCAAGATAAAAAGGATGTCATTCTAGTTGAAATTAACTGGTTTTACTTAACATGAAACTATCAAGCATATTCTGGAGCAAGGCTCCTATTGCAAACTCTACATAGTAATCTATTGGTTTGTGTACTTATAGTTGCTGAGAAACATTGCACAGAAAACCAACTAGCGTTACCTTTCTACAATTGTGATGATTATTTCTATGTCAAGATGACTTTACACCTGCCTAGGTAAATCAGTACTGTCCATGGTAATATCTGGCTCAACCTCATGAGGCTTGACCTCACGAGCCTACATCTCCAGCCCAGCTTCTGTGATATTCCCCAAGTCTCTGCATGTTTTCTGTATTGGGTAGACAGCATATGAGTAGGCCATCTGTTCAGATTGTTAGCAGAGTCCACAGCTACTGTAGAGGCATATACACAAGACACATTTATTATAGAAACAATCTTTGTTTTCATTCTTGTGTATATTTTTATTCTCTTTAAATAGTTGTACAAAGGCAGTATCAACCATCCATTTCCCATCAAGAGCTCCAGAAATCAAACCAATGGCTTAGTGATTGTCTGTTTTAAGAAGATGGAGTCATAGGATGTTCATTTGGGATGTTCATGTGCGACATGAGGTGTGGGACATCACAGACCAGCATTCCACATTTTGTCTTGGAAGTAGCGAAAGAGCCAGGTGCTGGTGGCTCATGTCTGTAATCCTAGCTACTGAAGAGGCTGAGATCAGAGGATCACAGTTTCAAAGAAGCCTGGGTACCGTAGTCGAGGAGACTGTTATCTCCAATTCAACACCAGAAAACTGGAATGGCACTGTGGCTCAGAGACAATGCCCAAGGCCTGAGTTCAAACCCCTCGATCAAAAAAAAAAAATCAAATAGCAAATTCCCATTGGGTATGATCCAACTAAGGCTGTGCTGTATTGATGAAATCTACTCTCTTAGATACTATAGTTACAATACCTGGTCATGTGAGACATTCCACCAATGCTGGTTTAAAGGATGGGGGATCCATGAGTGATGGTATTTATTTATTTATTTATTTATGAGCCAGTCCTGTAGACTGAGCTCAGGGCCTTAGCACTGTCTTTGGGCTTTCTCAAGGCTGAAGCTCTAGCACTTGAGCCACAGCACCACTTCTTCCGTTTTCTATGTATGTGGTACCAAGATATCAAACCCGGGTCTTTGTGCTTGCTAGGGAAGCACTCTACTGCTAGGGCAAACTCCAGACCTGGTCCATGAGCATTTTTGTTCATGATCAGACCTCTACTGAAACTGCAACTCTCATTTGTGATTAACTAGAGATAAGAGCCCAAGGGGCTTTCATGCCCAAGCTGATTTCCAACCCCAATCCTCTGATCTCAGCTTCCTGACTTGCAAGAGTTAGAAGCAGAAATCTTTTCATTTGGTTGGCGGGAAAGATTTGTTAATAATTTAATGTGAAGTATAAATGTGCTCAATTGTAAGTTGCAAACCAATATGATATTAGGGATTTCTTTTCACTTTCATGTTTATTGAAGTTTTAGAATCAGGGAAGTTTTTCATAATTGTCAATTTTGTTGTAACATTGCCACCTTGACAATGTCAAAGGTACTGATCAGTTTCTTTTGTGCCGTTATATATACATTTGTTCATTTCTTTTCATCTCTCTTTTTTTTTCTTTGCCAGTCCTCGACTTGATTTCAGGGCCTGAGCACTGTCCTTGGACTTTCTCAAGGCTAGAGCTCTACCACTTGAGCCTCAGCACCACTTCCACCTTTTTTCATGTATGTGGTACCGAGGAATCGAACCTGGGTCTTTGTGCATGCTGGGCAAGCACTCTACCACTAGGCCAAACTCCTGGTCCTCTTTTCATCTCTTTTTTTTTGAAATTTAAACATTTTTACTGTTAGGGTGATTTACAGAGGGGTTACAATCAGATAAATCAGTTAATGAGTACATTGCCTTTTAAACAGGATTATCTGCTCCCTCATTATCTCCCAGTTTTTCCCCTTTCCTCTTCCCTGCCCCTGCCAGGTTATATAGTTCATTTCCAACAGTGGCTAGTGAGTCTCACTGCTGATGGTTTAGCCTTTGTCCCTTTGCTTTCCCTTCTCCTCCCCAAATCAAATGAACGTATATAAAGACAAAGGGTACATACATTTAAAAAATAGTGACAAAAGAGAATATACCAAGGAGAAAAAAGAAAGAAAAAAAGAAAGAATTGCAAACAGTACAATAAAAAATCTCTTGATTCCATTTCTTAGAGTTCATTTTGATCCTAGAGAACGTTCTATGATCATACGTACATAGCTATTGAGCCCTTGTGATCCTCTCCTAAGAACAGCTTCCGGTCCATTATATGATGAGTTGTCTCTGTCCCAGTGTAGCCAGGTGGCCTGTGGGCTCCATCCCTGATGTTTACGTTCCTCCTAGAGGTACTTGGATAGCTCCAGGGCTCAGATATGACCACCACTGCAGCCACTGCTGTTGTGACTGCTGGCACAATCACTGTATGTGGATACCGAATTCTGTCTTCTTATGCAAGCAGTTTATAATTTTCTTCTTTGGTATAAATCTCTGTATAAACAATAGCTACGTTGGAGTGACTGTCTAGATGTGAAAAGCTTGATGGGACCCTCAAGTTCTGCTTCCTCAGGGGACTTAGTTGGGTCAGTTATCCATCTGCCATCTTCTCCAAAATTCAACGTTTTAAAATCAATTTATTCAATTGTAACGTCTTTGTGAAAATGACTAGTAGGAAAAATGATACACATTCAGGTGTGTAAAAGTAGGGAGGTACTGGTGAACCATTCTAATAATCCTCAGGAAGCTGGGACCCGAGGATAATGGTAGAAGTAGATATGGATCAAGTGACTGTGCATTGGCCTCAAGTATGAGTAAAAAACAATGCAATATAGACTACATTTGGTTTCATTCTGAAAATGTACTATTGTGCCTCTGACTAGTGTACGTCTAAATGGTGCGATGAATTATATTTCAGGAAAGTTTTTTGTTTTATTGTGTGGGTCCTGTGGTTTGAACTCAGGGTCTGAGCACTCCCTCTGAGCTTTTTTGGCTTAAAGCCAGGTCTCAACCATATCAGCCAGAGCTCTTCTTTTGGCTTTTTGATGGTAAATTAGAAATAAGTGTCACACAAAATTATGTCACAGGAATGATCATTCCTGCATAGGCTGTCTTTGAAGAGCAATCTTCAGTCTGCAGCCTCTGCGCTAGCTAGGAATACAGGCACGAGCCAAGGGCTCAAGAAATGGTTTTCAGCAAAATTTAGTAAGCTTCCTACAATGATCCTCCACCCTGTGTCCTTCTACTCGGTTCTCCTTTCCTGTCCTCTCAGTCGCCATCGCCCACTCCCCATCCAGCTGTGCCTCTTGTGGCCTCTGAAGTGGAACACAGGGCCCTGCAGCTTGACTGCAGTGACTCATTGCTGTGCCTGTGCAAATGCCTGTCTCCCTGGGGTTCTCCTGGAATAGACACTAGGAGCAGATTTTGCTTGTGCTGGTCCTTTGCGGCGAGTGGTGTGGGAACCAGCAAGGCAAGAAGGAGCAGTACAGGACACATTTAGTGTTTTGTCTACTTCACATATTTGATCTTGTCCACCCAGTAACTCCAGATCCTCAGGTGGGAAATTTAGGTTGGAAATCTAGGTGCACTTGCATTCTCTGAGGAATTCAGACACTCAGGCCTCCATTGGAGGACTCGACCTTTGAATTTAATGTGATCCCAGCCCACAGCTGAACCTCACAAATCAAGTGGACCAGTGATACTAGCCCTGTGTGTTTAGTGATTAATTGAAGTATTATAGCACATCTTGCTGCCCTGAATAATTAAATGGGTACTGAATAAATAAATAAATGATCCTAAATGATGAGGCCATTCTCAGGGTGGACTTTATGCTACTTTGCTTCACTGGCTAGGCCCCAGGATAGCCTTTGTCCCCTGGATAACCATGAGCTCTTGGCTCTAATGTGGTAGATTTCTCTCATATCATGCATTTGCCTTTTCTTCTTCTCATCTTAGATAACTGCATCGTGTGTGTGTGTGTGTGTGTGTGTGTGTGTGTGTGTGTGTGCCAATACTGGGGGTAGAATTGAGGGCCAGTGTGTTTCACTTATCTTTTTCACTCAGTGCTACTGTAAACTTCCCTTTCCACTCTATGCTGCTCAAATTACAATGAGCTTATGACTTATTTGTCTGCCATTGCTGCCTTAGAGTCTCAGTATTCATCTCTCAGTCTCTTGATTGGCTAGGATTACAAGGAAGAGCCATGACCACCTGGCTTCAAAGTGTGTGGGTCCCCTGCTTCACCTGCCCCCTAAAGCTCAACATTTTTCACAGTACCCTAGAGCCTTTTACTGTACTTTTTCTTGCCACTCCTAGAGCTTGATCTCAGCACCTGATCACTGCCCTTGGGCTTCTTTTGCTCAAGGCTAGCATTCTAACAGTTGAGCCACTGGGTGATTCCTGGCTTTTTCAGTGTATGTGGTAACAAGGAATTGAACTCAGGGCTTCATGCATGCTAGGCAAGCACTCTACCACTTGCTCATGCTCCAGGCGCTGTTTTCTCCCATTTTTGAAAAGTATTTTCTAAGTAGTATTTAGAACCCAACCTTAGAAATTAAGTCTTATAACACGGCTCCATGATTCTTCTAAAAGACAAAATGACCTTTCCTTTTTTCTTCCTACTCTTGGACTCTGTTGGTTCTGATGTCTTTAATCCTCCCATGCACAATTCAAGTGCAACTTTTCTCCACCCTCAATCCAATTTCTTCTTTCAAGTTTAACTTTTGAGTCCAAACTCTATCCAAAATGAAGCCCAACTTTGCAATATCATAAAACTCAAATGGGTTCTTTATTAGTCATATATTAAATTTCATTACATTTAATCGTTCAGGTTTATTAAGTTTTGGATATATTGTAGTAATATTATTCTACCAACATCTATGCATTTATATCAATATACTATATGCCTATATAAATGTTCATATTTATCTTTGTATATATATACATATATATTTTTATATATATATGGGAAAACATGTGGTACCCACAATCGCAGCAACTCTTACACTGTGTAGCCATAGTAGTGAGACACTTCCATATCTCTTTGCCTCTGAACAAAAAACTGCAGTTTCCCCAAAGCAGTGTATTGGGCAGCATTCTCACGCTCTTGCTGGGCCCGCCTTTTCATGGCTTCACGCTCTGGCCTTTGCTCCTTGGTGATGGGATTTGATACTACAGGGCCAGGAATATCGGGTTTCCTCCATGGAATTGGTTGGCGGCTGAAATCTTGGAGTAGGTACTGGTTATGAGGCTTAGGCGGTGAACGGAACTCGTTCCCAGCAGTGGAAACAGGCTTGTGCTGGACAGAAGCGCTGGATGAGGTTGAGTGGGGTTCAGGCCTAGCAACAGCAGACTGAGATACACTAGGCTGGGGAGCATTGGCCGATCCCTGTGTGTATGTATTGGTTACACTTGGCTGAGATGCTTTGGTGGAACCTCTGAGACTCGTGTTGGCAGAAGCTGGTTGAGACAGGCTGACTGCGGTAGGTTGAGCCGTGGTAGGATGAGGCCGTGCAGGGTATGGTACAGTGGGCCTCCTGGAGGCCAGAGACTGTGGCCTGTGAGGAACGGGTCGAGCCTGAGGCTTCTCTGGGGTTAGAAAAGGCAAAGGAACCAACTTGACCTTGCCAGGGGGAGGCAGCTCATCCTGGGATGGGGATGGACACTGGCTTTCACTCCTTTCCCTTTTCTTGACTTGAATGTTTCTAGGGCCTTTACCCTCATGTGGAATATCCAGCCATGATTTCATGGCAGAGTCTCGTGTGCCGCTTGCAGTTTTCTTCTCATTCTTCTTTCCTAGGGCATGAAAAACCTGCACTGACTCCCACATCTGCACGCCTAGGTTGGTTCGAGGTCTTTTGAAGGTCTCTTGGCTAAGCTCAGGGTGGCTTCTCTTGTGCTTCATCTTGGGAATGCTTGCCTTCTCTTCTGCTTTCAGTTTGTTCCCTGACTGCTTGGTTTCTTCACATTTCTTGGGATTGCTTCCCCTGATCCTTTTGGGCTCATTCTGCCCATGGCTCTTTGTTTTGCTCACCCTGCTGGATGCAGGCTTTGGGGTCTGGGCTGTGTTCAGGGAAGCCTTGTCACTGGCTGGGGTGCTACACTCAGTTTCCTCTTCCTTCAGCAGGCCCTGTGGCTGCAGCTGCTGGCCTTTGGCCTCGGGAGTTCCATCCACACTTTCCAAGGCGTCGTGCTTGTTCTTGGACACTTGATCAGTGGAATACTTGGTGACCACAGAGTTTTCCTGCAGCAGAATCTCATTGATGGTGTCTGTATCTTTGATATGGGTTATAGTAGAAATATTGGATTGCTGAAAATCTGTGAAGGAGGTGAAAATCTGGTTAAAATGAATGTCTTGACCATCACAGTGATATCTTTTAGCTACCCACTGTCACATTCCATTCCATTTGTCTCAAGACTCAGAGTATCCAAATTGGCCTTGTTCCATGTAGACTTCTGTCTTGGCCCTAAGGTTAATGTCGACCTGCAGCTGCTAAATGTCAGGTGGAGCATCCTGACTTTCTGTTAGTTTCTCAAAGGCAACCAGAGGCTTTCAAACCTTGCTTTCAATTTCATCCTAATGCTTATTCTCTGTGTCTGGATTTGCTGGAGGCAAGACCAAGGTACTAGGAATGTTTACTACTGGATTGATATTGGAATGTCTCCAAAGTCAGGTGACACATGTTTCTCTCAAGGACTTCAACATTTATGCTTGTAGGACTTGGGTTGTCTGCAGTTTGTGACTGGCAAAATTTATGATTCTAGAAAGTTGTGATTCTAGAAAAGTGTATGCATTGCCAGGGAAGTTTCTACTGATGTAAAGAAATCACAGCAGAAATCAGTCCCTGGTAAGTAACATGCTCCATTTATGCACCAATGATTTAAGGGCATTGTCATCACTGAGCAAGGTGTTTCTAGCAGCTAGTTTTAAGCACCATGGACAGGATCGTGAGTTGGAAGATCGTGATAGCTACTCTATGTAAAACTTGTGCTAATTCATTTTCATTATTTCTTTTCGCTTTTCCTCTATAGAATTGTTGTCAGTGAAATAAAAATGAAAGAAGTTTTAAAAGTAGGAAATGATTTGGACATCATGTATGGGTCAGAAGTAAAGTAGTTCCTTACTGTGTTCTTGACTCTGGGTTCAAACAACAAAAAACCCAGCTTTATAAAGTGTCATCTATTTATATAGTTGTCGATTATTGCCAGTGTCCTGTAAGTAAAATAGGTGTTGATTCTCACCCTGATCTGAGAGAACGGCAAGTGAGGGGCAGTCAGGGAGGGGAGGACAGGTTTAGCATGTTTTGAGTGCATTTCTGAGAGTTGAGTGTGTGTGCATGTGCATGTGTGTGTGAGGGAGAGACGGGGAGAATAGAGAGCTAGAGAATGTGATCATGCACTGGATGCTTCTGGGACTTGAACTCAGCCTTTTTTCTTTTGCTGCTTGACTTTTTCTTAGGCCTGATGTATTCTCGCTTTTTTTAGGCATCTATTGTCTGCATTTGGGAACTGACAATGAGATGTTGAAAACACTTTGCAGGCTGACTTTGAAATTTGTTCCTCAGCTCTCAGGCTCCTGATTAGCTAGGCCACAGGCATGATTCAGTGGTGCTCAGCTCCAGGGTGGAATTCCTGCCCATGAAATATGCAAAATATATATTCTCACCTGCTTCCTTTGGGCAGGTTCTCTGCACACAGTAAAGCAAGTTTATCTGCTATTATCAAAACTAATGTTTGACATATTTTCCAATGAAAGGAAAGAACTTGAACAAGAAGGGGATTAATTAGGGAGAATGGATTGTGAGGACAATGTAGACCATGGCCTCACTGAGTGTGCTTTGGGTGGCATCTAAGAGCAGCACAGCCATATTTCCTCACTTATGTATTTACTTAATTATCCAGTGCAATTAGTGGCAGCACTGAGGTTTGAAGCAGTCAGTGCTCCACCACTGGAGCCATACCCTTGGCCCTCTGCCTCATGGCAGAAATTGGAGGTCTCCTTGTGAGTGTGGTGGGTGAGACTGAGGATTTAGACTATATTTGTGGAGTAGTGGAGACTCTATGCAGATACAGGTCAGCCCCTCCTTTTTGTGCTGCTAATCCTGTTCCTTTCTGTTGTCTGTGCTTACCTTGAACATTGGTTTCTGGGTGGTGTTGAGCAGACACAGAGTAGTAGATTCCAGAAGTGGAGACTGGTGGTGGGACATTTGCGGGCTGAACCTCTTGGAGCATCATCACGATTTCTGGCTGAGGAGCAAAGACCCTGCTCCCTGTATAGGACACAGAGCCATATGATTGCAGGCAGGGACCAGGTTCTCCAGATAATAGAGGGCCCACTGTGCTTTGGTTATAGTAGTAAATTTGGTTGTTTCGTTGGCAGGGAAGTAACAAGCTACTACTCTCTTGTTGTGGAATGTGAGATAACGTCCCCTGAACCAGGCTGGCAGACAGCGATGGATACAGAGGGACTATGGCATTTGCATCCGCATATCGAGATGTCATAGTCATTGAAGGGACTGCTGTGCCCTGGTCAATGAGAGTCAATGTGAAGTCTCCCAGTGCAGAGGACTTTTTATTGTGTCCTGTGTACTCCCATTCAAAAGCACTGGCACAGGAGGAGGCTGCAGTGGAGATGTGGCTCTGGCCAGTAACCCCTGACAGCATGGGTGTGCTGGAATGTTGGCAAAGACCCGTGAGTGGCTGCAAAGAGGTGCCAGAGGTTGATGGCAGTGGCCATGCTGAAGTGAAGGCTGGGGTGGAGACTGTGGAGATGTTGCAGCTGTTGCCTGTTAGAGAAGTGGCATCGTTCTCCACAGGAAGAGGAAGCTGTAGTGAGTTTGCAGCTCCAAGTAAAGATGGATGCTGGAAATTGTCTGCAAGAAGCAAGGGGTGGTTAAAAAATGGATAAGGTTGCCCAACTCTCACTGTTTTGGAGGAACAGCATATTGGAAGCTGGCTGTGACTGACTGGGAATGCTCTCATTCCAATAGCCACCCACATTCTTCTGATGAACTTTGCAAAGAGGTTCAACAGGAGACACCAAGTGGTTCCTGTGCTGTTTCCTAGGCAGAAGCAGGCTTCTCCTTCTTGTCCTGACTTTCCCTGAGTCACTCCTAACTGTGTCCTAGCATGTGAGCCTTTTGAATCTCAGGTATCCTCAGTGTACTTGTTAGATCACCCATTCAAGAGCAGGAAACCTAGGGGCAGAGGCCAGCCTGATTGGCTCAAATACTTCTTTTGAATTACTATGAGCACCGTGTTCCAAAGGGTGAGCAGGTGAAGAATGCCCAGAAATCAGGAGAACTTGAACTTCCTATAAGCCAGTGGATGTTGTTCTTGAGAAAATAGTTTGCATTTTTCTTGTTATTGTGTAACCTTATAGAAATCTCTGGCCATTTTTAGTGCTTACTTAAAACACAGACCAGAAGATAAGTAAAGAATACAATGACCACCTCAGAGTTCCCAATATACTTTTTGTAGGAAACCTGAAACCCTCTGCTCTGTTGGGTGGCTCACTCCGGTAATCCTAGCTACTCAGGAGGCTGAGATCTGAGGATTAGGGTTCAAAATCAGCTGGAGCACAAAAAGACCTGAGACTCTTATTTCCAATTAAGCTCCAGAAAACAGGAACTGGGACTTGGCTCTAGGGTAGGATGGTAGCTCTGAGCTGAAGAGCTGAGGGATTCTCCCAGGCCCTTGTCAAAACCCATGACCCACACAAAAGAAGAAAAGGAAGGGGCCAGGAGTTTGGCCTAGTGGTTGAAGTGCTTGCCTAGCATGCATGAAGACCCGAGTTCGATTCCTTGGTACCACATACACAGAAAAAAGCTAGAAGTGGTGTTGAGGCTCAAGTGGTAGAGCTCTAGCCTTGAGAAAGTCCAAGGACAGTGCTCAGGCCCTGAGCTCAAGCCCAGGACTGGCAAAAAAAAAAGAAGACTGAGACGTTCTGAACTTCAAGTCACTCATCAATGATATATTATACATGCTGAAAACAATGATATCAGTAATAATATTGAATAATGAATGTAAGTGACATATTATACATGACTGATATGGAACAAAATAGAAAGACATTAAAGCTAATTTGGATGTATGTCAAATATTCATTATAGTATACTTACCAATAAATAAAGTGATCTTATTACATATGCAATGTTGTGAAAACAAACATTTTCTCATCTATTTCAGACAAAAACCATCACAGGATTAGAAAGTGGTTTTGAATTATATGTGTGTGTATGTGTGCGTGTGTGTGTGTGCGTGTGTGTGTGTGCGTGTGCATGTGTGTGTGCGCGTTTTGTATTCTGGGAGTTGAACTGAAGTTGGTATAGGTGTAATGTGTGTGGAAGCAGAAAAATGCATTAAATGTAAATATTCAAGCAGTCACGCTTTGTTTTTGCTAGTCCTGTTCTTGAGCTCAGGGCCTGAGCACTGTCCTTGGACTTTCTCAAGGCCAGAGCTCTACTACTAGAGCCTCAGCACCACTTCTAGCTGTTTTCTATGTGTGTGATACCAAGGAATTGATCCTGCATCTTCATGCATGCTAGGCAAGCACTCTACCACTAGGCCAAACTCCCAGCCCCCATGCTGTTTTTAAATACAGATTTTATTCTTATACTTCTGCATGTGAAATGTTTGAAATTATACTTTCAAGATAAAATTCTGGAAAGGACTATTTTGGACAATAGGGCCTAATATGTTCTATGTAACTGTTGTATCATGTTTACAAGGTGAAAGTTTTCAGAGCTCAGAGGCTCAGAATTTCTATTTTCTGGTCTTTCTCAGCTTGTGGAAGCTGTTGAATTTCCTTAGCGAAAGCTTTCTTTCTCCACTTAAAGGCATACCACTCCAATCTGTTCTTATATCGCTCATCTCTCATTCTTCTCCCTGGATTGACAATAGTGAATCTTCCTCTTCATGAACATGGATAACTCTTCATTTATTCGACTGCTCCTTTGATTTTCTCACCAAAGCTTGGTAATTTTCAGCATGTACATCTTACACCTATGTTTTGTAATTATTCTAAGTATCTCATAATTTTGGTAGTATAAATGGCACTCTCAATTCAATTTCCAGTTGCTTTTTGAGAATGATTAATCATTGTCTTCTGACCCTATATCCTGGATGTTAGGTAACTTGTTTTTTTTTTAAATCATCCCTCATGCCATATACATGGTCATAATTGACATAGATCAATATTTTTGAATGTGCAGGAGACCTAGTATCCCTAGCACATGGGATAGTGTGGTTAGACAATCACTTTTTTTTTTTGCCTGTCCTGGGCTTGAGCTCAGGGCCTCGGCACTGTCCTTGGACTTTCTCAAGGTTAGAGCTCTACCACTTGAGCCTCAGGACCACTTCTGACTTTGTTGTTTTTTTTTTCCAATGTATGTGGTACCAAAGAATCGAACCTGGCTTTTTCGTGCATGCGAGGGAAACACTCTACCAGTAGGCCAAACTCCTAGTCCCAGACAATCACTTTTGTCAGGACATTAATACCAGATTGGACAATATAGCACAAATGTAGAAAAGAAAAAATCAGAACAAAGAAAGACAAACCAAAATGATTTCTCTAAATATCATACCTCAATGTAAAGATATTAATTGTTCTAGCTGGGTATTTAAATCAACTTAGTATAAATAGCAGCATCAAAAAATCTTTAAAAACCGTTTGAAATGGGAATTAATGCACCATCTATCTGGCAAATATCATGTAACCCTTATATAACAGTAAAAATATATATATATATATATATAAACGTTTGAAAACCAATCTGAGAAAAATATTGATACAAATGTAAAATAAACACTTAGAATTCTATCATTATCATCATTATTTACAGCTTTTAGTTGAAACCTGCTTCTGATACAAATTAGAATACTTTATTAAAAAATGCATGTTCAGCTCTCATGATTCAAGGCTGTGATCCTAACTACTGGAGCTTGAGGTTTGAAAATTATTATTTCAAGCCAGTCCTTCCCATAAAGTCTGTAGGACTCTTATTAACGGTTAAATAACAAAACCTGGAATTGGAGACCTGATGAGTTGTAGAGCTCTACCTATAAGCTAAAAAGCTCAGAGACAGTGTCAAGCTTGGAGTTTAAATCTTGGTATTCATACAAACACACACACACACACACACACACACACACACACACACACACACACACACACACACTTCCATGAAGTCTAAATATAAGAATGAAAAGTAATGTTGAAATATATTACAGAACCTTCTGTGTAATCCCTTTCAAGAAATATTCCTTAAAATAATTTGGAATACATATCTAAAATGTTTACATTGGAAACTGTCAAGGCTCAGTAGCTCCCTTCTCTAATCCTATTTGGGAAACAGTCTGCTGGACAGTGGTTTGAGATCCATCTAGGCTGGTTACTGAACACCTCATCTCAATCAAATAAGCCCTCTGTTAGTAGATCATGACTGTGGCCCAAGGTACAAGAGAGTCCTTCCTAGGTGGTAGGATCATGGTTCAAGGTTTGCCTGACCTAAAATTTCATATCTTCAAGAAAAACCTAGCTAAAACAAAGAAAGCTAAAGGAGTGGCTGGCACCTGTGCCGGCCCTAAGTTAGTCAGGTTGACAAAAGGCTCGTTCAAAGCATCATCTGTATTCACAGTCAACGAGAAAAAAAACAAACACATAACAAACCTAAAGCAGGAACCAGCTAAAAGTGACATCTCAGAAACTGCTTTTAATGATTCTCTGTTTTAACCTTAGTTGGCTTTTGGTCCATCAATGTGGCTAACACTAACTTCATTTTGCCTGGCTCTGGTTAGATTGCCCTCGGTTTTCTGTGTGTGGATTTAAAAATGTTTGATCCTCTTCAACATTCTATTGAAACCACCGCTGTTTTCTTGAGAATGTCTCCATGCTCTTCATGTCTTTGGCTCTGTCTTATTTCTCATCACCTTCTTCATCTTTTCTTCACCTCTAGTTCCTGGTGAACCTTTCCTTCTAGATCATCTGCCTCGTTCTAGTCCCGTCATCCCCTCTCTCTTCCTGTTTTTCTCTTTACCTTGTCTGAGCAGAAATATGGAAACACACACTATGCTTAAATTTACTACATTTGATATAAACGTAACTATATAGACATCAAAACCTATGACTCTAGAGACATAATGTTTTATTTCATAAATTAATATGTTTCTATGACATATAATCCGTTAGCCTAGTTTTGATTAAGTTCTAAATACTAAGTCCCAGTGATTGTAAATAGAGATTCCCTCCTGGAACACTTGTTGGTTAAACTTGTCATTGAAAATATGATGTAAAAATCAATGTTAATAAATTCTCCAATTAAAAAAATTTTACTACATTTGAAATACCAAAGTGGAACTAATTTTTAGAGGATACTGTTACAAATGAAGTATCTTGGTATAGGGATTTCAACACGACTAGGTTTCCTTCTCCATTAGTTTGTTTAAAATTGACTCTCTGAAGAAATCTGTAGCTTCATTCTCCATTCATAAATGTCATTAAAAATACAGTGCTGGAGGCCCGGGAGTTTGGCCTAATAGTAGAGTGCTTGCCTAGCATGCATGAAGACCTGGGATCGATTCCTCGGTACCCCACATACATAGCAAAAATCTGGAAGTGGTGCTGAGGCTCAAGTGGTAGACTGCTAGCCTTGAGAAAGTCCAAGGACAGTGCTCAAGCCCTGAGCTCAAGCCCAAGACGGGCAAAAAAATACAGTGCTGGAAAACAAAGCTATCACAAGATAAACAATTCATTTTCTTCATGTTGCAGACAAAGCAACAGATTTTTGTCACAAAGTAAATCATGTGGCTAAGTCATATATACCTAGTAAACATCACAGCCCAACATTTCTAATTCAATACTTGAAGCTGTTTTGATTCTACTATTAAATTTAGGGAGCAGGGGAGTCTAATGAAAACTCTAAATCCCTTTTTCTTCTTACCTGACATACTGAGACAATGGGTAATATCAACTGGAGAAACAAGGGATGAAGAATGACACTAGAGGATGTGTGCGTAGCTGAAGCTAAAGAGCAAGAGTGTGTCCAGTACGGAGCTCACTGGACACTGGTCACTAGCGATGATCCAAATATACGCCTGGACGATGCCATGGAAACCCCAAGATTCTACCAAGTAGTGATAGGTTCAGTGGGAGAATGATGTCATTACTCAGGCAGTTGAAAGGCCTGGAGTAGCCAATCACAAGATCAGAATCTGAACCAGAAGCTGGGTTTGGGTAGAGAATGGCAGGAGAGCTCTAGTAGCTCTTTAATGCTTGATCTTTGGTGACTTGAGGTCCTGCAAGACAGACAGGAAATCCCCTTTCGTCTACGTTCTTATATTGAGGACATCACCTCAGTGTTTCTCACCAATGTTCATTAATAGTTATTTTTAATTTGCTTATTTTGCTTTCTATATTATCTGATAATTACATATTGCATATATAGTTCACATGTTTGAGGGATAAGGAAAGGGACTTTGAGATTGAAAACTTCATTGTTCTGAAACCGTTTAGTTGAGCCATTTGAATTTTCAAATAGTAGAAGCAGAATGAAAGAGCTTTTACCTAGTTGAAGAGTAGTGTTGATGATACCTTGTAGAGGATGATGTCATCTAGGGCACTTGCTTTCTAGTTTCTTGCCCCTGAAATCCTTATTCTGGGTTGTTCTAGCCATGTTGGACTTGGATCCCTCTTTATATTTCTCTTGTTCACTTAGGAACTGGTTCTTGGAAAACCTATTAGGTTTTGCATTCTTTTTTATTTCATTTTAAAACTTAATTTACTTTATTCTTATTGTAGTGGTGGTATACAGAGGTATTGCAATTGCACAAGTCAGGTAATAAGTATATTTCCATTTATACAGTATCTTCCATTCCCTCATGCTCTCCCAGTCCCTCTTGTCTCTATCCACAAGTTATGTAGCTCACTTTCGTTGGTGTCCAGTGGGCTCCACTGCTCTGTTTTTGTCATTTTACCCTTGAGTTCTGTACACCTCCCAAACCCTTCTGAAGAGGTATACTTGAATACACCATACATAAGGTAAAGAAGACAGATCATCAAAAATTAAAAACTAAACAAAAGAAAGGGGGAAAAAGGATGTTTCTTCCCTCCACCTTTTGGAGTTCATTTCTGAATTTTATATGAATAAAAAGAGGCACATGGGCTTTGCATTTTTGTTTCTCTCCTAATGGTGCCCTCTTTTGTTCTCAATGTTTGTGATTATCTAGAATCCTTTCTAATTTATATCCCAATGCATTTTAGATCTCATTTTTGCACATCCAAAAGAACATGCACGATTTGTGTCTCTGAGTTTGGCTTAGCTCACCTAACATGATTTGTTCTAGTTCTATTTCCTTGCAGATGATATTACTTTATTCTTCCTAATGGCTGTGTAAAATTCCATTGTGTATAGGTACCACATAGTTTGGATCCACTCATCTATTGTGGGGCATCTGAGTTGCTCTATATCTTGCCTATTATGAATAGCGAAGCAATAAAAACGGTCTGTGTTTAGTTTTTTTGAGGAACCTCATACTGCTGTTCAGAGAGGTTGTACTCCTTTACATTCCCACCAATATGTAGAAGAGTTACTTTCCCCCCAAGATTTCCAACAATATTTGCAGTTCAAATTCACAATGTTGGACAATCTGACAGGGGTGAGATGGAACTTCAGAGTTGTTTTAATTTGCGTTTCCTTTATGGCCAGGGTTGATGAGCATTTCCTCAAGTGTATCTTTGCCATTCTCACCTCTTCTGAGAAATCTCTACTTAGCTCCCTTGCCCATTAAGTGATTGCTTTATAAGGTTTGGTAGGGGTTGGTTTCTTAAGCTCTTTGCGTATATTGGATATGAGGACTTTGATATATGGCTTGAAAAGGAAGATCTTTTCCCAGCAATCCTTTTTTTTTTTGCCAGTTCTTTCGCTTGAACTCAGGGTCTGGGCACCATCCATGGGCTTCTTTTTCTTAAAGCTAGCACTCTATCACTTGAGCCACAGCACCCCTTTTGGCTATTTCTGTTTATATGGTACTGAGGAATCCAACTCAGGGTTTCATGCATGTGTGGCAAGCACTGTACCACTAAGCCACATTCCAGTCTACTTGTAGTTTTTGAATGGCTGATTGGAGATAAGAATCTCACAAGGACTTTTTTTTTGGCCAGTCCTGGGGCTTGAAGTCAGGGCCTGAGCTTTCTCAAGGCTAGAGCTCTACCACTTGAGCCACAGCACCAGTTCTGTCTTTTCTACATATGTGGTACCGAGGAATCAAACCCAGGTCTTCGTGCATGCTAGGCAAGCACTCTACCATAGGCCAAACTCCAGGCCCCACCCAGCAATTCTTTTTTTTAATTTTTTATTGTAATTAATAAAAATTTTACATGATATTTGCCAGATAGAAGGTGCATTAATTCACATACATTGATACCCTTTCACATGTCTTGGTACCCATTACCCTCCTCCCCACCCCCCACCCGTGTGGTTCCCCCCCCACCAATTCTTTTATAGTTTATTTTTTTTTCTGGATTCTGTGCCTTGAGCTTTTTTGATCAAGGCTGTGCTCTATTGCTTAAGCCATAGTACCACTTCTGGCTCGTGGCTTAACTGTACATAAGAGTCTTGTCACAGACTTTCTTAACTGGGATGGCTTTGAACTGTGGTCTTCCTGAGTAGCTATGATTACAGGCATGAGCCCCTAGTACACCACGAGTTGTGCATTCTCATACTCATAGATGTCAACTCCTAGAGATACAGGTCTCTTTTTTGCATAGCCCTGATACTTTGAAAAGTAGTCTCTGCCCATTAGAAGCAAATACTAAAGAAATGGAATACACAGAGGAAGGCAGACTTCTGTCTGACTTAAAAGGCTTTTATTGTAAAGATGATATACATAGGGGGTACAGTTACTTAAGTCAGGTAACGAGTACATTTCCTTTTGAACAATGTTACCGCCTCCCTCATTCTCCCCCGGGTTTGCCTTCTCCCCACTTGAAGTTATATCGTTCATTTCCAACATAGTGTCTAGTCCGTGTCACTGCTAAATTGGCTTACCCTTTATCTCACCATTTCTGTGCTTCTTCCAGTGATAGCCAGACCAGTCCCCACAATTTGTGTCAGAAGAAAAGGAATGAATATGGAGTCCAAGATAAAAAGGATGTCATTCTAGTTGAAATTAACTGGTTTTACTTAACATGAAACTATCAAGCATATTCTGGAGCAAGGCTCCTATTGCAAACTCTACATAGTAATCTATTGGTTTGTGTACTTATAGTTGCTGAGAAACATTGCACGGAAAACCAACTAGCGTTACCTTTCTACAATTGTGATGATTATTTCTATGTCAAGATGACTTTACTCCTGCCTAGGTAAATCAGTACTGTCCATGGTAATAACTGGCTCAACCTCATGAGGCTTGCCCTCACGAGCCTACATCTCCAGCCCAGCTTCTGTGATATTCCCCAAGTCTCTGCATGTTTTCTGTATTGGGTAGACAGCATATGAGTAGGCCATCTGTTCAGATTGTTAGCAGAGTCCACAGCTACTGTAGAGGCATATACACAAGACACATTTATTATAGAAACAATCTTTGTTTTCATTCTTGTGTATATTTTTATTCTCTTTAAATAGTTGTACAAAGGCAGTATCAACCATCCATTTCCCATCAAGAGCTCCAGAAATCAAACCAATGGCTTAGTGATTGTCTGTTTTAAGAAGATGGAGTCATAGGATGTTCATTTGGGATGTTCATGTGCGACATGATGTGTGGGACATCACAGACCAGCATTCCACATTTTGTCTTGAAAGTAGCGAAAGAGCCAGGTGCTGGTGGCTCATGTCTGTAATCCTAGCTACTGAAGAGGCTGAGATCAGAGGATCACAGTTTCAAAGAAGCCTGGGTACCATAGTCGAGGAGACTGTTATCTCCAATTCAACACCAGAAAACTGGAATGGCACTGTGGCTCAGAGACAATGCCCAAGGCCTGTGTTCAAACCCCTGGATCAAAAAAAAAAAAATCAAATAGCAAATTCCCATTGGGTATGATCCAACTAAGGCTGTGCTGTATTGATGAAATCTACTCTCTTAGATACTATAGTTACAATACCTGGTCATGTGAGACATTCCACCAATGCTGGTTTAAAGGATGGGGGATCCATGAGTGATGGTATTTATTTATTTATTTATTTATGAGCCAGTCCTGTAGACTGAGCTCAGGGCCTTAGCACTGTCTTTGGGCTTTCTCAAGGCTGAAGCTCTAGCACTTGAGCCACAGCACCACTTCTCCCGTTTTCTATGTATGTGGTACCAAGATATCAAACCCGGGTCTTTGTGCTTGCTAGGGAAGCACTCTACTGCTAGGGCAAACTCCAGACCTGGTCCATGAGCATTTTTGTTCATGATCAGACCTCTACTGAAACTGCAACTCTCATTTGTGATTAACTAGAGATAAGAGCCCAAGGGGCTTTCATGCCCAAGCTGATTTCCAACCCCAATCCTCTGATCTCAGCTTCCTGACTTGCAAGAGTTAGAAGCAGAAATCTTTTCATTTGGTTGGCGGGAAAGATTTGTTAATAATTTAATGTGAAGTATAAATGTGCTCAATTGTAAGTTGCAAACCAATATGATATTAGGGATTTCTTTTCACTTTCATGTTTATTGAAGTTTTAGAATCAGGGAAGTTTTTCATAATTGTCAATGTTTGTTGTAACATTGCCACCTTGACAATGTCAAAGGTACTGATCAGTTTCTTTTGTGCCGTTATATATACATTTGTTCATTTCTTTTCATCTCTCTTTTTTTTTCTTTGCCAGTCCTCGACTTGATTTCAGGGCCTGAGCACTGTCCTTGGACTTTCTCAAGGCTAGAGCTCTACCACTTGAGCCTCAGCACCACTTCCACCTTTTTTCATGTATGTGGTACCGAGGAATCGAACCTGGGTCTTTGTGCATGCTGGGCAAGCACTCTACCACTAGGCCAAACTCCTGGTCCTCTTTTCATCTCTTTTTTTTTGAAATTTAAACATTTTTACTGTTAGGGTGATTTACAGAGGGGTTACAATCAGATAAATCAGTTAATGAGTACATTGCCTTTTAAACAGAATTATCTGCTCCCTCATTATCTCCCAGTTTTTCCCCTTTCCTCTTCCCTGCCCCTGCCAGGTTATATAGTTCATTTCCAACAGTGGCTAGTGAGTCTCACTGCTGATGGTTTAGCCTTTGTCCCTTTGCTTTCCCTTCTCCTCCCCAAATCAAATGAACGTATATAAAGACAAAGGGTACATACATTTAAAAAATAGTGACAAAAGAGAATATACCAAGGAGAAAAAAGAAAGAAAAAAAGAAAGAATTGCAAACAGTACAATAAAAAATCTCTTGATTCCATTTCTTAGAGTTCATTTTGATCCTAGAGAACGTTCTATGATCATACGTACATAGCTATTGAGCCCTTGTGATCCTCTCCTAAGAACAGCTTCCGGTCCATTATATGATGAGTTGTCTCTGTCCCAGTGTAGCCAGGTGGCCTGTGGGCTCCATCCCTGATGTTTACGTTCCTCCTAGAGGTACTTGGATAGCTCCAGGGCTCAGATATGACCACCACTGCAGCCACTGCTGTTGTGACTGCTGGCACAATCACTGTATGTGGATACCGAATTCTGTCTTCTTATGCAAGCAGTTTATAATTTTCTTCTTTGGTATAAATCTCTGTATAAACAATAGCTACGTTGGAGTGACTGTCTAGATGTGAAAAGCTTGATGGGACCCTCAAGTTCTGCTTCCTCAGGGGACTTAGTTGGGTCAGTTATCCATCTGCCATCTTCTCCAAAATTCAACGTTTTAAAATCAATTTATTCAATTGTAACGTCTTTGTGAAAATGACTAGTAGGAAAAATGATACACATTCAGGTGTGTAAAAGTAGGGAGGTACTGGTGAACCATTCTAATAATCCTCAGGAAGCTGGGACCCGAGGATAATGGTAGAAGTAGATATGGATCAAGTGACTGTGCATTGGCCTCAAGTATGAGTAAAAAACAATGCAATATAGACTACATTTGGTTTCATTCTGAAAATGTACTATTGTGCCTCTGACTAGTGTACGTCTAAATGGTGTGATGAATTATATTTCAGGAAAGTTTTTTGTTTTATTGTGTGGGTCCTGTGGTTTGAACTCAGGGTCTGAGCACTCCCTCTGAGCTTTTTTGGCTTAAAGCCAGGTCTCAACCATATCAGCCAGAGCTCTTCTTTTGGCTTTTTAATGGTAAATTAGAAATAAGTGTCACACAAAATTATGTCACAGGAATGATCATTCCTGCATAGGCTGTCTTTGAAGAGCAATCCTCAGTCCGCAGCCTCTGCGCTAGCTAGGAATACAGGCACGAGCCAAGGGCTCAAGAAATGGTTTTCAGCAAAATTTAGTAAGCTTCCTACAATGATCCTCCACCCTGTGTCCTTCTACTCGGTTCTCCTTTCCTGTCCTCTCAGTCGCCATCGCCCACTCCCCATCCAGCTGTGCCTCTTGTGGCCTCTGAAGTGGAACACAGGGCCCTGCAGCTTGACTGCAGTGACTCATTGCTGTGCCTGTGCAAATGCCTGTCTCCCTGGGGTTCTCCTGGAATAGACACTAGGAGCAGATTTTGCTTGTGCTGGTCCTTTGCAGCGAGTGGTGTGGGAACCAGCAAGGCAAGAAGGAGCAGTACAGGACACATTTAGTGTTTTGTCTACTTCACATATTTGATCTTGTCCACCCATTAACTCCAGATCCTCAGTTGGGAAATTTAGGTTGGAAATCTAGGTGCACTTGCATTCTCTTAGGAATTCAGACACTCAGGCCTCCATTGGAGGCCTCGACCTTTGAATTTAATGTGATCCCAGCCCACAGCTGAACCTCACAAATCAAGTGGACCAGTGATACTAGCCCTGTGTGTTTAGTGATTAATTGAAGTATTATAGCACATCTTGCTGCCCTGAATAATTAAATGGGTACTGAATAAATAAATAAATGATCCTAAATGATGAGGCCATTCTCAGGGTGGACTTTATGCTACTTTGCTTCACTGGCTAGGCCCCAGGATAGCCTTTGTCCCCTGGATAACCATGAGCTCTTGGCTCTAATGTGGTAGATTTCTCTCATATCATGCATTTGCCTTTTCTTCTTCTCATCTTAGATAACTGCATCGTGTGTGTGTGTGTGTGTGTGTGTGTGTGTGTGTGTGTGTGTGTGTGTGCCAATACTGGGGGTAGAATTGAGGGCCAGTGTGTTTCACTTATCTTTTTCACTCAGTGCTACTGTAAACTTCCCTTTCCACTCTATGCTGCTCAAATTACAATGAGCTTATGACTTATTTGTCTGCCATTGCTGCCTTAGAGTCTCAGTATTCATCTCTCAGTCTCTTGATTGGCTAGGATTACAAGGAAGAGCCATGACCACCTGGCTTCAAAGTGTGTGGGTCCCCTGCTTCACCTGCCCCCTAAAGCTCAACATTTTTCACAGTACCCTAGAGCCTTTTACTGTACTTTTTCTTGCCACTCCTAGAGCTTGATCTCAGCACCTGATCACTGCCCTTGGGCTTCTTTTGCTCAAGGCTAGCATTCTAACAGTTGAGCCACTGGGTGATTCCTGGCTTTTTCAGTGTATGTGGTAACAAGGAATTGAACTCAGGGCTTCATGCATGCTAGGCAAGCACTCTACCACTTGCTCATGCTCCAGGCGCTGTTTTCTCCCATTTTTGAAAAGTATTTTCTAAGTAGTATTTAGAACCCAACCTTAGAAATTAAGTCTTATAACACGGCTCCATGATTCTTCTAAAAGACAAAATGACCTTTCCTTTTTTCTTCCTACTCTTGGACTCTGTTGGTTCTGATGTCTTTAATCCTCCCATGCACAATTCAAGTGCAACTTTTCTCCACCCTCAATCCAATTTCTTCTTTCAAGTTTAACTTTTGAGTCCAAACTCTATCCAAAATGAAGCCAAACTTTGCAATATCATAAAACTCAAATGGGTTCTTTATTAGTCATATATTAAATTTCATTACATTTAATCGTTCAGGTTTATTAAGTTTTGGATATATTGTAGTAATATTATTCTACCAACATCTATGCATTTATATCAATATACTATATGCCTATATAAATGTTCATATTTATCTTTGTATATATATATACATATATATTTTTATATGTATGGGAAAACATGTGGTACCCACAATCGCAGCAACTCTTACACTGTGTAGCCATAGTAGTGAGACACTTCCATATCTCTTTGCCTCTGAACAAAAAACTGCAGTTTCCCCAAAGCAGTGTATTGGGCAGCATTCTCACGCTCTTGCTGGGCCCGCCTTTTCATGGCTTCACGCTCTGGCCTTTGCTCCTTGGTGATGGGATTTGATACTACAGGGCCAGGAATATCGGGTTTCCTCCATGGAATTGGTTGGCGGCTGAAATCTTGGAGTAGGTACTGGTTATGAGGCTTAGGCGGTGAACGGAACTCGTTCCCAGCAGTGGAAACAGGCTTGTGCTGGACAGAAGCGCTGGATGAGGTTGAGTGGGGTTCAGGCCTAGCAACAGCAGACTGAGATACACTAGGCTGGGGAGCATTGGCCGATCCCTGTGTGTATGTATTGGTTACACTTGGCTGAGATGCTTTGGTGGAACCTCTGAGACTCGTGTTGGCAGAAGCTGGTTGAGACAGGCTGACTGCGGTAGGTTGAGCCGTGGTAGGATGAGGCCGTGCAGGGTATGGTACAGTGGGCCTCCTGGAGGCCAGAGACTGTGGCCTGTGAGGAACGGGTCGAGCCTGAGGCTTCTCTGGGGTTAGAAAAGGCAAAGGAACCAACTTGACCTTGCCAGGGGGAGGCAGCTCATCCTGGGATGGGGATGGACACTGGCTTTCACTCCTTTCCCTTTTCTTGACTTGAATGTTTCTAGGGCCTTTACCCTCATGTGGAATATCCAGCCATGATTTCATGGCAGAGTCTCGTGTGCCGCTTGCAGTTTTCTTCTCATTCTTCTTTCCTAGGGCATGAAAAACCTGCACTGACTCCCACATCTGCACGCCTAGGTTGGTTCGAGGTCTTTTGAAGGTCTCTTGGCTAAGCTCAGGGTGGCTTCTCTTGTGCTTCATCTTGGGAATGCTTGCCTTCTCTTCTGCTTTCAGTTTGTTCCCTGACTGCTTGGTTTCTTCACATTTCTTGGGATTGCTTCCCCTGATCCTTTTGGGCTCATTCTGCCCATGGCTCTTTGTTTTGCTCACCCTGCTGGATGCAGGCTTTGGGGTCTGGGCTGTGTTCAGGGAAGCCTTGTCACTGGCTGGGGTGCTACACTCAGTTTCCTCTTCCTTCAGCAGGCCCTGTGGCTGCAGCTGCTGGCCTTTGGCCTCGGGAGTTCCATCCACACTTTCCAAGGCGTCGTGCTTGTTCTTGGACACTTGATCAGTGGAATACTTGGTGACCACAGAGTTTTCCTGCAGCAGAATCTCATTGATGGTGTCTGTATCTTTGATATGGGTTATAGTAGAAATATTGGATTGCTGAAAATCTGTGAAGGAGGTGAAAATCTGGTTAAAATGAATGTCTTGACCATCACAGTGATATCTGTTAGCTACCCACTGTCACATTCCATTCCGTTTGTCTCAAGACTCAGAGTATCCAAATTGGCCTTGTTCCATGTAGACTTCTGTCTTGGCCCTAAGGTTAATGTCGACCTGCAGCTGCTAAATGTCAGGTGGAGCATCCTGACTTTCTGTTAGTTTCTCAAAGGCAACCAGAGGCTTTCAAACCTTGCTTTCAATTTCATCCTAATGCTTATTCTCTGTGTCTGGATTTGCTGGAGGCAAGACCAAGGTACTAGGAATGTTTACTACTGGATTGATATTGGAATGTCTCCAAAGTCAGGTGACACATGTTTCTCTCAAGGACTTCAACATTTATGCTTGTAGGACTTGGGTTGTCTGCAGTTTGTGACTGGCAAAATTTATGATTCTAGAAAGTTGTGATTCTAGAAAAGTGTATGCATTGCCAGGGAAGTTTCTACTGATGTAAAGAAATCACAGCAGAAATCAGTCCCTGGTAAGTAAGATGCTCCATTTATGCACCAATGATTTAAGGGCATTGTCATCACTGAGCAAGGTGTTTCTAGCAGCTAGTTTTAAGCACCATGGACAGGATCGTGAGTTGGAAGATCGTGATAGCTACTCTATGTAAAACTTGTGCTAATTCATTTTCATTATTTCTTTTCCCTTTTCCTCTATAGAATTGTTGTCAGTGAAATAAAAATGAAAGAAGTTTTAAAAGTAGGAAATGATTTGGACATCATGTATGGGTCAGAAGTAAAGTAGTTCCTTACTGTGTTCTTGACTCTGGGTTCAAACAACAAAAAACCCAGCTTTATAAAGTGTCATCTATTTATATAGTTGTCGATTATTGCCAGTGTCCTGTAAGTAAAATAGGTGTTGATTCTCACCCTGATCTGAGAGAACGGCAAGTGAGGGGCAGTCAGGGAGGGGAGGACAGGTTTAGCATGTTTTGAGTGCATTTCTGAGAGTTGAGTGTGTGTGCATGTGCATGTGTGTGTGAGGGAGAGACGGGGAGAATAGAGAGCTAGAGAATGTGATCATGCACTGGATGCTTCTGGGACTTGAACTCAGCCTTTTTTCTTTTGCTGCTTGACTTTTTCTTAGGCCTGATGTATTCTCGCTTTTTTTAGGCATCTATTGTCTGCATTTGGGAACTGACAATGAGATGTTGAAAACACTTTGCAGGCTGACTTTGAAATTTGTTCCTCAGCTCTCAGGCTCCTGATTAGCTAGGCCACAGGCATGATTCAGTGGTGCTCAGCTCCAGGGTGGAATTCCTGCCCATGAAATATGCAAAATATATATTCTCACCTGCTTCCTTTGGGCAGGTTCTCTGCACACAGTAAAGCAAGTTTATCTGCTATTATCAAAACTAATGTTTGACATATTTTCCAATGAAAGCAAAGAACTCGAACAAGAAGGGGATTAATTAGGGAGAATGGATTGTGAGGACAATGTAGACCATGGCCTCACTGAGTGTGCTTTGGGTGGCATCTAAGAGCAGCACAGCCATATTTCCTCACTTATGTATTTACTTAATTATCCAGTGCAATTAGTGGCAGCACTGAGGTTTGAAGCCGTCAGTGCTCCACCACTGGAGCCATACCCTTGGCCCTCTGCCTCATGGCAGAAATTGGAGGTCTCCTTGTGAGTGTGGTGGGTGAGACTGAGGATTTAGACTATATTTGTGGAGTAGTGGAGACTCTATGCAGATGCAGGTCAGCCCCTCCTTTTTGTGCTGCTAATCCTGTTCCTTTCTGTTGTCTGTGCTTACCTTGAACATTGGTTTCTGGGTGGTGTTGAGCAGACACAGAGTAGTAGATTCCAGAAGTGGAGACTGGTGGTGGGACATTTGCGGGCTGAACCTCTTGGAGCATCATCACGATTTCTGGCTGAGGAGCAAAGACCCTGCTCCCTGTATAGGACACAGAGCCATATGATTGCAGGCAGGGACCAGGTTCTCCAGATAATAGAGGGCCCACTGTGCTTTGGTTATAGTAGTAAATTTGGTTGTTTCGTTGGCAGGGAAGTAACAAGCTACTACTCTCTTGTTGTGCAACGTGAGATAACGTCCCCTGAACCAGGCTGGCAGACAGCGATGGATACAGAGGGACTATGGCATTTGCATCCACATATCGAGATGTCATAGTCATTGAAGGGACTGCTGTGCCCTGGTCAATGAGAGTCAATGTGAAGTCTCCCAGTGCAGAGGACTTTTTATTGTGTCTTGTGTACTCCCATTCAAAAGCACTGGCACAGGAGGAGGCTGCAGTGGAGATGTGGCTCTGGCCAGTAACCCCTGACAGCATGGGTGTGCTGGAATGTTGGCAAAGACCCGTGAGTGGCTGCAAAGAGGTGCCAGAGGTTGATGGCAGTGGCCATGCTGAAGTGAAGGCTGGGGTGGAGACTGTGGAGATGTTGCAGCTGTTGCCTGTTAGAGAAGTGGCATCGTTCTCCACAGGAAGAGGAAGCTGTAGTGAGTTTGCAGCTCCAAGTAAAGATGGATGCTGGAAATTGTCTGCAAGAAGCAAGGGGTGGTTAAAAAATGGATAAGGTTGCCCAACTCTCACTGTTTTGGAGGAACAGCATATTGGAAGCTGGCTGTGACTGACTGGGAATGCTCTCATTCCAATAGCCACCCACATTCTTCTGATGAACTTGGCAAAGAGGTTCAACAGGAGACACCAAGTGGTTCCTGTGCTGTTTCCTAGGCAGAAGCAGGCTTCTCCTTCTTGTCCTGACTTTCCCTGAGTCACTCCTAACTGTGTCCTAGCATGTGAGCCTTTTGAATCTCAGGTATCCTCAGTGTACTTGTTAGATCACCCATTCAAGAGCAGGAAACCTAGGGGCAGAGGCCAGCCTGATTGGCTCAAATACTTCTTTTGAATTACTATGAGCACCGTGTTCCAAAGGGTGAGCAGGTGAAGAATGCCCAGAAATCAGGAGAACTTGAACTTCCTATAAGCCAGTGGATGTTGTTCTTGAGAAAATAGTTTGCATTTTTCTTGTTATTGTGTAACCTTATAGAAATCTCTGGCCATTTTTAGTGCTTACTTAAAACACAGACCAGAAGATAAGTAAAGAATACAATGACCACCTCAGAGTTCCCAATATACTTTTTGTAGGAAACCTGAAACCCTCTGCTCTGTTGGGTGGCTCACTCCGGTAATCCTAGCTACTCAGGAGGCTGAGATCTGAGGATTAGGGTTCAAAATCAGCTGGAGCACAAAAAGACCTGAGACTCTTATTTCCAATTAAGCTCCAGAAAACGGGAACTGGGACTTGGCTCTAGGGTAGGATGGTAGCTCTGAGCTGAAGAGCTGAGGGATTCTCCCAGGCCCTTGTCAAAACCCATGACCCACACAAAAGAAGAAAAGGAAGGGGCCAGGAGTTTGGCCTAGTGGTTGAAGTGCTTGCCTAGCATGCATGAAGACCCGGGTTCGATTCCTTGGTACCACATACACAGAAAAAAGCTAGAAGTGGTGTTGAGGCTCAAGTGGTAGAGCTCTAGCCTTGAGAAAGTCCAAGGACAGTGCTCAGGCCCTGAGCTCAAGCCCAGGACTGGCAAAAAAAAAAGAAGACTGAGACGTTCTGAACTTCAAGTCACTCATCAATGATATATTATACATGCTGAAAACAATGATATCAGTAATAATATTGAATAATGAATGTAAGTGACATATTATACATGACTGATATGGAACAAAATAGAAAGACATTAAAGCTAATTTGGATGTATGTCAAATATTCATTATAGTATACTTACCAATAAATAAAGTGATCTTATTACATATGCAATGTTGTGAAAACAAACATTTTCTCATCTATTTCAGACAAAAACCATCACAGGATTAGAAAGTGGTTTTGAATTATATGTGTGTGTGTGTGTGTGCGCGTGTGTGTGTGTGTGTGCGTGTGCATGTGTGTGTGCGTGTGTGTGTGTGTGCGTGTTGTGTATTCTGGGAGTTGAACTGAAGTTGGTATAGGTGTAATGTGTGTGGAAGCAGAAAAATGCATTAAATGTAAATATTCAAGCAGTCATGCTTTGTTTTTGCTAGTCCTGTTCTTGAGCTCAGGGCCTGAGCACTGTCCTTGGACTTTCTCAAGGCCAGAGCTCTACTACTAGAACCTCAGCACCACTTCTAGCTTTTTTCTATGTGTGTGATACCAAGGAATTGATCCTGCATCTTCATGCATGCTAGGCAAGCACTCTACCACTAGGCCAAACTCCCAGCCCCCATGCTGTTTTTAAATACAGATTTTATTCTTATACTTCTGCATGTGAAATGTTTGAAATTATACTTTCAAGATAAAATTCTGGAAAGGACTATTTTGGACAATAGGGCCTAATATGTTCTATGTAACTGTTGTATCATGTTTACAAGGTGAAAGTTTTCGGAGCTCAGAGGCTCAGAATTTCTATTTTCTGGTCTTTCTCAGCTTGTGGAAGCTGTTGAATTTCCTTAGCGAAAGCTTTCTTTCTCCACTTAAAGGCATACCCCTCCAATCTGTTCTTATATCGCTCATCTCTCATTCTTCTCCCTGGATTGACAATAGTGAATCTTCCTTTTCATGAACATGGATAACTCTTCATTTATTCGACTGCTCCTTTGATTTTCTCACCAAAGCTTGGTAATTTTCAGCATGTACATCTTACACATATCTTTTGTAATTATTCTAAGTATCTCTTAATTTTGGTAGTATAAATGGCACTCTCAATTCAATTTCCAGTTGCTTTTTGAGAATGATTAATCATTGTCTTCTGACCCTATATCCTGGACGTTAGGTAACTTGTTTTTTTTTTTTACATCATCCCTCATGCCATATACATGGTCATAATTGACATAGATCAATATTTTTGAATGTGCAGGAGACCTAGTATCCCTAGCACATGGCATAGTGTGGTTAGACAATCACTTTTTTTTTTTGCCTGTCCTGGGCTTGAGCTCAGGGCCTCGGCACTGTCCTTGGACTTTCTCAAGGTTAGAGCTCTACCACTTGAGCCTCAGGACCACTTCTGACTTTGTTGTTTTTTTTTTTTCCAATGTATGTGGTACCAAAGAATCGAACCTGGCTTTTTCGTGCATGCGAGGCAAACACTCTACCAGTAGGCCAAACTCCTAGTCCCAGACAATCACTTTTGTCAGGACATTAATACCAGATTGGACAATATAGCACAAATGTAGAAAAGAAAAAATCAGAACAAAGAAAGACAAACCAAAATGATTTCTCTAAATATCATACCTCAATGTAAAGATATTAATTGTTCTAGCTGGGTATTTAAATCAACTTAGTATAAATAGCAGCATCAAAAAATCTTTAAAAACCGTTTGAAATGGGAATTAATGCACCATCTATCTGGCAAATATCATGTAACCCTTATATAACAGTAAAAAAAAATATATATATATATATAAACGTTTGAAAACCAATCTGAGAAAAATATTGATACAAATGTAAAATAAACACTTAGAATTCTATCATTATCATCATAATTTACAGCTTTTAGTTGAAACCTGCTTCTGATACAAATTAGAATACTTTATTAAAAAATGCATGTTCAGCTCTCATGACTCAAGGCTGTAATCCTAACTACTGGAGCTTGAGGTTTGAAAATTATTATTTCAAGCCAGTCCTTCCCATAAAGTCTGTAGGACTCTTATTAACGGTTAAATATCAAAACCTGGAATTGGAGACCTGATGAGTTGTAGAGCTCTACCTATAAGCTAAAAAGCTCAGAGACAGTGTCAAGCTTGGAGTTTAAACCTTGGTATTCATACAAACACACACACACACACACACACACACACACACACACACACACTCACTTCCATGTAGTCTAAATATAAGAATGAAAAGTAATGTTGAAATATATTACAGAACCTTCTGTGTAATCCCTCTCAAGAAATGTTCCTTAAAATAATTTAGAATACATATCTAAAATGTTTACATTGCAAACTGTCAAGGCTCAGTAGCTCCCTTCTCTAATCCTATTTGGGAAACAGTCTGCTGGACAGTGGTTTGAGATCCATCTAGGCTGGTTACTGAACACCTCATCTCAATCAA
Source organism: Megascapheus bottae (assembly GCF_031878675.1). Classification (NCBI taxonomy): domain Eukaryota; kingdom Metazoa; phylum Chordata; class Mammalia; order Rodentia; family Geomyidae; genus Megascapheus; species Megascapheus bottae. The sequence continues at coordinate 32,340,535 of NC_143515.1, forward strand.
ATAAGCCCTCTGTTAGTAGATCATGACTGTGGCCCAAGGTACAAGAGAGTCCTTCCTAGGTGGTAGGATCATGGTTCAAGGTTTGCCTGACCTAAAATTTCATATCTTCAAAAAAAAACCTAGCTAAAACAAAGAAAGCTAAAGGAGTGGCTGGCACCTGTGCCGGCCCTAAGTTAGTCAGGTTGACAAAAGGCTCGTTCAAAGCATCATCTGTATTCACAGTCAACTAGAAAAAAAAAAAAACACATAACAAACCTAAAGCAGGAACCAGCTAAAAGTGACATCTCAGAAACTGCTTTTAATGATTCTCTGTTTTAACCTTAGTTGGCTTTTGGTCCATCAATGTGGCTAACACTAACTTCATTTTGCCTGGCTCTGGTTAGATTGCCCTCGGTTTTCTGTGTGTGGATTTAAAAATGTTTGATCCTCTTCAACATTCTATTGAAACCACCGCTGTTTTCTTGAGAATGTCTCCATGCTCTTCATGTCTTTGGCTCTGTCTTATTTCTCATCACCTTCTTCATCTTTTCTTCACCTCTAGTTCCTGGTGAACCTTTCCTTCTAGATCATCTGCCTCGTTCTAGTCCCGTCATCCCCTCTCTCTTCCTGTTTTTCTCTTTACCTTGTCTGAGCAGAAATATGGAAACACACACTATGCTTAAATTTACTACATTTGATATAAACGTAACTATATAGACATCAAAACCTATGACTCTAGAGACATAATGTTTTATTTCATAAATTAATATGTTTCTATGACATATAATCCCTTAGCCTAGTTTTGATTAAGTTCTAAATACTAAGTCCCAGTGATTGTAAATAGAGATTCCCTCCTGGAACACTTGTTGGTTAAACTTGTCATTGAAAATATGATGTAAAAATCAATGTTAATAAATTCTCCAATTAAAAATTTTTACTACATTTGAAATACCAAAGTGGAACTAATTTTTAGAGGATACTGTTACAAATGAAGTATCTTGGTATAGGGATTTCAACACGACTAGGTTTCCTTCTCCATTAGTTTGTTTAAAATTGACTCTCTGAAGAAATCTGTAGCTTCATTCTCCATTCATAAATGTCATTAAAAATACAGTGCTGGAGGCCCGGGAGTTTGGCCTAATAGTAGAGTGCTTGCCTAGCATGCATGAAGACCTGGGATCGATTCCTCGGTACCCCACATACATAGCAAAAATCTGGAAGTGGTGCTGAGGCTCAAGTGGTAGACTGCTAGCCTTGAGAAAGTCCAAGGACAGTGCTCAAGCCCTGAGCTCAAGCCCAAGACGGGCAAAAAAAATACAGTGCTGGAAAACAAAGCTATCACAAGATAAACAATTCATTTTCTTCATGTTGCAGACAAAGCAACAGATTTTTGTCACAAAGTAAATCATGTGGCTAAGTCATATATACCTAGTAAACATCACAGCCCAACATTTCTAATTCAATACTTGAAGCTGTTTTGATTCTACTATTAAATTTAGGGAGCAGGGGAGTCTAATGAAAACTCTAAATCCCTTTTTCTTCTTACCTGACATACTGAGACAATGGGTAATATCAACTGGAGAAACAAGGGATGAAGAATGACACTAGAGGATGTGTGCGTAGCTGAAGCTAAAGAGCAAGAGTGTGTCCAGTACGGAGCTCACTGGACACTGGTCACTAGCGATGATCCAAATATACGCCTGGACGATGCCATGGAAACCCCAAGATTCTACCAAGTAGTGATAGGTTCAATGGGAGAATGATGTCATTACTCAGGCAGTTGAAAGGCCTGGAGTAGCCAATCACAAGATCAGAATCTGAACCAGAAGCTGGGTTTGGGTAGAGAATGGCAGGAGAGCTCTAGTAGCTCTTTAATGCTTGATCTTTGGTGACTTGAGGTCCTGCAAGACAGACAGGAAATCCCCTTTCGTCTACGTTCTTATATTGAGGACATCACCTCAGTGTTTCTCACCAATGTTCATTAATAGTTATTTTTAATTTGCTTATTTTGCTTTCTATATTATATGATAATTACATATTGCATATATAGTTCACATGTTTGAGGGATAAGGAAAGGGACTTTGAGATTGAAAACTTCATTGTTCTGAAACCGTTTAGTTGAGCCATTTGAATTTTCAAATAGTAGAAGCAGAATGAAAGAGCTTTTACCTAGTTGAAGAGTAGTGTTGATGATACCTTGTAGAGGATGATGTCATCTAGGGCACTTGCTTTCTAGTTTCTTGCCCCTGAAATCCTTATTCTGGGTTGTTCTAGCCATGTTGGACTTGGATCCCTCTTTATATTTCTCTTGTTCACTTAGGAACTGGTTCTTGGAAAACCTATTAGGTTTTGCATTCTTTTTTATTTCATTTTAAAACTTAATTTACTTTATTCTTATTGTAGTGGTGGTATACAGAGGTATTGCAATTGCACAAGTCAGGTAATAAGTATATTTCCATTTATACAGTATCTTCCATTCCCTCATGCTCTCCCAGTCCCTCTTGTCTCTATCCACAAGTTATGTAGCTCACTTTCGTTGGTGTCCAGTGGGCTCCACTGCTCTGTTTTTGTCATTTTACCCTTGAGTTCTGTACACCTCCCAAACCCTTCTGAAGAGGTATACTTGAATACACCATACATAAGGTAAAGAAGACAGATCATCAAAAATTAAAAACTAAACAAAAGAAAGGGGGAAAAAGGATGTTTCTTCCCTCCACCTTTTGGAGTTCATTTCTGAATTTTATATGAATAAAAAGAGGCACATGGGCTTTGCATTTTTGTTTCTCTCCTAATGGTGCCCTCTTTTGTTCTCAATGTTTGTGATTATCTAGAATCCTTTCTAATTTATATCCCAATGCATTTTAGATCTCATTTTTGCACATCCAAAAGAACATGCACGATTTGTGTCTCTGAGTTTGGCTTAGCTCACCTAACATGATTTGTTCTAGTTCTATTTCCTTGCAGATGATATTACTTTATTCTTCCTAATGGCTGTGTAAAATTCCATTGTGTATAGGTACCACATAGTTTGGATCCACTCATCTATTGTGGGGCATCTGAGTTGCTCTATATCTTGCCTATTATGAATAGCGAAGCAATAAAAACGGTCTGTGTTTAGTTTTTTTGAGGAACCTCATACTGCTGTTCAGAGAGGTTGTACTCCTTTACATTCCCACCAATATGTAGAAGAGTTACTTTCCCCCCAAGATTTCCAACAATATTTGCAGTTCAAATTCACAATGTTGGACAATCTGACAGGGGTGAGATGGAACTTCAGAGTTGTTTTAATTTGCGTTTCCTTTATGGCCAGGGTTGATGAGCATTTCCTCAAGTGTATCTTTGCCATTCTCACCTCTTCTGAGAAATCTCTACTTAGCTCCCTTGCCCATTAAGTGATTGCTTTATAAGGTTTGGTAGGGGTTGGTTTCTTAAGCTCTTTGCGTATATTGGATATGAGGACTTTGATATATGGCTTGAAAAGGAAGATCTTTTCCCAGCAATCCTTTTTTTTTTTTGCCAGTTCTTTCGCTTGAACTCAGGGTCTGGGCACCATCCATGGGCTTCTTTTGCTTAAAGCTAGCACTCTATCACTTGAGCCACAGCACCCCTTTTGGCTATTTCTGTTTATATGGTACTGAGGAATCCAACTCAGGGTTTCATGCATGTGTGGCAAGCACTGTACCACTAAGCCACATTCCAGTCTACTTGTAGTTTTTGAATGGCTGATTGGAGATAAGAATCTCACAAGGACTTTTTTTTTGGCCAGTCCTGGGGCTTGAAGTCAGGGCCTGAGCTTTCTCAAGGCTAGAGCTCTACCACTTGAGCCACAGCACCAGTTCTGTCTTTTCTACATATGTGGTACCGAGGAATCAAACCCAGGTCTTCGTGCATGCTAGGCAAGCACTCTACCATAGGCCAAACACCAGGCCCCACCCAGCAATTCTTTTTTTAAATTTTTTATTGTAATTAATAAAAATTTTACATGATATTTGCCAGATAGAAGGTGCATTAATTCACATACATTGATACCCTTTCACATGTCTTGGTACCCATTACCCTCCTCCCCACCCCCCACCCGTGTGGTTTCCCCCCCCACCAATTCTTTTATAGTTTATTTTTTTTTCTGGATTCTGTGCCTTGAGCTTTTTTGATCAAGGCTGTGCTCTATTGCTTAAGTCATAGTACCACTTCTGGCTCGTGGCTTAACTGTACATAAGAGTCTTGTCACAGACTTTCTTAACTGGGATGGCTTTGAACTGTGGTCTTCCTGAGTAGCTATGATTACAGGCATGAGCCCCTAGTACACCACGAGTTGTGCATTCTCATACTCATAGATGTCAACTCCTAGAGATACAGGTCTCTTTTTTGCATAGCCCTGATACTTTGAAAAGTAGTCTCTGCCCATTAGAAGCAAATACTAAAGAAATGGAATACACAGAGGAAGGCAGACTTCTGTCTGACTTAAAAGGCTTTTATTGTAAAGATGATATACATAGGGGGTACAGTTACTTAAGTCAGGTAACGAGTACATTTCCTTTTGAACAATGTTACCGCCTCCCTCATTCTCCCCCGGGTTTGCCTTCTCCCCACTTGAAGTTATATCGTTCATTTCCAACATAGTGTCTAGTCCGTGTCACTGCTAAATTGGCTTACCCTTTATCTCACCATTTCTGTGCTTCTTCCAGTGATAGCCAGACCAGTCCCCACAATTTGTGTCAGAAGAAAAGGAATGAATATGGAGTCCAAGATAAAAAGGATGTCATTCTAGTTGAAATTAACTGGTTTTACTTAACATGAAACTATCAAGCATATTCTGGAGCAAGGCTCCTATTGCAAACTCTACATAGTAATCTATTGGTTTGTGTACTTATAGTTGCTGAGAAACATTGCACGGAAAACCAACTAGCGTTACCTTTCTACAATTGTGATGATTATTTCTATGTCAAGATGACTTTACTCCTGCCTAGGTAAATCAGTACTGTCCATGGTAATAACTGGCTCAACCTCATGAGGCTTGCCCTCACGAGCCTACATCTCCAGCCCAGCTTCTGTGATATTCCCCAAGTCTCTGCATGTTTTCTGTATTGGGTAGACAGCATATGAGTAGGCCATCTGTTCAGATTGTTAGCAGAGTCCACAGCTACTGTAGAGGCATATACACAAGACACATTTATTATAGAAACAATCTTTGTTTTCATTCTTGTGTATATTTTTATTCTCTTTAAATAGTTGTACAAAGGCAGTATCAACCATCCATTTCCCATCAAGAGCTCCAGAAATCAAACCAATGGCTTAGTGATTGTCTGTTTTAAGAAGATGGAGTCATAGGATGTTCATTTGGGATGTTCATGTGCGACATGATGTGTGGGACATCACAGACCAGCATTCCACATTTTGTCTTGAAAGTAGCGAAAGAGCCAGGTGCTGGTGGCTCATGTCTGTAATCCTAGCTACTGAAGAGGCTGAGATCAGAGGATCACAGTTTCAAAGAAGCCTGGGTACCATAGTCGAGGAGACTGTTATCTCCAATTCAACACCAGAAAACTGGAATGGCACTGTGGCTCAGAGACAATGCCCAAGGCCTGTGTTCAAACCCCTGGATCAAAAAAAAAAAATCAAATAGCAAATTCCCATTGGGTATGATCCAACTAAGGCTGTGCTGTATTGATGAAATCTACTCTCTTAGATACTATAGTTACAATACCTGGTCATGTGAGACATTCCACCAATGCTGGTTTAAAGGATGGGGGATCCATGAGTGATGGTATTTATTTATTTATTTATTTATGAGCCAGTCCTGTAGACTGAGCTCAGGGCCTTAGCACTGTCTTTGGGCTTTCTCAAGGCTGAAGCTCTAGCACTTGAGCCACAGCACCACTTCTCCCGTTTTCTATGTATGTGGTACCAAGATATCAAACCCGGGTCTTTGTGCTTGCTAGGGAAGCACTCTACTGCTAGGGCAAACTCCAGACCTGGTCCATGAGCATTTTTGTTCATGATCAGACCTCTACTGAAACTGCAACTCTCATTTGTGATTAACTAGAGATAAGAGCCCAAGGGGCTTTCATGCCCAAGCTGATTTCCAACCCCAATCCTCTGATCTCAGCTTCCTGACTTGCAAGAGTTAGAAGCAGAAATCTTTTCATTTGGTTGGCGGGAAAGATTTGTTAATAATTTAATGTGAAGTATAAATGTGCTCAATTGTAAGTTGCAAACCAATATGATATTAGGGATTTCTTTTCACTTTCATGTTTATTGAAGTTTTAGAATCAGGGAAGTTTTTCATAATTGTCAATGTTTGTTGTAACATTGCCACCTTGACAATGTCAAAGGTACTGATCAGTTTCTTTTGTGCCGTTATATATACATTTGTTCATTTCTTTTCATCTCTGTTTTTTTTTCTTTGCCAGTCCTCGACTTGATTTCAGGGCCTGAGCACTGTCCTTGGACTTTCTCAAGGCTAGAGCTCTACCACTTGAGCCTCAGCACCACTTCCACCTTTTTTCATGTATGTGGTACCGAGGAATCGAACCTGGGTCTTTGTGCATGCTGGGCAAGCACTCTACCACTAGGCCAAACTCCTGGTCCTCTTTTCATCTCTTTTTTTTTGAAATTTAAACATTTTTACTGTTAGGGTGATTTACAGAGGGGTTACAATCAGATAAATCAGTTAATGAGTACATTGCCTTTTAAACAGAATTATCTGCTCCCTCATTATCTCCCAGTTTTTCCCCTTTCCTCTTCCCTGCCCCTGCCAGGTTATATAGTTCATTTCCAACAGTGGCTAGTGAGTCTCACTGCTGATGGTTTAGCCTTTGTCCCTTTGCTTTCCCTTCTCCTCCCCAAATCAAATGAACGTATATAAAGACAAAGGGTACATACATTTAAAAAATAGTGACAAAAGAGAATATACCAAGGAGAAAAAAGAAAGAAAAAAAGAAAGAATTGCAAACAGTACAATAAAAAATCTCTTGATTCCATTTCTTAGAGTTCATTTTGATCCTAGAGAACGTTCTATGATCATACGTACATAGCTATTGAGCCCTTGTGATCCTCTCCTAAGAACAGCTTCCGGTCCATTATATGATGAGTTGTCTCTGTCCCAGTGTAGCCAGGTGGCCTGTGGGCTCCATCCCTGATGTTTACGTTCCTCCTAGAGGTACTTGGATAGCTCCAGGGCTCAGATATGACCACCACTGCAGCCACTGCTGTTGTGACTGCTGGCACAATCACTGTATGTGGATACCGAATTTTGTCTTCTTATGCAAGCAGTTTATAATTTTCTTCTTTGGTATAAATCTCTGTATAAACAATAGCTACGTTGGAGTGACTGTCTAGATGTGAAAAGCTTGATGGGACCCTCAAGTTCTGCTTCCTCAGGGGACTTAGTTGGGTCAGTTATCCATCTGCCATCTTCTCCAAAATTCAACGTTTTAAAATCAATTTATTCAATTGTAACGTCTTTGTGAAAATGACTAGTAGGAAAAATGATACACATTCAGGTGTGTAAAAGTAGGGAGGTACTGGTGAACCATTCTAATAATCCTCAGGAAGCTGGGACCCGAGGATAATGGTAGAAGTAGATATGGATCAAGTGACTGTGCATTGGCCTCAAGTATGAGTAAAAAACAATGCAATATAGACTACATTTGGTTTCATTCTGAAAATGTACTATTGTGCCTCTGACTAGTGTACGTCTAAATGGTGTGATGAATTATATTTCAGGAAAGTTTTTTGTTTTATTGTGTGGGTCCTGTGGTTTGAACTCAGGGTCTGAGCACTCCCTCTGAGCTTTTTTGGCTTAAAGCCAGGTCTCAACCATATCAGCCAGAGCTCTTCTTTTGGCTTTTTGATGGTAAATTAGAAATAAGTGTCACACAAAATTATGTCACAGGAATGATCATTCCTGCATAGGCTGTCTTTGAAGAGCAATCCTCAGTCCGCAGCCTCTGCGCTAGCTAGGAATACAGGCACGAGCCAAGGGCTCAAGAAATGGTTTTCAGCAAAATTTAGTAAGCTTCCTACAATGATCCTCCACCCTGTGTCCTTCTACTCGGTTCTCCTTTCCTGTCCTCTCAGTCGCCATCGCCCACTCCCCATCCAGCTGTGCCTCTTGTGGCCTCTGAAGTGGAACACAGGGCCCTGCAGCTTGACTGCAGTGACTCATTGCTGTGCCTGTGCAAATGCCTGTCTCCCTGGGGTTCTCCTGGAATAGACACTAGGAGCAGATTTTGCTTGTGCTGGTCCTTTGCAGCGAGTGGTGTGGGAACCAGCAAGGCAAGAAGGAGCAGTACAGGACACATTTAGTGTTTTGTCTACTTCACATATTTGATCTTGTCCACCCATTAACTCCAGATCCTCAGTTGGGAAATTTAGGTTGGAAATCTAGGTGCACTTGCATTCTCTTAGGAATTCAGACACTCAGGCCTCCATTGGAGGCCTCGACCTTTGAATTTAATGTGATCCCAGCCCACAGCTGAACCTCACAAATCAAGTGGACCAGTGATACTAGCCCTGTGTGTTTAGTGATTAATTGAAGTATTATAGCACATCTTGCTGCCCTGAATAATTAAATGGGTACTGAATAAATAAATAAATGATCCTAAATGATGAGGCCATTCTCAGGGTGGACTTTATGCTACTTTGCTTCACTGGCTAGGCCCCAGGATAGCCTTTGTCCCCTGGATAACCATGAGCTCTTGGCTCTAATGTGGTAGATTTCTCTCATATCATGCATTTGCCTTTTCTTCTTCTCATCTTAGATAACTGCATCGTGTGTGTGTGTGTGTGTGTGTGTGTGTGTGTGTGTGTGTGCCAATACTGGGGGTAGAATTGAGGGCCAGTGTGTTTCACTTATCTTTTTCACTCAGTGCTACTGTAAACTTCCCTTTCCACTCTATGCTGCTCAAATTACAATGAGCTTATGACTTATTTGTCTGCCATTGCTGCCTTAGAGTCTCAGTATTCATCTCTCAGTCTCTTGATTGGCTAGGATTACAAGGAAGAGCCATGACCACCTGGCTTCAAAGTGTGTGGGTCCCCTGCTTCACCTGCCCCCTAAAGCTCAACATTTTTCACAGTACCCTAGAGCCTTTTACTGTACTTTTTCTTGCCACTCCTAGAGCTTGATCTCAGCACCTGATCACTGCCCTTGGGCTTCTTTTGCTCAAGGCTAGCATTCTAACAGTTGAGCCACTGGGTGATTCCTGGCTTTTTCAGTGTATGTGGTAACAAGGAATTGAACTCAGGGCTTCATGCATGCTAGGCAAGCACTCTACCACTTGCTCATGCTCCAGGCGCTGTTTTCTCCCATTTTTGAAAAGTATTTTCTAAGTAGTATTTAGAACCCAACCTTAGAAATTAAGTCTTATAACACGGCTCCATGATTCTTCTAAAAGACAAAATGACCTTTCCTTTTTTCTTCCTACTCTTGGACTCTGTTGGTTCTGATGTCTTTAATCCTCCCATGCACAATTCAAGTGCAACTTTTCTCCACCCTCAATCCAATTTCTTCTTTCAAGTTTAACTTTTGAGTCCAAACTCTATCCAAAATGAAGCCAAACTTTGCAATATCATAAAACTCAAATGGGTTCTTTATTAGTCATATATTAAATTTCATTACATTTAATCGTTCAGGTTTATTAAGTTTTGGATATATTGTAGTAATATTATTCTACCAACATCTATGCATTTATATCAATATACTATATGCCTATATAAATGTTCATATTTATCTTTGTATATATATATACATATATATTTTTATATGTATGGGAAAACATGTGGTACCCACAATCGCAGCAACTCTTACACTGTGTAGCCATAGTAGTGAGACACTTCCATATCTCTTTGCCTCTGAACAAAAAACTGCAGTTTCCCCAAAGCAGTGTATTGGGCAGCATTCTCACGCTCTTGCTGGGCCCGCCTTTTCATGGCTTCACGCTCTGGCCTTTGCTCCTTGGTGATGGGATTTGATACTACAGGGCCAGGAATATCGGGTTTCCTCCATGGAATTGGTTGGCGGCTGAAATCTTGGAGTAGGTACTGGTTATGAGGCTTAGGCGGTGAACGGAACTCGTTCCCAGCAGTGGAAACAGGCTTGTGCTGGACAGAAGCGCTGGATGAGGTTGAGTGGGGTTCAGGCCTAGCAACAGCAGACTGAGATACACTAGGCTGGGGAGCATTGGCCGATCCCTGTGTGTATGTATTGGTTACACTTGGCTGAGATGCTTTGGTGGAACCTCTGAGACTCGTGTTGGCAGAAGCTGGTTGAGACAGGCTGACTGCGGTAGGTTGAGCCGTGGTAGGATGAGGCCGTGCAGGGTATGGTACAGTGGGCCTCCTGGAGGCCAGAGACTGTGGCCTGTGAGGAACGGGTCGAGCCTGAGGCTTCTCTGGGGTTAGAAAAGGCAAAGGAACCAACTTGACCTTGCCAGGGGGAGGCAGCTCATCCTGGGATGGGGATGGACACTGGCTTTCACTCCTTTCCCTTTTCTTGACTTGAATGTTTCTAGGGCCTTTACCCTCATGTGGAATATCCAGCCATGATTTCATGGCAGAGTCTCGTGTGCCGCTTGCAGTTTTCTTCTCATTCTTCTTTCCTAGGGCATGAAAAACCTGCACTGACTCCCACATCTGCACGCCTAGGTTGGTTCGAGGTCTTTTGAAGGTCTCTTGGCTAAGCTCAGGGTGGCTTCTCTTGTGCTTCATCTTGGGAATGCTTGCCTTCTCTTCTGCTTTCAGTTTGTTCCCTGACTGCTTGGTTTCTTCACATTTCTTGGGATTGCTTCCCCTGATCCTTTTGGGCTCATTCTGCCCATGGCTCTTTGTTTTGCTCACCCTGCTGGATGCAGGCTTTGGGGTCTGGGCTGTGTTCAGGGAAGCCTTGTCACTGGCTGGGGTGCTACACTCAGTTTCCTCTTCCTTCAGCAGGCCCTGTGGCTGCAGCTGCTGGCCTTTGGCCTCGGGAGTTCCATCCACACTTTCCAAGGCGTCGTGCTTGTTCTTGGACACTTGATCAGTGGAATACTTGGTGACCACAGAGTTTTCCTGCAGCAGAATCTCATTGATGGTGTCTGTATCTTTGATATGGGTTATAGTAGAAATATTGGATTGCTGAAAATCTGTGAAGGAGGTGAAAATCTGGTTAAAATGAATGTCTTGACCATCACAGTGATATCTGTTAGCTACCCACTGTCACATTCCATTCCGTTTGTCTCAAGACTCAGAGTATCCAAATTGGCCTTGTTCCATGTAGACTTCTGTCTTGGCCCTAAGGTTAATGTCGACCTGCAGCTGCTAAATGTCAGGTGGAGCATCCTGACTTTCTGTTAGTTTCTCAAAGGCAACCAGAGGCTTTCAAACCTTGCTTTCAATTTCATCCTAATGCTTATTCTCTGTGTCTGGATTTGCTGGAGGCAAGACCAAGGTACTAGGAATGTTTACTACTGGATTGATATTGGAATGTCTCCAAAGTCAGGTGACACATGTTTCTCTCAAGGACTTCAACATTTATGCTTGTAGGACTTGGGTTGTCTGCAGTTTGTGACTGGCAAAATTTATGATTCTAGAAAGTTGTGATTCTAGAAAAGTGTATGCATTGCCAGGGAAGTTTCTACTGATGTAAAGAAATCACAGCAGAAATCAGTCCCTGGTAAGTAAGATGCTCCATTTATGCACCAATGATTTAAGGGCATTGTCATCACTGAGCAAGGTGTTTCTAGCAGCTAGTTTTAAGCACCATGGACAGGATCGTGAGTTGGAAGATCGTGATAGCTACTCTATGTAAAACTTGTGCTAATTCATTTTCATTATTTCTTTTCCCTTTTCCTCTATAGAATTGTTGTCAGTGAAATAAAAATGAAAGAAGTTTTAAAAGTAGGAAATGATTTGGACATCATGTATGGGTCAGAAGTAAAGTAGTTCCTTACTGTGTTCTTGACTCTGGGTTCAAACAACAAAAAACCCAGCTTTATAAAGTGTCATCTATTTATATAGTTGTCGATTATTGCCAGTGTCCTGTAAGTAAAATAGGTGTTGATTCTCACCCTGATCTGAGAGAACGGCAAGTGAGGGGCAGTCAGGGAGGGGAGGACAGGTTTAGCATGTTTTGAGTGCATTTCTGAGAGTTGAGTGTGTGTGCATGTGCATGTGTGTGTGAGGGAGAGACGGGGAGAATAGAGAGCTAGAGAATGTGATCATGCACTGGATGCTTCTGGGACTTGAACTCAGCCTTTTTTCTTTTGCTGCTTGACTTTTTCTTAGGCCTGATGTATTCTCGCTTTTTTTAGGCATCTATTGTCTGCATTTGGGAACTGACAATGAGATGTTGAAAACACTTTGCAGGCTGACTTTGAAATTTGTTCCTCAGCTCTCAGGCTCCTGATTAGCTAGGCCACAGGCATGATTCAGTGGTGCTCAGCTCCAGGGTGGAATTCCTGCCCATGAAATATGCAAAATATATATTCTCACCTGCTTCCTTTGGGCAGGTTCTCTGCACACAGTAAAGCAAGTTTATCTGCTATTATCAAAACTAATGTTTGACATATTTTCCAATGAAAGCAAAGAACTCGAACAAGAAGGGGATTAATTAGGGAGAATGGATTGTGAGGACAATGTAGACCATGGCCTCACTGAGTGTGCTTTGGGTGGCATCTAAGAGCAGCACAGCCATATTTCCTCACTTATGTATTTACTTAATTATCCAGTGCAATTAGTGGCAGCACTGAGGTTTGAAGCCGTCAGTGCTCCACCACTGGAGCCATACCCTTGGCCCTCTGCCTCATGGCAGAAATTGGAGGTCTCCTTGTGAGTGTGGTGGGTGAGACTGAGGATTTAGACTATATTTGTGGAGTAGTGGAGACTCTATGCAGATGCAGGTCAGCCCCTCCTTTTTGTGCTGCTAATCCTGTTCCTTTCTGTTGTCTGTGCTTACCTTGAACATTGGTTTCTGGGTGGTGTTGAGCAGACACAGAGTAGTAGATTCCAGAAGTGGAGACTGGTGGTGGGACATTTGCGGGCTGAACCTCTTGGAGCATCATCACGATTTCTGGCTGAGGAGCAAAGACCCTGCTCCCTGTATAGGACACAGAGCCATATGATTGCAGGCAGGGACCAGGTTCTCCAGATAATAGAGGGCCCACTGTGCTTTGGTTATAGTAGTAAATTTGGTTGTTTCGTTGGCAGGGAAGTAACAAGCTACTACTCTCTTGTTGTGCAACGTGAGATAACGTCCCCTGAACCAGGCTGGCAGACAGCGATGGATACAGAGGGACTATGGCATTTGCATCCGCATATCGAGATGTCATAGTCATTGAAGGGACTGCTGTGCCCTGGTCAATGAGAGTCAATGTGAAGTCTCCCAGTGCAGAGGACTTTTTATTGTGTCTTGTGTACTCCCATTCAAAAGCACTGGCACAGGAGGAGGCTGCAGTGGAGATGTGGCTCTGGCCAGTAACCCCTGACAGCATGGGTGTGCTGGAATGTTGGCAAAGACCCGTGAGTGGCTGCAAAGAGGTGCCAGAGGTTGATGGCAGTGGCCATGCTGAAGTGAAGGCTGGGGTGGAGACTGTGGAGATGTTGCAGCTGTTGCCTGTTAGAGAAGTGGCATCGTTCTCCACAGGAAGAGGAAGCTGTAGTGAGTTTGCAGCTCCAAGTAAAGATGGATGCTGGAAATTGTCTGCAAGAAGCAAGGGGTGGTTAAAAAATGGATAAGGTTGCCCAACTCTCACTGTTTTGGAGGAACAGCATATTGGAAGCTGGCTGTGACTGACTGGGAATGCTCTCATTCCAATAGCCACCCACATTCTTCTGATGAACTTGGCAAAGAGGTTCAACAGGAGACACCAAGTGGTTCCTGTGCTGTTTCCTAGGCAGAAGCAGGCTTCTCCTTCTTGTCCTGACTTTCCCTGAGTCACTCCTAACTGTGTCCTAGCATGTGAGCCTTTTGAATCTCAGGTATCCTCAGTGTACTTGTTAGATCACCCATTCAAGAGCAGGAAACCTAGGGGCAGAGGCCAGCCTGATTGGCTCAAATACTTCTTTTGAATTACTATGAGCACCGTGTTCCAAAGGGTGAGCAGGTGAAGAATGCCCAGAAATCAGGAGAACTTGAACTTCCTATAAGCCAGTGGATGTTGTTCTTGAGAAAATAGTTTGCATTTTTCTTGTTATTGTGTAACCTTATAGAAATCTCTGGCCATTTTTAGTGCTTACTTAAAACACAGACCAGAAGATAAGTAAAGAATACAATGACCACCTCAGAGTTCCCAATATACTTTTTGTAGGAAACCTGAAACCCTCTGCTCTGTTGGGTGGCTCACTCCGGTAATCCTAGCTACTCAGGAGGCTGAGATCTGAGGATTAGGGTTCAAAATCAGCTGGAGCACAAAAAGACCTGAGACTCTTATTTCCAATTAAGCTCCAGAAAACGGGAACTGGGACTTGGCTCTAGGGTAGGATGGTAGCTCTGAGCTGAAGAGCTGAGGGATTCTCCCAGGCCCTTGTCAAAACCCATGACCCACACAAAAGAAGAAAAGGAAGGGGCCAGGAGTTTGGCCTAGTGGTTGAAGTGCTTGCCTAGCATGCATGAAGACCCGGGTTCGATTCCTTGGTACCACATACACAGAAAAAAGCTAGAAGTGGTGTTGAGGCTCAAGTGGTAGAGCTCTAGCCTTGAGAAAGTCCAAGGACAGTGCTCAGGCCCTGAGCTCAAGCCCAGGACTGGCAAAAAAAAAAGAAGACTGAGACGTTCTGAACTTCAAGTCACTCATCAATGATATATTATACATGCTGAAAACAATGATATCAGTAATAATATTGAATAATGAATGTAAGTGACATATTATACATGACTGATATGGAACAAAATAGAAAGACATTAAAGCTAATTTGGATGTATGTCAAATATTCATTATAGTATACTTACCAATAAATAAAGTGATCTTATTACATATGCAATGTTGTGAAAACAAACATTTTCTCATCTATTTCAGACAAAAACCATCACAGGATTAGAAAGTGGTTTTGAATTATATGTGTGTGTGTGTGTGTGCGCGTGTGTGTGTGTGTGTGCGTGTGCATGTGTGTGTGCGTGTGTGTGTGTGTGTGCGTGTTGTGTATTCTGGGAGTTGAACTGAAGTTGGTATAGGTGTAATGTGTGTGGAAGCAGAAAAATGCATTAAATGTAAATATTCAAGCAGTCATGCTTTGTTTTTGCTAGTCCTGTTCTTGAGCTCAGGGCCTGAGCACTGTCCTTGGACTTTCTCAAGGCCAGAGCTCTACTACTAGAGCCTCAGCACCACTTCTAGCTTTTTTCTATGTGTGTGATACCAAGGAATTGATCCTGCATCTTCATGCATGCTAGGCAAGCACTCTACCACTAGGCCAAACTCCCAGCCCCCATGCTGTTTTTAAATACAGATTTTATTCTTATACTTCTGCATGTGAAATGTTTGAAATTATACTTTCAAGATAAAATTCTGGAAAGGACTATTTTGGACAATAGGGCCTAATATGTTCTATGTAACTGTTGTATCATGTTTACAAGGTGAAAGTTTTCAGAGCTCAGAGGCTCAGAATTTCTATTTTCTGGTCTTTCTCAGCTTGTGGAAGCTGTTGAATTTCCTTAGCGAAAGCTTTCTTTCTCCACTTAAAGGCATACCCCTCCAATCTGTTCTTATATCGCTCATCTCTCATTCTTCTCCCTGGATTGACAATAGTGAATCTTCCTTTTCATGAACATGGATAACTCTTCATTTATTCGACTGCTCCTTTGATTTTCTCACCAAAGCTTGGTAATTTTCAGCATGTACATCTTACACCTATCTTTTGTAATTATTCTAAGTATCTCATAATTTTGGTAGTATAAATGGCACTCTCAATTCAATTTCCAGTTGCTTTTTGAGAATGATTAATCATTGTCTTCTGACCCTATATCCTGGACGTTAGGTAACTTGTTTTTTTTTTTTTACATCATCCCTCATGCCATATACATGGTCATAATTGACATAGATCAATATTTTTGAATGTGCAGGAGACCTAGTATCCCTAGCACATGGGATAGTGTGGTTAGACAATCACTTTTTTTTTTTGCCTGTCCTGGGCTTGAGCTCAGGGCCTCGGCACTGTCCTTGGACTTTCTCAAGGTTAGAGCTCTACCACTTGAGCCTCAGGACCACTTCTGACTTTGTTGTTTTTTTTTTTTTCCAATGTATGTGGTACCAAAGAATCGAACCTGGCTTTTTCGTGCATGCGAGGCAAACACTCTACCAGTAGGCCAAACTCCTAGTCCCAGACAATCACTTTTGTCAGGACATTAATACCAGATTGGACAATATAGCACATGTAGAAAAGAAAAAATCAGAACAAAGAAAGACAAACCAAAATGATTTCTCTAAATATCATACCTCAATGTAAAGATATTAATTGTTCTAGCTGGGTATTTAAATCAACTTAGTATAAATAGCAGCATCAAAAAATCTTTAAAAACCTTTTGAAATGGGAATTAATGCACCATCTATCTGGCAAATATCATGTAACCCTTATATAACAGTAAAAAAAATATATATATATATATAAACGTTTGAAAACCAATCTGAGAAAAATATTGATACAAATGTAAAATAAACACTTAGAATTCTATCATTATCATCATAATTTACAGCTTTTAGTTGAAACCTGCTTCTGATACAAATTAGAATACTTTATTAAAAAATGCATGTTCAGCTCTCATGACTCAAGGCTGTAATCCTAACTACTGGAGCTTGAGGTTTGAAAATTATTATTTCAAGCCAGTCCTTCCCATAAAGTCTGTAGGACTCTTATTAACGGTTAAATATCAAAACCTGGAATTGGAGACCTGATGAGTTGTAGACTCTACCTATAAGCTAAAAAGCTCAGAGACAGTGTCAAGCTTGGAGTTTAAATCTTGGTATTCATACAAACACACACACACACACACACACACACACACACACACACACACACACACACTCACTTCCATGTAGTCTAAATATAAGAATGAAAAGTAATGTTGAAATATATTACAGAACCTTCTGTGTAATCCCTCTCAAGAAATGTTCCTTAAAATAATTTAGAATACATATCTAAAATGTTTACATTGCAAACTGTCAAGGCTCAGTAGCTCCCTTCTCTAATCCTATTTGGGAAACAGTCTGCTGGACAGTGGTTTGAGATCCATCTAGGCTGGTTACTGAACACCTCATCTCAATCAAATAAGCCCTCTGTTAGTAGATCATGACTGTGGCCCAAGGTACAAGATAGTCCTTCCTAGGTGGTAGGATCATGGTTCAAGGTTTGCCTGACCTAAAATTTCATATCTTCAAAAAAAAACCTAGCTAAAACAAAGAAAGCTAAAGGAGTGGCTGGCACCTGTGCCGGCCCTAAGTTAGTCAGGTTGACAAAAGGCTCGTTCAAAGCATCATCTGTATTCACAGTCAACTAGAAAAAAAAAAAAACACATAACAAACCTAAAGCAGGAACCAGCTAAAAGTGACATCTCAGAAACTGCTTTTAATGATTCTCTGTTTTAACCTTAGTTGGCTTTTGGTCCATCAATGTGGCTAACACTAACTTCATTTTGCCTGGCTCTGGTTAGATTGCCCTCGGTTTTCTGTGTGTGGATTTAAAAATGTTTGATCCTCTTCAACATTCTATTGAAACCACCGCTGTTTTCTTGAGAATGTCTCCATGCTCTTCATGTCTTTGGCTCTGTCTTATTTCTCATCACCTTCTTCATCTTTTCTTCACCTCTAGTTCCTGGTGAACCTTTCCTTCTAGATCATCTGCCTCGTTCTAGTCCCGTCATCCCCTCTCTCTTCCTGTTTTTCTCTTTACCTTGTCTGAGCAGAAATATGGAAACACACACTATGCTTAAATTTACTACATTTGATATAAACGTAACTATATAGACATCAAAACCTATGACTCTAGAGACATAATGTTTTATTTCATAAATTAATATGTTTCTATGACATATAATCCCTTAGCCTAGTTTTGATTAAGTTCTAAATACTAAGTCCCAGTGATTGTAAATAGAGATTCCCTCCTGGAACACTTGTTGGTTAAACTTGTCATTGAAAATATGATGTAAAAATCAATGTTAATAAATTCTCCAATTAAAAAATTTTTACTACATTTGAAATACCAAAGTGGAACTAATTTTTAGAGGATACTGTTACAAATGAAGTATCTTGGTATAGGGATTTCAACACGACTAGGTTTCCTTCTCCATTAGTTTGTTTAAAATTGACTCTCTGAAGAAATCTGTAGCTTCATTCTCCATTCATAAATGTCATTAAAAATACAGTGCTGGAGGCCCGGGAGTTTGGCCTAATAGTAGAGTGCTTGCCTAGCATGCATGAAGACCTGGGATCGATTCCTCGGTACCCCACATACATAGCAAAAATCTGGAAGTGGTGCTGAGGCTCAAGTGGTAGACTGCTAGCCTTGAGAAAGTCCAAGGACAGTGCTCAAGCCCTGAGCTCAAGCCCAAGACGGGCAAAAAAAATACAGTGCTGGAAAACAAAGCTATCACAAGATAAACAATTCATTTTCTTCATGTTGCAGACAAAGCAACAGATTTTTGTCACAAAGTAAATCATGTGGCTAAGTCATATATACCTAGTAAACATCACAGCCCAACATTTCTAATTCAATACTTGAAGCTGTTTTGATTCTACTATTAAATTTAGGGAGCAGGGGAGTCTAATGAAAACTCTAAATCCCTTTTTCTTCTTACCTGACATACTGAGACAATGGGTAATATCAACTGGAGAAACAAGGGATGAAGAATGACACTAGAGGATGTGTGCGTAGCTGAAGCTAAAGAGCAAGAGTGTGTCCAGTACGGAGCTCACTGGACACTGGTCACTAGCGATGATCCAAATATACGCATGGACGATGCCATGGAAACCCCAAGATTCTACCAAGTAGTGATAGGTTCAGTGGGAGAATGATGTCATTACTCAGGCAGTTGAAAGGCCTGGAGTAGCCAATCACAAGATCAGAATCTGAACCAGAAGCTGGGTTTGGGTAGAGAATGGCAGGAGAGCTCTAGTAGCTCTTTAATGCTTGATCTTTGGTGACTTGAGGTCCTGCAAGACAGACAGGAAATCCCCTTTCGTCTACGTTCTTATATTGAGGACATCACCTCAGTGTTTCTCACCAATGTTCATTAATAGTTATTTTTAATTTGCTTATTTTGCTTTCTATATTATATGATAATTACATATTGCATATATAGTTCACATGTTTGAGGGATAAGGAAAGGGACTTTGAGATTGAAAACTTCATTGTTCTGAAACCGTTTAGTTGAGCCATTTGAATTTTCAAATAGTAGAAGCAGAATGAAAGAGCTTTTACCTAGTTGAAGAGTAGTGTTGATGATACCTTGTAGAGGATGATGTCATCTAGGGCACTTGCTTTCTAGTTTCTTGCCCTTGAAATCCTTATTCTGGGTTGTTCTAGCCATGTTGGACTTGGATCCCTCTTTATATTTCTCTTGTTCACTTAGGAACTGGTTCTTGGAAAACCTATTAGGTTTTGCATTCTTTTTTATTTCATTTTAAAACTTAATTTACTTTATTCTTATTGTAGTGGTGGTATACAGAGGTATTGCAATTGCACAAGTCAGGTAATAAGTATATTTCCATTTATACAGTATCTTCCGTTCCCTCATGCTCTCCCAGTCCCTCTTGTCTCTATCCACAAGTTATGTAGCTCACTTTCATTGGTGTCCAGTGGGCTCCACTGCTCTGTTTTTGTCATTTTACCCTTGAGTTCTGTACACCTCCCAAACCCTTCTGAAGAGGTATACTTGAATACACCATACATAAGGTAAAGAAGACAGATCATCAAAAATTAAAAACTAAACAAAAGAAAGGGGGAAAAAGGATGTTTCTTCCCTCCACCTTTTGGAGTTCATTTCTGAATTTTATATGAATAAAAAGAGGCACATGGGCTTTGCATTTTTGTTTCTCTCCTAATGGTGCCCTCTTTTGTTCTCAATGTTTGTGATTATCTAGAATCCTTTCTAATTTATATCCCAATGCATTTTAGATCTCATTTTTGCACATCCAAAAGAATATGCACGATTTGTGTCTCTGAGTTTGGCTTAGCTCACCTAACATGATTTGTTCTAGTTCTATTTCCTTGCAGATGATATTACTTTATTCTTCCTAATGGCTGTGTAAAATTCCATTGTGTATAGGTACCACATAGTTTGGATCCACTCATCTATTGTGGGGCATCTGAGTTGCTCTATATCTTGCCTATTATGAATAGCGAAGCAATAAAAACGGTCTGTGTTTAGTTTTTTTGAGGAACCTCATACTGCTGTTCAGAGAGGTTGTACTCCTTTACATTCCCACCAATATGTAGAAGAGTTACTTTCCCCCCAAGATTTCCAACAATATTTGCAGTTCAAATTCACAATGTTGGACAATCTGACAGGGGTGAGATGGAACTTCAGAGTTGTTTTAATTTGCGTTTCCTTTATGGCCAGGGTTGATGAGCATTTCCTCAAGTGTATCTTTGCCATTCTCACCTCTTCTGAGAAATCTCTACTTAGCTCCCTTGCCCATTAAGTGATTGCTTTATAAGGTTTGGTAGGGGTTGGTTTCTTAAGCTCTTTGCGTATATTGGATATGAGGACTTTGATAGATGGCTTGAAAAGGAAGATCTTTTCCCAGCAATCCTTTTTTTTTTTTTGCCAGTTCTTTCGCTTGAACTCAGGGTCTGGGCACCATCCATGGGCTTCTTTTGCTTAAAGCTAGCACTCTATCACTTGAGCCACAGCACCCCTTTTGGCTATTTCTGTTTATATGGTACTGAGGAATCCAACTCAGGGTTTCATGCATGTGTGGCAAGCACTGTACCACTAAGCCACATTCCAGTCTACTTGTAGTTTTTGAATGGCTGATTGGAGATAAGAATCTCACAAGGACTTTTTTTTTGGCCAGTCCTGGGGCTTGAAGTCAGGGCCTGAGCTTTCTCAAGGCTAGAGCTCTACCACTTGAGCCACAGCATCAGTTCTGTCTTTTCTACATATGTGGTACCGAGGAATCAAACCCAGGTCTTCGTGCATGCTAGGCAAGCACTCTACCATAGGCCAAACACCAGGCCCCACCCAGCAATTCTTTTTTTTAATTTTTTATTGTAATTAATAAAAATTTTACATGATATTTGCCAGATAGAAGGTGCATTAATTCACATACATTGATACCCTTTCACATGTCTTGGTACCCATTACCCTCCTCCCCACCCCCCACCCGTGTGGTTTCCCCCCCCACCAATTCTTTTATAGTTTATTTTTTTTTCTGGATTCTGTGCCTTGAGCTTTTTTGATCAAGGCTGTGCTCTATTGCTTAAGCCATAGTACCACTTCTGGCTCGTGGCTTAACTGTACATAAGAGTCTTGTCACAGACTTTCTTAACTGGGATGGCTTTGAACTGTGGTCTTCCTGAGTAGCTATGATTACAGGCATGAGCCCCTAGTACACCACGAGTTGTGCATTCTCATACTC
Source organism: Megascapheus bottae (assembly GCF_031878675.1). Lineage (NCBI taxonomy): Eukaryota > Metazoa > Chordata > Mammalia > Rodentia > Geomyidae > Megascapheus > Megascapheus bottae. Next base: position 32,362,059 of record NC_143515.1, read on the forward strand.
ATAGATGTCAACTCCTAGAGATACAGGTCTCTTTTTTGCATAGCCCTGATACTTTGAAAAGTAGTCTCTGCCCATTAGAAGCAAATACTAAAGAAATGGAATACACAGAGGAAGGCAGACTTCTGTCTGACTTAAAAGGCTTTTATTGTAAAGATGATATACATAGGGGGTACAGTTACTTAAGTCAGGTAACGAGTACATTTCCTTTTGAACAATGTTACCGCCTCCCTCATTCTCCCCCGGGTTTGCCTTCTCCCCACTTGAAGTTATATCGTTCATTTCCAACATAGTGTCTAGTCCGTGTCACTGCTAAATTGGCTTACCCTTTATCTCACCATTTCTGTGCTTCTTCCAGTGATAGCCAGACCAGTCCCTACAATTTGTGTCAGAAGAAAAGGAATGAATATGGAGTCCAAGATAAAAAGGATGTCATTTTAGTTGAAATTAACTGGTTTTACTTAACATGAAACTATCAAGCATATTCTGGAGCAAGGCTCCTATTGCAAACTCTACATAGTAATCTATTGGTTTGTGTACTTATAGTTGCTGAGAAACATTGCACAGAAAACCAACTAGCGTTACCTTTCTACAATTGTGATGATTATTTCTATGTCAAGATGACTTTACTCCTGCCTAGGTAAATCAGTACTGTCCATGGTAATAACTGGCTCAACCTCATGAGGCTTGCCCTCACGAGCCTACATCTCCAGCCCAGCTTCTGTGATATTCCCCAAGTCTCTGCATGTTTTCTGTATTGGGTAGACAGCATATGAGTAGGCCATCTGTTCAGATTGTTAGCAGAATCCACAGCTACTGTAGAGGCATATACACAAGACACATTTATTATAGAAACAATCTTTGTTTTCATTCTTGTGTATATTTTTATTCTCTTTAAATAGTTGTACAAAGGCAGTATCAACCATCCATTTCCCATCAAGAGCTCCAGAAATCAAACCAATGGCTTAGTGATTGTCTGTTTTAAGAAGATGGAGTCATAGGATGTTCATTTGGGATGTTCATGTGCGACATGAGGTGTGGGACATCACAGACCACCATTCCACATTTTGTCTTGAAAGTAGCGAAAGAGCCAGGTGCTGGTGGCTCATGTCTGTAATCCTAGCTACTGAAGAGGCTGAGATCAGAGGATCACAGTTTCAAAGAAGCCTGGGTACCATAGTCGAGGAGACTGTTATCTCCAATTCAACACCAGAAAACTGGAATGGCACTGTGGCTCAGAGACAATGCCCAAGGCCTGTGTTCAAACCCCTCGATCAAAAAAAAAAATCAAATAGCAAATTCCCATTGGGTATGATCCAACTAAGGCTGTGCTGTATTGATGAAATCTACTCTCTTAGATACTATAGTTACAATACCTGGTCATGTGAGACATTCCACCAATGCTGGTTTAAAGGATGGGGGATCCATGAGTGATGGTATTTATTTATTTATTTATTTATGAGCCAGTCCTGTAGACTGAGCTCAGGGCCTTAGCACTGTCTTTGGGCTTTCTCAAGGCTGAAGCTCTAGCACTTGAGCCACAGCACCACTTCTCCCGTTTTCTATGTATGTGGTACCAAGATATCAAACCCGGGTCTTTGTGCTTGCTAGGGAAGCACTCTACTGCTAGGGCAAACTCCAGACCTGGTCCATGAGCATTTTTGTTCATGATCAGACCTCTACTGAAACTGCAACTCTCATTTGTGATTAACTAGAGATAAGAGCCCAAGGGGCTTTCATGCCCAAGCTGATTTCCAACCCCAATCCTCTGATCTCAGCTTCCTGACTTGCAAGAGTTAGAAGCAGAAATCTTTTCATTTGGTTGGCGGGAAAGATTTGTTAATAATTTAATGTGAAGTATAAATGTGCTCAATTGTAAGTTGCAAACCAATATGATATTAGGGATTTCTTTTCACTTTCATGTTTATTGAAGTTTTAGAATCAGGGAAGTTTTTCATAATTGTCAATGTTTGTTGTAACATTGCCACCTTGACAATGTCAAAGGTACTGATCAGTTTCTTTTGTGCCGTTATATATACATTTGTTCATTTCTTTTCATCTCTCTTTTTTTTTCTTTGCCAGTCCTCGACTTGATTTCAGGGCCTGAGCACTGTCCTTGGACTTTCTCAAGGCTAGAGCTCTACCACTTGAGCCTCAGCACCACTTCCACCTTTTTTCATGTATGTGGTACCGAGGAATCGAACCTGGGTCTTTGTGCATGCTGGGCAAGCACTCTACCACTAGGCCAAACTCCTGGTCCTCTTTTCATCTCTTTTTTTTTGAAATTTAAACATTTTTACTGTTAGGGTGATTTACAGAGGGGTTACAATCAGATAAATCAGTTAATGAGTACATTGCCTTTTAAACAGGATTATCTGCTCCCTCATTATCTCCCAGTTTTTCCCCTTTCCTCTTCCCTGCCCCTGCCAGGTTATATAGTTCATTTCCAAAAGTGGCTAGTGAGTCTCACTGCTGATGGTTTAGCCTTTGTCCCTTTGCTTTCCCTTCTCCTCCCCAAATCAAATGAACGTATATAAAGACAAAGGGTACATACATTTAAAAAATAGTGACAAAAGAGAATATACCAAGGAGAAAAAAGAAAGAAAAAAAGAAAGAATTGCAAACAGTACAATAAAAAATCTCTTGATTCCATTTCTTAGAGTTCATTTTGATCCTAGAGAACGTTCTATGATCATACGTACATAGCTATTGAGCCCTTGTGATCCTCTCCTAAGAACAGCTTCCGGTCCATTATATGATGAGTTGTCTCTGTCCCAGTGTAGCCAGGTGGCCTGTGGGCTCCATCCCTGATGTTTACGTTCCTCCTAGAGGTACTTGGATAGCTCCAGGGCTCAGATATGACCACCACTGCAGCCACTGCTGTTGTGACTGCTGGCACAATCACTGTATGTGGATACCGAATTCTGTCTTCTTATGCAAGCAGTTTATAATTTTCTTCTTTGGTATAAATCTCTGTATAAACAATAGCTACGTTGGAGTGACTGTCTAGATGTGAAAAGCTTGATGGGACCCTCAAGTTCTGCTTCCTCAGGGGACTTAGTTGGGTCAGTTATCCATCTGCCATCTTCTCCAAAATTCAACGTTTTAAAATCAATTTATTCAATTGTAACGTCTTTGTGAAAATGACTAGTAGGAAAAATGATACACATTCAGGTGTGTAAAAGTAGGGAGGTACTGGTGAACCATTCTAATAATCCTCAGGAAGCTGGGACCCGAGGATAATGGTAGAAGTAGATATGGATCAAGTGACTGTGCATTGGCCTCAAGTATGAGTAAAAAACAATGCAATATAGACTACATTTGGTTTCATTCTGAAAATGTACTATTGTGCCTCTGACTAGTGTACGTCTAAATGGTGTGATGAATTATATTTCAGGAAAGTTTTTTGTTTTATTGTGTGGGTCCTGTGGTTTGAACTCAGGGTCTGAGCACTCCCTCTGAGCTTTTTTGGCTTAAAGCCAGGTCTCAACCATATCAGCCAGAGCTCTTCTTTTGGCTTTTTGATGGTAAATTAGAAATAAGTGTCACACAAAATTATGTCACAGGAATGATCATTCCTGCATAGGCTGTCTTTGAAGAGCAATCCTCAGTCCGCAGCCTCTGCGCTAGCTAGGAATACAGGCACGAGCCAAGGGCTCAAGAAATGGTTTTCAGCAAAATTTAGTAAGCTTCCTACAATGATCCTCCACCCTGTGTCCTTCTACTCGGTTCTCCTTTCCTGTCCTCTCAGTCGCCATCGCCCACTCCCCATCCAGCTGTGCCTCTTGTGGCCTCTGAAGTGGAACACAGGGCCCTGCAGCTTGACTGCAGTGACTCATTGCTGTGCCTGTGCAAATGCCTGTCTCCCTGGGGTTCTCCTGGAATAGACACTAGGAGCAGATTTTGCTTGTGCTGGTCCTTTGCGGCGAGTGGTGTGGGAACCAGCAAGGCAAGAAGGAGCAGTACAGGACACATTTAGTGTTTTGTCTACTTCACATATTTGATCTTGTCCACCCAGTAACTCCAGATCCTCAGTTGGGAAATTTAGGTTGGAAATCTAGGTGCACTTGCATTCTCTGAGGAATTCAGACACTCAGGCCTCCATTGGAGGACTCGACCTTTGAATTTAATGTGATCCCAGCCCACAGCTGAACCTCACAAATCAAGTGGACCAGTGATACTAGCCCTGTGTGTTTAGTGATTAATTGAAGTATTATAGCACATCTTGCTGCCCTGAATAATTAAATGGGTACTGAATAAATAAATAAATGATCCTAAATGATGAGGCCATTCTCAGGGTGGACTTTATGCTACTTTGCTTCACTGGCTAGGCCCCAGGATAGCCTTTGTCCCCTGGATAACCACGAGCTCTTGGCTCTAATGTGGTAGATTTCTCTCATATCATGCATTTGCCTTTTCTTCTTCTCATCTTAGATAACTGCATCGTGTGTGTGTGTGTGTGTGTGTGTGTGTGTGTGTGTGTGTGTGCCAATACTGGGGGTAGAATTGAGGGCCAGTGTGTTTCACTTATCTTTTTCACTCAGTGCTACTGTAAACTTCCCTTTCCACTCTATGCTGCTCAAATTACAATGAGCTTATGACTTATTTGTCTGCCATTGCTGCCTTAGAGTCTCAGTATTCATCTCTCAGTCTCTTGATTGGCTAGGATTACAAGGAAGAGCCATGACCACCTGGCTTCAAAGTGTGTGGGTCCCCTGCTTCACCTGCCCCCTAAAGCTCAACATTTTTCACAGTACCCTAGAGCCTTTTACTATACTTTTTCTTGCCACTCCTAGAGCTTGATCTCAGCACCTGATCACTGCCCTTGGGCTTCTTTTGCTCAAGGCTAGCATTCTAACAGTTGAGCCACTGGGTGATTCCTGGCTTTTTCAGTGTATGTGGTAACAAGGAATTGAACTCAGGGCTTCATGCATGCTAGGCAAGCACTCTACCACTTGCTCATGCTCCAGGCGCTGTTTTCTCCCATTTTTGAAAAGTATTTTCTAAGTAGTATTTAGAACCCAACCTTAGAAATTAAGTCTTATAACACGGCTCCATGATTCTTCTAAAAGACAAAATGACCTTTCCTTTTTTCTTCCTACTCTTGGACTCTGTTGGTTCTGATGTCTTTAATCCTCCCATGCACAATTCAAGTGCAACTTTTCTCCACCCTCAATCCAATTTCTTCTTTCAAGTTTAACTTTTGAGTCCAAACTCTATCCAAAATGAAGCCAAACTTTGCAATATCATAAAACTCAAATGGGTTCTTTATTAGTCATATATTAAATTTCATTACATTTAATCGTTCAGGTTTATTAAGTTTTGGATATATTGTAGTAATATTATTCTACCAACATCTATGCATTTATATCAATATACTATATGCCTATATAAATGTTCATATTTATCTTTGTATATATATACATATATATTTTTATATATATATGGGAAAACATGTGGTACCCACAATCGCAGCAACTCTTACACTGTGTAGCCATAGTAGTGAGACACTTCCATATCTCTTTGCCTCTGAACAAAAAACTGCAGTTTCCCCAAAGCAGTGTATTGGGCAGCATCCTCACGCTCTTGCTGGGCCCGCCTTTTCATGGCTTCACGCTCTGGCCTTTGCTCCTTGGTGATGGGATTTGATACTACAGGGCCAGGAATATCGGGTTTCCTCCATGGAATTGGTTGGCGGCTGAAATCTTGGAGTAGGTACTGGTTATGAGGCTTAGGCGGTGAACGGAACTCGTTCCCAGCAGTGGAAACAGGCTTGTGCTGGACAGAAGCGCTGGATGAGGTTGAGTGGGGTTCAGGCCTAGCAACAGCAGACTGAGATACACTAGGCTGGGGAGCATTGGCCGATCCCTGTGTGTATGTATTGGTTACACTTGGCTGAGATGCTTTGGTGGAACCTCTGAGACTCGTGTTGGCAGAAGCTGGTTGAGACAGGCTGACTGCGGTAGGTTGAGCCGTGGTAGGATGAGGCCGTGCAGGGTATGGTACAGTGGGCCTCCTGGAGGCCAGAGACTGTGGCCTGTGAGGAACGGGTCGAGCCTGAGGCTTCTCTGGGGTTAGAAAAGGCAAAGGAACCAACTTGACCTTGCCAGGGGGAGGCAGCTCATCCTGGGATGGGGATGGACACTGGCTTTCACTCCTTTCCCTTTTCTTGACTTGAATGTTTCTAGGGCCTTTACCCTCATGTGGAATATCCAGCCATGATTTCATGGCAGAGTCTCGTGTGCCGCTTGCAGTTTTCTTCTCATTCTTCTTTCCTAGGGCATGAAAAACCTGCACTGACTCCCACATCTGCACGCCTAGGTTGGTTCGAGGTCTTTTGAAGGTCTCTTGGCTAAGCTCAGGGTGGCTTCTCTTGTGCTTCATCTTGGGAATGCTTGCCTTCTCTTCTGCTTTCAGTTTGTTCCCTGACTGCTTGGTTTCTTCACATTTCTTGGGATTGCTTCCCCTGATCCTTTTGGGCTCATTCTGCCCATGGCTCTTTGTTTTGCTCACCCTGCTGGATGCAGGCTTTGGGGTCTGGGCTGTGTTCAGGGAAGCCTTGTCACTGGCTGGGGTGCTACACTCAGTTTCCTCTTCCTTCAGCAGGCCCTGTGGCTGCAGCTGCTGGCCTTTGGCCTCGGGAGTTCCATCCACACTTTCCAAGGCGTCGTGCTTGTTCTTGGACACTTGATCAGTGGAATACTTGGTGACCACAGAGTTTTCCTGCAGCAGAATCTCATTGATGGTGTCTGTATCTTTGATGTGGGTTATAGTAGAAATATTGGATTGCTGAAAATCTGTGAAGGAGGTGAAAATCTGGTTAAAATGAATGTCTTGACCATCACAGTGATATCTTTTAGCTACCCACTGTCACATTCCATTCCATTTGTCTCAAGACTCAGAGTATCCAAATTGGCCTTGTTCCATGTAGACTTCTGTCTTGGCCCTAAGGTTAATGTCAACCTGCAGCTGCTAAATGTCAGGTGGAGCATCCTGACTTTCTGTTAGTTTCTCAAAGGCAACCAGAGGCTTTCAAACCTTGCTTTCAATTTCATCCTAACGCGTATTCTCTGTGTCTGGATTTGCTGGAGGCAAGACCAAGGTACTAGGAATGTTTACTACTGGATTGATATTGGAATGTCTCCAAAGTCAGGTGACACATGTTTCTCTCAAGGACTTCAACATTTATGCTTGTAGGACTTGGGTTGTCTGCAGTTTGTGACTGGCAAAATTTATGATTCTAGAAAGTTGTGATTCTAGAAAAGTGTATGCATTGCCAGGGAAGTTTCTACTGATGTAAAGAAATCACAGCAGAAATCAGTCCCTGGTAAGTAAGATGCTCCATTTATGCACCAATGATTTAAGGGCATTGTCATCACTGAGCAAGGTGTTTCTAGCAGCTAGTTTTAAGCACCATGGACAGGATCGTGAGTTGGAAGATCGTGATAGCTACTCTATGTAAAACTTGTGCTAATTCATTTTCATTATTTCTTTTCCCTTTTCCTCTATAGAATTGTTGTCAGTGAAATAAAAATGAAAGAAGTTTTAAAAGTAGGAAATGATTTGGACATCATGTATGGGTCAGAAGTAAAGTAGTTCCTTACTGTGTTCTTGACTCTGGGTTCAAACAACAAAAAACCCAGCTTTATAAAGTGTCATCTATTTATATAGTTGTCGATTATTGCCAGTGTCCTGTAAGTAAAATAGGTGTTGATTCTCACCCTGATCTGAGAGAACGGCAAGTGAGGGGCAGTCAGGGAGGGGAGGACAGGTTTAGCATGTTTTGAGTGCATTTCTGAGAGTTGAGTGTGTGTGCATGTGCATGTGTGTGTGAGGGAGAGACGGGGAGAATAGAGAGCTAGAGAATGTGATCATGCACTGGATGCTTCTGGGACTTGAACTCAGCC